>NW_022170596.1:15570315-15824138 GCF_008802855.1 Photinus pyralis
ACAATTAACACCCACCAATCGCAGGTAAACAATCTTCAACAATCACAGCCAAGCCAAACATATGCATTCCATTTACCGATTCCCAGTTTGAAGGTAATTTATTAAATTAGACAAATAATACAAAAAAAAACCCTAAAAGGTCAAAAGAATAAGTCTTTGGAATTTCAAAGCCTCAAGCCGTACCTGTACAATTTTCGGAAATATCCCTACGTTGAACAATTTCAACCAATAAGCAGTGCAATACACGTACAGGGTTTTTTCCCAATCCAGTCAGCCTTAAAAGAACGAACATCGTTACCAATCTACAATGTGTACAAAATGGCGCTTACCTCAGAACGTTAAGCGATAACAAAACCACACTAAAGGTGAAGAATTGCCCAAAATAAACGTATCCACAATGATACACGGCAATACCAATTACTATCGCTTTTCGTAATTAACCCAGAAGACTGGAGTACTGACAAATTTCCAATAATTAAGGATTTAACGATTTCCTCAAACATGGGAGTGCCACAACGGTCGGTGATCAAAAAGGAAGGATTTTCAACGTTATTATCGGTTTTGAAGATACCGGCTCTGACCTAAAGACCTCCAAAAATTCCTCAGATAAACCAACATAGACGTTCCCTACATTGACAAACATGGCAGGCCGCTTACAGCCCTTAAATTGATGACTGGATCCTATAATAAGTAACCTACTAACCTAGCAAAACAGTTGCTTGCGTAAAAACAGTAGCAAACGGGAACAAATGATTAACAACGAAATTCCTAATGTCTCCGCCACTGGAGATCAATAACTACAATCTACATTCACAAGTATACTATTCTCCGCTACATGCATGTATAACAAAACCTCTAACCGTACTTCATTATGTACAATTATATTTTTCTATTTGTGGGACTAGTTCAAAAATTTAACCGTTACATGCCACATTTAAAGTGTTCTATTTAAAAAAATAACGTCGCCGTCATACTTGAGACATCCTGTACTTACATATAAAAATTATAATACAAAAAAATTGCATGAACTACCAAAATACCTGTTATGTATTTTGTAGTAAAGAAATAATGTGGCGGTGGTATATTCAAAACTTAATTTGGGTAGATATATGACAATAACATTTGGGAACGTTGTGCGCAGATAAAATGCCAATTTGAATATCCCAGCAAGATCAAAATCGAAACGTTACCTGAGTTATATTTTGTAAATCAATAAATAATGTCAAATGCAGGTACTAGCTGATCCTCTGCTTAATTTATGATGCAAACGTTATAGGTTACAATGTAAACAGTATTATAAACAATTCAATGTATGTAGTTTCGAAATATAAATGAAAAACAGCTTTCTAAACTTTAATATACAAATTGAATGGATATTCTAATACAAAATTCAACTATAAATTAAAGTCTTACGCGCAATGATATAAACGATTGTTCAGAGAAACGCAAGTAGTTGTGAAAAGCGGGCCAATAATCAACGATTTTTCAGGACAAATCATGCATTAATTTAATAAGTCTATAAATAAACAATTGACGGAAAAATTACATTACCTGACTTCCCAGTAATGTGTCATTTTCCCGACCTTCAGGTAAATAACTATTTTTGACATCGTTCCTTTTAAAAGCATTCATTTTGAAAGATTTAAGGAAAGGAAAGGCAATTTAATCAAATTATAATGGCGCAAAATAAATTTGTACACATAATAAAGGTTCCATGTTAATTTGTACTTTAATAAGTAAACATTATGGTTAACGACACACGCGAATTCGAAATAAACCGACAATTGTTGGAGTAAACAAGCAGCCAGCTTTTACTGACCCAGCAAAAGAAGTTTTACAATTTGAACGCTTCTTAAGGGTTCAAATAAGCGATGTACTTATGAATATATTTACTATAAGTTTAAAAAAAGAGTTCATGAGCGCGTAAACGTAAAAGAAATATCCGGATGTGGCTAACGATCGTTCACAAAGGTTTTTCCACGAACCTCGCCCTGAATAAACAGAAAAAGTTTATCTCTACTTCAAGTTAGATTAACAATGTCTCAACTTGACGGCCTTCTCACAAGGATTATCGACATTTTTTTTCTAAAAATAGATTACTCTTTCTCAGGACCCAACTTTTCTCAAACAAGGCAGTTAATTATTTAAAAAAATGCGTGAGGTATTTTTGGCGCGTGAAAACACGGTTCTCCCGCTGTGTGTAAACGTGTCAACAGAGTGTCTACATCTTTCATTTATATTGACTTGGAAAAGTTGCTTAAAGGACGGCATTAAAACTTTGGTAAAACCGCGCCTGTGTTTAACTTTATGATTTTTTTTTTTTTATTAGATATGCACAAAAGTACACGCATTTTTAACAACGAGGTCATATATGCAATGCAAAAACATTAAGTACTGAATGTGAAAATTAAATACATTTAAAAGTAATTGTCTGTTTTATAAAATCTAATATTTTGTCAACTTCACTTTCACTATCGCCCAGCGCTAACTCTATTCTTTCCGGGATTCTTAGATTATTTCTAACTTGTTCGTATTCTCGGCACTCTATCACAATGTGATTAACAGTCTTTGGAACATTACAAAATTCACAAATGGGTTGATTCGTTTTGTTCAGTAGGTAATCATGAGTTATTTTAGTATGGCCTATTCGTAGTCTTGTAATTACGATTTCTTCCTGTCTGTTCGCTCTAGATGATGATTTCCAGTGTTTTGTTGAAGGTTTTATACATCTTAATTTGTTGTTTGTTATACTGCTCCATTCAGTGTTCCAAGTTTCCAATATTTCCTTTTTAAAGTTGTTGGCTACATCTTCTGATGTTATTCTATTTAGGGTTGTGGATGTTCCTGTAGCGCTTTTCGCTGCACTGTCCACGATTTCATTGCCTTCAATTCCAACGTGTGCCGGTATCCACAAGAAGACGACAGTCTTTTTTTGGGCTATTAGTTCTTGTAGGCTTGATAGTATTGCTTGTGTTATCGGGTGGTATGAATATCTATTTTGAATGCTTTGTAGAGAGCTTTTAGAATCCGTGGAGATAAGGTAATGGTTTCCAGGATAGTGTATTAGAGATTTTAGGCATTGATCGATAGCCATTAGTTCAGCGTTCATTATACTTGACTTATTACTTAGCAGGTAGGTTGTCGTTTGATTATCAATTACATGAGCACAACTTGTTTTTCCGGCTGTTTTAGATCCATCTGTGTAGCATTTAATAAAGTTGCGGTAATCTTTGTTTATTTTTTCTTTGAAGTTTTGTTTGTGTTCAGTTGTGGTTGTCTCTGCCTTGGCTGATTTTGAAAGGCTGAAGTCAATTACTGGTTTTGATATGAGCCATGGGGGTATGTTTATAGGTGTATGAGGTAATGATCTAATGAGTGTAGTGGGGATTTGGCAGGTTCTCATAATCTGGGATAAGCGGGTGGAAACCGATGTTATTGTTTTGATATTGATGTTTGAGGAATACATTAAGGCATCGTTTATGATAGAATTTGTAGGGTTTGAGGGATTTGCAGCTATTTTACTTATATAGTTAGTAAGGAGTATTTTTCTTCTTACTGATAAAGGTGGCTCCCCTGAATCGATGTAAATACTTATGATAGGGCTAGTTCTAAAAGCTCCGATGGCAATGCGTAAACATGTGTTGTGTATTACATCAAGTTTTTTTAAGTGCACATTTTTTTTCGCTGGATACAAAATAGAGCCATAATCCAGCTTTGATCGTACTAGAGTTCTATATAAATTCAAAAGTGTAGCTCTGTCTGATCCCCAATTTTTGTTTGCAACTGTTTTAATTAGATTTATAGAGTTGTTGCATTTGTTTTTTATTTTGTTGATATGTGGAACCCAATTTAGCTTCTGATCAAAGGTTATCCCAAGAAAGTTAACCGATGTTTCGAATTTTAATTGAACGTTGTTAATATGGAGTTTTGGAGTATATTGTGGGTTTCTTCGTTTGTGAAAATCTACGCATATTGTTTTCTTTGGTGATAGAGTAAATCCATTTTCAGTTACCCATTTATGGTTTATGATTTTGAGTTCTCTCAGTGAAGAGTTTCGATAAGTCGTTCAGTCGAAGCTGGTTTTGTTTTGTACTCTATTGTTGATTCCTGTACGATTGTGCAGCTTTTATATCGAGATACTCTCACAATAGGCACTTACAGTTATAGCACAAAATCGAAATAATCAGATACCGTCAGTACAAGTCAGATTCAATCAACTTTATTACTTTACCGTGTAATGATATCATTACCTGATTTGCTTTCATACTATCTGGTCGCGTGTCATACTCTCCTCTTGCACGAATTATATTAGCGATAAGTATACATTTATTTCTAAACATCGTCACTTTTAAGACCACGAAATCTCCAATACCTGTGACCCTGTAACTTCGGGCCACATACAAAATTAATACAATGCTCGGCCAAAGTGAACGGTGAACCATAGACAAAGCATCTCAAACCTAGCTAGTTCTCTTATTAAATCTCTCCCAGAACACATCCGAATCCTCAATCCCGGCGCAACAAAAGAATTCGAATTTGACTTCAAAATCCAGATTCTATAGCAAACAATAGCCACGATCAAATTCTTCCAATTCCAAAATGATTACTTACACAAATTTTGATAACACCTGAAATGAACTTAGTATACAGATCAACAAAATTAATCGTAATTAAGCACGATACATTTATTTGGATCGTTAAAGGGATCGAATAAACACACTATTGACATGATGATTTCACACAAACAATAGTATAGTCATGCAAACACGGGAAAAGCCTTTCTGGACGTGTAATGAACGATATTTTTCATTATACCTCTCCGAAAATAACGGAGAGTAATTATTTACATTGAAGTCCAAATCCAATTTGACAACAAATTCTGTTGCTTGTCTTATGACGCTTAAATGCCCATTATCTTCAACATCATCAATAAACGAGCGAATTAATTGTCTCGCCTGCATGCTCCGAAAATTCCGAACACTAAAATAACGTTAGTAAGTAACTATTTTATACTTGCAGCTTGATTCAAATATTGCTCCCTTGTTATACAAATAGAACTTTTTATTTTTTTGGGATGTAGCAGACCATATGACGTTTCAAAAAGGCGATGGTTTTGCACAATTTGCTACCGTTCACATTTTCTTTTATCGCAAGACAATTCTTAATCACTGAAAACCTACCCCATAACGTACCTTTTTCACGTTCTCTTCAACGGACCAGTTACAACATTTTTATTTTCCTTTTCCCATCTCTCTTTTGATTTAGCTGGTAATAGTTGGGAACTGATTTCTGCAGTTTCTCTTAATATATTAGCGGGAATTTCGACTTCACCAAAATGAATTTTGAACACAATGGTTAAAAATCGGTTGACAATTATTATAAATGTCAAAGTCAAGTCGCGGTATGCATGGCAACGCATGGGATAGGGATAGCTATGGAAAACTTGATTATTCGTAGCGCACCGGAATAGTTATTTTTAGACGACTTGATTCGAAAATGACACATATCAATATTGTAGCCTACCTTAGAAAGTTAACAATTGAACATACTGATGTGGATATGAAATTTATCATGCACGGTGCGTGATAAGAGTTAGTGAGGTTGTTTTCATAAGTCAGCTAGAAATTCAGTTTGATAGAAGCTTTACTGGATTGTCAAATAATAATCAATTACATATAAATTGATTTCGGTTCATTATGCAAATTGAAGGACACAATTCGCCAAAATACGCCAGCAAAACGTTTTCCGAAAATGACGATTTCACTTGGGATATCTTGCGTCATTCCATAAATTTGGTGTATGCATCTTCGTAACGCAGTCGCGATTTCGTTTGGAGCAACACCAAAGTATTCTCGCTGGCCGCTTCAACTACTGATGGTGGTGTGAGTTGTAAACATCGTCTTCTTTATCGCTCTCCATTTTACGCACCACTTAAAATTCGTTTTAGTAATAATCGCTGCACTGTATGACAGAACTAGCAAAACAAAACAATTAGCAATCCATAGCAACCCGCGGTCGTACCCAACCAACACAGTAAAATTTAAAAAAATGGCGTAACATATTCTTGAAATATTAGGGATACTAGTGAAAGCTTTTATTGTTCAAGTCGTCTAAAAAATAGTGTTCACAACTCGTGTTGAAAGTGACTATCATGCTCATGCTTATTAGCCAAACTCGGCTTCGCCTCGTTTGTCTAACGGCACTCGCATGATATCAGTCACTTTCGACACTCATTATGAAATATACTATTACCTAACAAGTTCGGTAAGTTAATTTTCCCGCATGAGCACTTTGTTTGCAGCACGACCGTAGGGAGTGCTGCATTTAGTGCGAATGCGGGAAAATTCTTTCCGAAAGAGTTAGGTACAATATTTTTTGTAACGAATTGCGTAAAAAAAGGTCAAAATTAATAAAGTTTTGTAAATTAGCTTTTTTTTAATCATGAGTTGGTAACACAATCATATGTTTGGTTGGTAACATAATTTTGTAACTACCCACTTTTAATAATGCACTGGTCACATTTAAAACTTCCACATCTTTGGTTAATACATATTTTGCCTTTGCAATGAGTGCTACTATTGGTCACGGCATTGCATCGTTTGCACTGAATATCTTGAGTTGCGTAAATACACTCGTTACATTTAAAATCCTTGGAAGCTTTGTGTGTGTTAATATGTGCTTTCTTAAACTGCATATGCGAATAGTTGCAGAATATCACTGGTCACATTTTAAGACGTTTTAACAATAAATCTTACTTTTTCTTGAGTTCCAATTCTGAAAAATAATTTGATTGCGTTATAAGTTCTTATTTATATATTTACGTAAAACTTAGTGTACGTCTGTTTCCGATTAATCGCACTAAATACCCTCAACCAACGGTTTAATTGATTTTACAGCAGATGACAGTTAACCATGGCATGACGTTCGTTGACTTCAATAAGTACTACCAACCGAAGAACGCACATAACCCCTTCTCTCCAGCGGAAACTAAAAAACACCGCGATGCGGGAAAGTCGTTTTCCCGTGCATCGAGGATGCTTGGAAACATTATCTTTCCATTCAATGAGTACAAAAAAAGTTTTCCAGTGCGCTCGCACGGGAAAACCCAACTTTCGGTGCGCTTGGGGTACATGAAAAGACAATACTTTCGGAGAGGTATAATGAAAAAGTTATAAGACTATGCGCTTGGAAAAACAATTTCGTTTCAGCGTGTGACGTCACTTGACCTATTCGCATACGATGCCTATTGGTTCGCATAGTACGTGTACGGTTGGTTATTGGTGCGCCGCACCGTTACCAATGTAAGGGCGGCAGTCTATTAGGTCAAATGACTTTACAGGCAGTAGGTACAGACCATTACTTTGTTGAATTGTTGCCCACTGAATACGTAAACTTAAGTAATATATTTCGTCATTTATTGACGGATTTAAATTTTTTTTACTAGTTTATTATTAGTTTTGATCTATATTTTAATCTCATTAGGTTAAATACTGTTCTTATCAACATCATGGAACTTGCATTGTAAAATTTATAGATGTGGAGCTAACTTCACATGCGATAGATTTGTCGTACGTGTAAAATATGTAAATGTACTTATGAATTACTTGACGCAAATCCCCATAGGAATAGGTTCTCTTTAACGAAGTTCCCGCTGAAACGAGAGTGCGATCTTATTACCTTCTAAAAACAATTTTCCAACCCAACTTAAATTTGGCGTGCCTTACCATAACACGTGTTCCCGTATTGCATCGAAAAGCAGAATACTTTGCTTTGTCCCTGAGCATTTGGGATATTGAATAGGAAATTAACTTCACTATCACAAAGTGATTAATTAACGTTCGTTCGTTCTTCAAGTACGTAGTTGAATTAATAAGCAGGCATTCGTGTGCAAATGAAAAGAATTCTGGGCTGTACGTAAAACCGTCTAATATAGATTTTAAATATATTGCACAAAAAACGGAGATAATTTAGGTCGCCCCTGTAATCGATTACGGTTCGAGAGGCGAAAACAATACGCTAAAATATGGCTGGTTTTCGGTTGTCCTACGAAAAGTTGAGTGGTTGTGAAATTTGCCTTTTAAATGTCAACAAACCCTTCGGAGAAAGTCTCTGAAAACGGGAAAAGAGGAAGAGTAGTTATTTTTGTTTGGTTGAAAGCAGGTTAATTGAAACGATTTATTTACCTACTTAATTTAATTTTCCTTCTACGTGCAAAGAACATGGAAATTGCTTTCCTCGTTCATTACGTATTTAGGCATTGCATGCGACAACACGAGGAAGGGTATGACATTGATTAATTGATTTTAAACTTTTGGATGTCTAGAACTTTTCCGATAGATAAATAAAAACTCACCCGTATTATGTATCGATTTTGTCGCTAATCGTAAACTATTCAGGTTTTTCGGTGATATACATGTTTCAGTAAACAAGTTATGTGTCTACGTATATGTGCGGACGATGATAGGATATTTTTGATACGTAGACCTTGCTCCCGCCTATTGCGGTCCCGCTTTTTGCTGCGTTCTCAACAAAATTGGTCAAACATTTATCAAAAGCATTTATGAGTTATGGTTTGCTCTACCAACTTAACCAGAAATGGAGTATCACAGGAAAACCACAAAATCTAGTTCATGTGCATTCAGTCGCCGACAATGGAACCTGACCGTACTAATTTGGCTAACAGATCCGCCCAGACTTACGATAACATTAGGAAAGACATAATCGCGAAAATGCGGAAGTCCACTGAACGCATTCAGCCCGCTATAACCTTCGACATAGACGGGTAACATATAAGAAAGACGTTTATGTATGGAAACGTAATTTTGAACTTTCTGCCGCTCCTAAGAACTTGATCGCCAATCTAGCTCCTAAATTTGTAGGACTTTAGCAGAGTAAGATCGTTATGTCTAGATGGACTTACGAATGAAAAAACAAAGGCGGAAAATCTTTAGGCACTTACCATGTAAAAGATCTAAAACCCATGACTATTACTCAAGACCTACTGCTAATTCTGATATTGACTCAGACAATTCTTCAAATTCCGATAATCAGTCGTTGAGAGTAACTAGAAAATAGAAAAGTCGTAAAGCATAACTTGTTTTTTATGTTGCCTGTGTAGAAGCGGTGTGGTAGAAATTCACTTATCACTGGACTGTGCGTGCCAATGCTAAGCACGGATACTGCAGGTGAGAGAGAAGGGAAGACTAAGAGGGCAAGCTGTCTCTTACGGTTACGCATATGATTGGTTCTTTCAACAGAAGCGACCGCGATCGCATTCAAATTAAATTGAAAGAACCATTCAGAAGCGTAACCGTAAGAGACAGCTTGCCTTCTTAGTCTTCCCTTCTCTCTCACCTGCAGTATCTGCGCTTATCATTGACACGCACAGTCCATTTATTATATGTCGATGAACTGGAAATAAATTGGCAGGTCCGTCTGACAAGTGTATTGATGTCCGTTCACGATAAACACCTTATCCCCGCCAACTATGACGCTGAAATTTTGGTTTTTTATCAGATACGTGGTGATACAAGAACGAGTTTATGCAGTTTAGACTCTTATTTGGAAATTGTGAATCGAGATTTTAAGCACGTTTTTCCATTCTAAAAAGGCACGGGTTGCTATAAGTAAAACCGACCTTTATACACCTTGATGAGCATCCACCTAAATTCAATTGAACAAGAGAAACATAAACGGAAAATGTTCAACAATACAAAGCGAAATTTGAGATTTGTAAATGGATGCTCTAACATACTCACTGAAGCGTTTAGAAGTATTACAGAATATGATAAATCAGATAAATGTTACATCCTTCGTGAATTACGAACAATATTTAATACAGGTACATATCTTCGCATCAGTTTTAATGAGTTGGACGTCGTTAGTAAGTTTGCATAATTATGTAAAAAATTAATAGATACTTTGATGAAAGCGTTAGGTTTCGTCAAACTTAAACTTTAGAGTTTAGAGATAAAAATCTGAAGCTGTAACGATTTGCGTTACAATGTCTAGAAGTTCGCCTTTTCGTCAAATAAAATAGAGAAAATAAATGTTAGCAATTACTTTTTTTTCTTAATTACGTCATTAGAGCAGCCAAAATACGTTGAAATAATGACGAGGAAATGTACCCGGCTAGCACAATAAATTCTTCGTAAATAGAAGGGAGATACTAGACGCCATCTTGGATTTTGTGACCCTCACAAGGTCTTGGCCTTGGATTTGGGTCCAAGATCGTGGTCTCGGTCCATTGATCAAGGTCGTGGTTTTGGATTCTAGACCAAACTCCTACTCTGGGATTTCCCCGGTGAATGAATACTTTAGTTAGAAGACTGAAAGCGACAAGCATGAAAAACAATAAGGCTTCTGTACTTAGACTTACATATAAATATAACGTTTTCCGGCCTAGTTCTTGTTTCGATTCGGCGGCGAATGAGATGGGGAATATGTATCGCAATTTTACATTATAGTTGGGCCTCTTTACTATTTCTCACTCAACGCCGCCGCCGTTAGTAACCTTTACCGTGCTAATATTAATTTATTAAGAAGTATAGATTTATGTGTATCGTTTTTCCATAAGTCTACTTTTAAATGACAAAATCTCGTCTGAAGGGAACCTAATTTTATGCAACCAAAATATCATTTTAAAACAAATAAAGATCTGGCCGTCACATGAATTAATTTGAATATTGTAGCTTGAGCTTCAGTATTTTTATTTTCGTTTGTGTGCGATGTATTCAACTGAAAAAAAAGTTGATATGGTCAATTGGTATAGTGCCGATTAGCAATTTTCAAACTAATTAAATATGACAGTCAGATGTCAGATTTTGGATGCATAAAATTAGGCGCCCTTCAGAAAAGCTTTTGTCTTTTAAAAGTAGCATAGGGAAAAACAATAATATAAATCCCTATGTCTACTTCTTAACAAAAATCACTGTCTATAAATCAACGTCGTGTATGGTACACTAAAAAACGGCTGGGCCGATTTTCATGATCTTTGATGTGTTTGATGCGTCTCCGATCCGAATAGCAGAATAGCAAATATCGAAAAAAATATAAAGAAAATTATATAAATCAAGTGTTTTGGGTCTTACCAACCGTCAAATTTTAAAAAAATCAAAGTGATAGGTATAGGTTATTCTCGATTTCGACTAACTGTAAATCACGTAGTGTGTAATAGTAGGGGAGCTAGCACGACATCCACTGAAAGACAGTGATCAACATTTTAACCGTATTATTATAAGATATCTCATAATTTAAAAAAAATTAAACAAGTATAAATTGTGCACAACTCTTGTGCAGATAAAGCGCATTTTCTTTAAACGAAATAACTTTTGTTTTGACATCACCAATGGATATATTTCTAGCAGACGTCTCAATCGCCCTTTGTGAGTACCCTCTTCCGACAATCCGTTCTTGGGGTAGGTATAAGGGAATATACCTGATCACGATGAGTGGTCGAGGAGGAGGGCTATGGTTGGTAGAAATTAATTCCTTTCGTTGGGTTAGTTATGCACGTTTTACTTTCAAAAACAGCATCTCAGGAAATAAATCGTGGGGGGGCCCCTTTTAGATAGCGAAAGTTGATGGCCGTCTGGAACACCTTCAAGGTAAAGTGCCACCAAGCTCAGAAAAGCCCCGGAAAATATGCCAACTAATTTTGAAATAATTCAGGCTGGCCAATAGAAACGACGCGGTACATTCCGCGCCATAATTATTAATTATTCCGTTCTGACAGTTTGCGCTTCACGTTATTTGCTTCTTGTATTTGCTTTATTTTACGTTTTCCGTCTCCAGTTTATACAAACTCGTCTTTTTCAAGACGCATATAGCTTGGATCTACGATCTTATAATAAGGTATGTAATTCCCTCAAAGTGTTTTTAAATGTAAAACTGTACCTAACCTTACATGAATCTTAGAGTGCTAATTGAGGTAAAACTTGTTACAGAAGTCCTAAATCATGAGTTTGGAGAGGAAACTTGTTCACTCTGAAGCTCGTAATATAATCCGTAAAGTGGTCGAATTCTTTGATCGATGGTTTTCGGTACAAGAAGTGTCATGACAAACGTAGGTTGTTAATGGAAAGAAGTGACATCGTAGCATGGCGTTCTCGTTATTTAAGAAGATTAAGAGAAAATGAACAACGTGAAGGTGACAATAGACTCGTTATATACTTGGACGAAACCTATATCCACCCATCGTATGGAGTGAGTAAATGCTGGCAATCAGATGAAGTATCGGGAGTTTATAAATCCAATAGGGCTGGTCAGAGGTACATCATAGTCCATTCTGGTGGTCATTCTGGATTTGTCGAGGGGTAAACCGCTAGCAAAAATTTGTACACCAAATACCTTTTCCTGAAAAAAATTCCCTTTAATTCCCTTTAATTCCTTAATTCCTCCTAATTTTTTTATTTCCTATTAATACCTTAATTATAGCCATGAACTCCGCAAAACGTTTTTAGTTCCTATTAATACCTTAATAATGCTCTCAATTCTCCACAATTTTTTTTATTTTCTATTAATACCTACCTACATTATTGCTCTGAATTCCCCATAATTCTTACAACAGCTCTATTCTCTATAATTGGGCTACAAAGCCGGAGGACGGGTGTTCGAACCTGGGCTGAGGTAAGAATTTTTCATTTCTATCAGAGATAGGAATTTCCTTAGATCAGTTTCGAGCATTCTGCCGGCTACTCTGAATTAGGTTTTCCTGCAGTTTCCCTAATTCGTAAGGTAAATATACAGGAGTAGTATAGAACAACTTGAAAGCATTATGCGGGTCACTCTGTAACTGTGCGCAAGCCTGTTGAGGGCACGGAACAAGAGAGGGGCAATAAATAAACAAAATAGATAAAAAAAGACTAATATCTACCTTTATAACTTTACTAAAATTATTTATTGAACTTATTGATTTCTCCGTAGTAACATAAACGTTTTAAAATATAAATTTATTTTTGGTTTATAGTGAAGCAAGTGGTGAAGTTTAAAAAATATGAATTCCATAAAAAAATATTAATTTATTCAGTACATAATGTTATTACCAAAACAAACAAAAGATACTTAATCCAAGACAGAGTAATAAAAAAATTTAAATACAAACAAGCATCTTTAATAAAATCTTATACCAAATATTGTACCGGCACGTCACAGTTTACAGCTAGTATGCACCGAGGTATGCACTATACGAGTCACTGATGTAAAACGATGCGTCATTTTAATTCTGATGTATGTTAGCGCATGCGCATACCTATTTATTTCCTCCTTTTCCTTTTAATTCCTTTTAATTCCCTACTAATACCTCATAATACCTTTAATTTCCTCGGTAATTCTCAAAATACCTATTAATTCATTTTAATACCTTCGAAATACCCTAATTCCCTCTTAATTCCACTCAACTTGTACACTATTTCCTCCAGCGGTTTACCCCTCGGGATTTGTAGAGGATGGTTTGTTGATATTTAAGTCGCACAGTAAATCGGGGGATTATCACGATGATATGAATCATACTAACTTTATGCAGTGGTTAGAGAAGCAGCTTATACCAAATTTACCAGCAAACTCAATTGTGGTTATGGATAACGCACCCTACCATAGTGTTCAAATAAATAAGCCGCCAACAATGAATAATCGTAAGGAAGTGATACGATCTTGGTTAGACGCAAACAACATTAGTACGACAGAAGACATGCGGAAGGCCGAGTTGTTAATGTTAGTAAAGAACATTTCTCACAGCAAGACATATTATGTAGACGAACTACTCAAACAACATCAACACACCGTTGTACGATTGCCACCATATCACTGTGAGCTTAATCCAATCGAGCTAATTTGGAGTACTATGAAGAGGAAAGTAGCTATGAATAATGTCGGGCAAAGTAATAGTAATATTGTTCAATTGGTAAAAAATGCTTGTGCTGAAATTACGCAACAGGAATGGGAAAAGCATTGCATTCATGTGAAACATATTGCAGAACAAATGTGGGAAGCTGATTGTTTAACAGAGGAATTTATTGAGAGCGTAGAATTTGTTGTGAACACCGGGAGTTCTGATGAGGATGAGTTGTCAAGTGATGATAATCAGTCCAATTCTGTAACTTAAAATAATCTTAGCAACTTGCTAATAGTGAAGGTAATTGCTAGATGAGCAATATTTGTTAAAAGTGGTATTCTGTACCTACTGACAAACTTAGCAATGTTGCCTAAAATTTTAACAATTCAATTGCTTGACCCTAGCAATAGGTAAAGTGCTGTTGTTAAGTCTTAGCAAGTGTATTTCACCCGCTCCAATATGGCAGGTGGTTGGTTTAAATACGAATTTTTAAACGCTGTTGAAGATTCAATTCTTATCATAATTCATCTAGTTTTTAATATCGTTTGGAGCAGTTCTTTCCAGAACTAACATGGCATTTTTAGCGCATTTTCCAAAGAAGTTGGGTGCGCTACTGAAGCCACTTTCTCTGTCCGTCTGTCCGAGACCTTAACTACTCCTACAGTTCAAGATATTTAATTCATTCCTTTTGCATTCGGTAGCGTATAACTCTGGCATCTGAGCCAAGCAAAATCTTGACGATCAAACGGCGCAAACGGCGCAATGTCAACTTTCCTATTTATAGATATTTTTTTGAAATTGTAAACATAGATGTCTCTAGTAAAGATAAGCATATCGCATATTGTAAACATCAGATGTGGGCATGTGCAAACTGCGCAACTGCCAAATTTCTTATTTCTTATTTATAGAGAAATTTTAACAACAGATGCTTCCAGGAAAGATAATCGTATTGGGCACCTGAACCAAGAAAAATAGTAACAATTACACTGCGCGTCCGCATTATGTCCGTTCAGTGACCTTTTCGGAACTACTGATCAATGCATGATACTACAAAGTTGTAGTATCATGTGATCAATGCATGGAAAATGCGCTAAAGTTAATCGTCTTAGGGCGAAAACTTTTTTACTTGTTTTCTAAATTGCCCACAATTAGGGAATGTTGCTTCCATGTTGTTCTAGCACCACGCTGTTTGGTATCTGTATTTTCCATGGCGAGCAAATACAAATTACAAGTCGCACGTCACTTTTAAAGTCACCAACGCGTCTATCGGTTAAACTTAAATCAAAAATACAACTAACCTTACAATTAAAAAGTTTAAACAGTTGTGAAGTTAGGTGATAAGAATTTAGTAGGTTCAGTAATGCGTCTAATTTTACGCCCAGTGACAACACTCTGTTACGAAGTTCTAACTAGTTCGTAGCAATTTGACGAAGTGTAGGAATATTAGCAATATTGCTCAAGTTGGTAGTGAAAGAATGACAAATTTGTTATCATTGCTCATAATATTGCTAGAATTTTGTGTGAGCAATGTTGCTATAGTTAGCAATATTGCAAACTTGTTAGTTACAGAATTGGACTGAATAACCCAATAAATTAACTTTATGTGTAACATAAACTTAGTTTGCAGTATGCTCAGGTACACTACTTTCCCCTAAGTTACGAACAATGAGACAATAAGGCCCTAAGGCACATTTTCCATGTATCGATCAGTAGGTAGTTTCCAAAAGCTCATAACATAACTACGTAGGCTATGTTTCTCGAGTTCATGAATTTGGACTTTGTGTCCGCCCGTCCGTCTGTGGACAAGATAACTCCCAAACGGTTTCGAATTTTCCAATTCTGTTGTCAGTATTTTATTTATCATCGCCCAAGGAAGAACTGATTAAATGTTCGGTGACCCAGGAGCTCGTTTGCTATATCTCCTACAAGTTTATTAACGAGCAAGTAGTGAGTTTATGATCTTGGACTTTCTGTCCGTCCGTCTTTCTGTCTGTGGACACGATAACTCACTCACTCCAATTCTGTTTTTAGCAATAGGTAGAAGAATGTTCATACAAATTTTGATTTATTTGTTGGGTCTAATCACGTTTTAACGTAGGACGGATGGTAGTTTCTGTAAACGTTAGGGCATTTCTGTGAATTTGGAAGTTTATAAAATTATCTCTAATTTTTATTTGTTATCAGTTACTTGTTAGCTATAAGCAAAGCCATAAGTGACAGGTCGAGTAGTTTTTCCTTTTATATATAAGAGATAAGACAAGTGTTCCGGAGAAAACCTGCTCACTTTAATCGTTGTAAAATAAGGTAGTGTTAGGCAGAATTTTCGAATTAAATTTATTTTTACCTTATAAATTAATGTCTGCGTGTGTACGACTGAACAGTCAACATTTTTCATATCCACTGTAACGTTAATTTTTTTGTTATCCACGAGGTTATCCACTAAATATTGTAAACCTTTTATTTGTTTCATTTTTTTATTTGGACGCCGCAAAGTTCTACAATATCGTGAATCATAGTAGTGGGATTATGTACCCCACGAGTTTAGTAAGTTCAAAATTTCAGAAACACATCTCTATAAATAAAAATGTTAGCATTGCTCAGGCTGCACATGCACAAACTTGGTGTTTAGGATATGCGATATGTCTGTCATTAATAGAAGCATCTGTGGTTAATTAAAAAAAATCTCAATAAAAAAAAAAGTGGATATTACCTACACCTATTCCTACTTTGTTATTTGGCTGAAGTTCATGTTGCAATTTTAGGCAAATAAACTTTTAATAAATTTGTCAATAATGCTATTGCAATAAAAATTTAGGTTAAACAAATAACTGCTAAGTTTTCCATTTTCAAAGTAAACGAAATAAATCATTATAGTAATGGTTTTCACCGTTTCTCAGTTTGAATTGTACTTAATACGTTTATTGCAAAAAATGGTTTTTCATTGTAATTTTCAGAGTACAAAAATTAATAAAAAATATGCCAGTTATATAAATAGCTTGTTGATTGTACACTCCAACGTTCCAATTTTAAAACGCATAAAACGCTGGAAAGTAGAATACTAAACTTAATAAAAAACCACTTGTAGATTAAATTTTTAATAAACGCTTAATTTTGACATTTTTCTATATTACGCTTCATAACCGTAAAATTTTATGGAATAAAATTAATAACCCGGTTGTTTATTTCAAAGTTCTTAGGTGCTCATATCCTGTCCAGATTTTGCGGTTTATTGCTTTATCTGCAATACTAAACCGAGAAGAAAGGTGGCTTAATTTAATAGACAACAATGAAAACGTTAGATTATTCTATATTAAAAAAGTATTTCCAACAAGGAGGAATATGACATAAAACGCAATATTATTTCGCAGTGCCTATGAAAAGGGAGATAAATTTCTATAGGATAGTTAAGAAAACGTTATGTGGGCTGGCAAACAATAATAAAATGGAGGAAGTAGCATTAGTGGCACTTGACTCTCTTCGTATTCTTTGTGTTTACTAATCTTGGTTTCGCCCAAATACAACGAGTATCTCGTGGCTATGGATAAAATATAAATTTCATTTATATGTCCACCTAAAAAAGTATATTTTGAAATGTGGAGTTTGTTATTATCTACTTTTAGTAACTTTAGAAATAAGAATACAGTAACAAGATATTTGATTAAAGTTGAAATTGGAGTTGAGATTTGTGTGTGCGCCAAAAGGGAACGCAATTTATTATTGATTGATGTTTTAGTTGACATTTTGAAAACACGAGTCGATATAGAAATAACTGGTAATTGTAATTCTGCATGAAGACATGCTACAATGAAGCCTTAGTTTTCATGTACACGAACGGTTGGTCATGCACTTGCAATGATTTTGAATATGGCTCGGTATTACAAACAAGTGCTCTCTCCGTACTAGCGCGATTAACTAAAGGGTATTTTTTTCCGATAACATTCGACACTTGGAAAGTACAAAATCGTTTTCATTTCCTTGGTAATTAATTTCTGTCTTTGCTCTCTGTTCGTCTGTCTGCCCGTGTGCATGATGACTTTGTGTAGAAACGTCCCATCGTTTTGAAAATTGGTACCAAAGTTCTTAACAAGGTCGCTAATGTTTTTCAGGTACGTGGACTATCGGGTCAAACGGGCGCAACTTTACGGTTGGTCTTACATATATCAAAAAGGACATAGAATTTCATGAAGAATTAAAATGTGTAGTCAAATACAAGGTGTCCTATTAAAAAATGTAACTTTTTGGCCCTCTAATCTGTGTAATTCCAAATATACAAAATACCCTATTATCATACAAATCCTAAATTATTCTGGTGGGGTCTTTACGTGTAAACACAAAACGATTATTGCGTTTCTAGTTGTATCCAAGTGGTTTGTTTTTCCTTTTTTTAAAAGATTCATTCCTAGAATTGTTAAATTTATCGTTTATTTTGTTATCAATTTTGCTTTGTTAAATCATTTAAGTGGCAATTGTGTTTTAATTTATGGGCACTTTTATTACTTTTGTTAACAGGATGATTTAAATGTGTTTTCGCAGAAAAGTATTCAAAGAGATAAGAGAATTTAGCGTAAAAATTTGAATACATGACCTAAGGAAAGATAAGAAAGAGATACGTGATTGGCTGTTCGTTGCTACGTGGCCGATAATGGAGTTGGTGTTAGTATAGGGCCTTTTGCCAATTTCGTGGCCGACTTAAGCAGTTCGTTGAACGTTTTAAAGACGCGCGGTCCACGCTAAATGTTGTGGAAAGTGTGGATTCTTCATATTGTAGTGTAGTGAAGTTGTTCTTCCGAATTTTGATAAAGGTAGTTGCTCGTCAAGTAAATTTTAGAATATATGAGTCAAGAAATCATCAGAGTTTAGTGTGAAAGTTTGAGAAGTTGAAATTTGGATTGAAGGAGTCTCATTGAAGGTTTCGTCTGTTTATTGCTCGTACAGTCATAGTTTCAGCGTTCGTGTTTTGCCAGTCTAAATCCATGCAGTACAATTAGATTTCTTGTGTTCCAAAGAAGAAAGAAATTACAGAGTCAACAATCCTTACGATTGGTCTGTGGCAGTTCTCCATCCTTCTAGATCTTCAGCCAACCTTTCAGTGCCAAAAAAGTGTAGTAGGTACGCTAAGTAGTTTACAATTAATTTGTTTAATTGTTATCGAACGCTTAAGTGTGTAAAATGGATTTTGTTCTAGTCCACTGTGATTGGTAGAATCTTGTGAATAATTTTATTTGTCTTAGAATAAATGTTGTCTATATAAATTCATGTAAACCGTGGGTTTATACGAACCCTTTAACAATCCAGATAAATGTCTCATGCTTAATTATGACCAATTTGTTTATCCGTTTGTTTCAAGTGCCTTCAAAATTTATGTAAGTAATTCTTCATGGAATGTAATGAATTTGAGCGTGGCCGTTATTTGCCACAAAATTTGGAATTTGAGTGGGGATTGGATTTCCACAAGGAAATTTTAAATACGCATCTAAAACTGCAAAACATTGTCCATTTAACCAACTCACTATCTTTAATAATAAGAACGTTACCCATGCAATCCTACGCGATCTGGGACACACTGTATATAGTGGACCTACTATGTCCAGGACAGAAAGTACTTAATCCTTAATCTAAGCTCAACATTTCAAAAGATTTGATAAAGTCGACCATACAAAGATATTAAATTTTCCGAGAAATGCTTTTTATTTAATTCTGTTCTGTATAAACCAGAAAGTAACTAAATATAGACTTCGTGTTGTATAAGAATAGGAAAATAAAACGACTTCCTTCACGACCAACACAATAAAAATTATTACTTTTTCTCACTCTCTAGGTACCCCTACGGCTTGTTGTATGATCGTTCTTGTGAAGAGTCTTCTCATTCAAAAGCTATATTGAGCCTCTGAACAATTCCATTTAACAACGAATAAGAGTTGGTGAAATACGAAATAACACTAAAACCTTGCTGCATTACACATTTTTGGATTGACAGAAATGTTAACGTAATGTAATTACAGTTCAATAAATCCGAAATGTCGCGAGAAATTAAAAATAAATGTCAAGTAGCCGGATATTTCCGTAGTCTTTTGAGTAGTGCGCGGGTTTTAACTTACGCCAGTATAATACGAAATTTTAAATTTTATGCCACAATGAATTTCGTGGAGTTTCTTCTTCTAGTGTGACAGCTGGAAATACGTTTTCAGATAAAAAAGGATTTCGCGCATGCAAAACGGTAATAAGCATGACTTATGCTCCCTTGGAAGCAGATTTAACTATACAAGAATGGGAAATACAGTCGATGAATCTTAAGCTGCCCTTTTCTTTTAAAAGCTGGAACATGTGCAGGTAATTTTATTATCAATTATTTGTACGCTCTTTTCTATCACGTTTGATATACTTTCAAAATTTTGCACGACAGGTATAAGCTCTCAAGCAATTCCTTTGGGAAAAGCGACTTTCACTGTGACTTACACAGAGTTTTATTGAGGGCGATATTTCTTGCAAATCCGATCTCCATAATACTTGTATTAGGCGAATATAATCGCTACTTCCAATTTGAAAACGGGTGTGAAAGGATGTGAAAGCAGATCTGTCAAAATAAAGTGTGTTACGTATATTCTACATTAAACTTGGGGCGGGATTACATTGATACCTATTACTAAAAATGACTTAATTGAGTTTTGTGTTGGTAGGAACTCACAGTATGAGAGCAATTTGTGTAAAACCACGAAAGTTTCGAAACATGTCATCAAGCCTAACTTTAATATAATCAACCAATAATCGAAGTATATTTACACGTTTTATGACATTAATTAATTGCATATTACTTCTACTCACTTAATCTTTCTGAAATGTTTATTTTCTATACGTAATACGGTAAAATATTACCTTATCACGGAATTTATTATTATATTTCATTTGCTTATTTCTCATACGATTTCTCTTTTAAAAGTCTTCTTTTGACAGATTTTAAAAACCTATTTATGCAACTTCCCAAATTACTAACAGACGATCCCAAAGATTTGTGTGCTGGCGATACATGCCAGAAAAAATTACCTCCACTATATTTTCATCTTTACTAGTACGTTTCATTAAACACTCATTCCGTTTTAATTAAGGTAAATATTTCTTTAAATGTTTAGGAAATCGAAATGGTTGCGAAATTGATGAGAAACAAATTCAGACCTTGTACACATTTTTCGAGAGACCCTGAGAAGAAAAGGTCCCTACCCTCGCGTTATTTGAAAGCAAAATGCTTTGATCCCCAACCGCCCGATTTTTTTCGCGCATTGAGTGATACTTGAAACAAAATCTATCCGTATTAGTTTCCTATCCCAAGGGATTCGTGAGATATTTCAGAAAATTATTTGTGATAAATTCCCCGCCGCGTTACAAAAAGGCACGCTACTGAGTTTCGCATTTGCCATTTTTAGGGGTTTAGATTAATATTTTGTAATTTATTTGCGTGTATAGGTCCTGAAGCAATTGTCACAGTTTGCAACGAACGTTATGGTCAATCTTTCTGTCAGTGGTAATATTTGACCAAGCAAGCTCTATTTATAACAGTGACCGCGAGAGTGACCGTAAACAATTAATTTTATTTCCATAAGCTTCTATGTCAGAATAATTAACTTTTTTAGAAGCGCTGTGAATTTAATTAAAAACAAATTGTATGAAATGGGTATATTAGAATAATAAAAGAGATTTTCGGCAAGTAGCCTGTGGAAGATTATTTTATGGGAGAACTTTTAGGTGGGCCCAAAAAGAGTTTAGCGGGTACTATATTTTATACCCATAAATCTTTGCAGAGCCCTGCAACAGTACGTCGGACTTTCTAGTTCATACCTGGTAAAAAAACATCAAAAACCCTTTGGGGAAATGAATTGTTGCGAATCTATAGAACTATTTTTGAATGTACAGGGTGTCCTATTTTTAGGGTGTCAATACACAGCCAATTTTTTTAAACGGAACACCAGGTATATTTTTAGCTGATTGGATGTCACTTTTTAACCTCTGCATGGAAAAAATAAAATAATTTGGTAACATTGATAAAAAACCAAGCAGTGAATTGGTTTCCATGCAGAGATTAAAAAATGACATCGAAATAACTAAAAACATACAGGGTATTCCATTAAAAAAATCAGTTGTCTATTGACACCGTAAAAATGGGACATCCTGTACATTCAAAAATAATTTCTGTAGATGCGCAACCATCTATGGTTGACATTTGTACAAAAGGTTTTTTGATATTTTTACAAGGTATGAGCTAGGAGAGACCGACGCCCTGTACAGAAGAGCTTAGAAAGATTCAATGAAGGGAAAAATGCAATTTTTTAAGTAGACCTTAATGTACTCTTTGTATTTTGAAAAAAAACTGTGCTTGCAATCACAATTATTTTTAAACTTCCTTTGTGCAGATATAATGTTTGAGCCGAAGCATTTGCTTACTCCAATGGAAACCATAGTTTGTTGTGACTATGATTAAAAAAGCACTTTTTTCAATTATTCTAACAATACATAACTTCCTACAAATTGAATTGATATTGGGAAAAAAATGCAACTACTTTTCTGAAAATTTGTGGTTGTGACATATTCAGTGACCCCGTTTCTACTAAAAGTTATCGATTTCAGTTATACCGGAAGATTGCTGCAGGTATTTTCCTTTTTTTTAGTTCTTTTATTTTCTTTAAGTATAAAATTTTTTTGGTCTGTGCAAAATTGAAATGATTTTTTTAAATATAGTCCACGTTTCTGCTGAAATATCTTAATATTGATTCCTGTTACACCGGAATGATTGTCGCCGGTACTTTATTTTTTTATTTTTTCATTTTCATTTTATGAATTTTTACTATATGAACCCTGTTTCTGTTAAATATCTTAATTTTAACGATCCCTCGGAAGAGTGCTGCCGGCTCTTTACTTTTTTTAAGTTTTTCTTCTCTTTAATTACACCATTTTTTTAATCTATAAACGGTTTATGAAAAAATTAAATATACTGCAATAGCTGGCAGGATAATTGCGACGATGATGCACTAAAAAAATAAATACTTAGTGTTTTGTTTGTTTCAGTGGGATGCTTTGGTATCACTTTTAACGATGTCGTGAGTGTTGTGTCGTCTAAATGAGAGGTTCTATTTATGATCAGTAAGGGACTGCATCGAGTCCTGATGCCTCTAAAGTGGGTGAAAGAGTCTTAAAAAGCCAGTAAAGAGAGACAACAAAATCACGCATTAAGGTGGCCCATCAGGATTTAGACTGCAGCCCAAAAATCGGTTTTCAAAAAGTTTGACTTTTTGGGATTATGGGTTATCATATCTTACAACTCGCATGTAAGGTAGAAAAAAGGTAACTGCCAATTTTAGATATTTTCACTGACTGAATTTGAATCTGAAATCTCGAAAATCACATATCGAAGTTTGACGATTTTTAGCGAAGTTTGTAGTTTTAAATTACAACTTGAAAGTCAAAAATTTCAAAATTTTGGGATTGAAGGACGCATAAAAGGTCTAAGTGCTTGTTTGAATTTCAAACTCAAAGCTTGAGAGAATTTTGTTGTTCTGAACACCAATTTATTGGAAACCAAATATTAAAATTTCTACATGAAGAATGCCCACCACATTAAAATGACATTCGCTGCCTTATATTTTAACTTGAAAAACATTCCGAAATTTTATAGTTTATATAGGTTCGAAAATGTCAAAAAACCGCGATTCTGAAGCGAAAGTTCAAACAACCTCGTGCAATTTGGTGGAATGGAAGGCTTTACTGACTTTCACTTGTAATTTAAAACTATTATTTTAACAATTCGGGGCATCAAAACCATACAAGGATTCTGAATCAGAGATATTCAAGGAAAATGTCCAAGTATATCCAATTTACGTTTCCTCTTCATTTGCACCTTCTGAAAATCCCTTCTTACCGTTTCTCTCCAATTAACCCTATTCAAAGTGTATGCCGAAAACTTACAACTAAAGTCGTTTGTTAAAACATGCATTCCACATGGATAGACTTGAAATAATTAACAATCATGTTCTCTGTTTAAATATTCTACTTGCTTTTACAAATTGGCTTGTTAATACAATTGACTAGAGCCATAAAACTGTTACTTACTGTGTACAAGCGCTAAACCACAATTATTAACTACAAATATTGATTTAAAATTCTCTCTACAACAACTAGGGTAATCTAGTAAGAAATTTTTTGAGGATATTGATTCTCCGTTCTATTCATTTACGTTGCTTTTCAGCGTTTTATATTCTTTAATCGATGCCAGTCTTGACTGTAAGGCGATTTGTTTTGGATTGGAAATTATATTTATCAATTCCCTCTTCAGGGAGTTGAAAGTAGACTACTTGATAACAGAAGAGATCTTGATGGTTTAATTTTAAATTTTCAAAAACTTTCTATATGGGTTCGCCAGGAAAATGATCCACGTTATGTTCAAATACAAATAATATAGGTTGACAACATCATATGTTCACTAAAAGAGTAATTATTCCTTTATAAGCAATGCTTTCATTTTCTGATCCATTCTCACTCATGGTTTTTGTGTATTTTTTCTAATAAAACTGGGGCGAAACACAATATAGATTCTAATGAACAATGAGATATTTTGGGAAGGATTTAAAGAGAATATACGTTTAGTTGATTAATTTTATATTGTCATTTGTACTTTTTCGCTGATCTCATTTTATTCTTTTCATTTATATTGCTAACATGAGGTTTTATTGACAATGCCTCCATTAAACTTCAATTTCAGAATTTTACCATTGTGCGATATTGTGCTACCAATATTACATAAACAAGTATTTGTGCACAACTCTTGTGCAGATAAAGCGCATTTACCCGCAATATACCCGATAACGATAAGAGGTCGAGGAGGAGGGCTATGGTTTCATAACAATTCATCTACTTCAAGAGTTTTAATTTTTGTGATACTTCTTTATTTTTTTTTTTTTTTTTTTTTTTTTTTTTTATTGGGCGTGTTTAACTGCTTTGGTCATTACGCCTTTAAATTGGTATTATTTTACATTTTACATAGTGCTACATAAATGGAGTTACAGAGGGTTAATTAAATTATTCTATGGAGGTTTGACATTTTTAGGAAGTTTACTAAATTATACACCTTTTCTTCACAGTCCTGTAGGATATCCTTTAGAGTACCTTGTATCCCTGATCTTTCACGATAGTCCTTATAGACGTTACATGATGTTAAAATATGTTCAATCGAGATTGGGACATTGCAAGTTTGACAAATTGGCCGCTCTTCTCTCCTCAACAGATAGCCGTGGGTGAGGGCCGTGTGACCAGTTCTTATCCTAGTAAGGAGGATTTCCAATCTACGGTGTTGTTGGTTTGACGTTTTCCATTCCAATGCTGACTCCTTCACTTGTCGAAGTTTGTTGCTAGTCAGTGACAACCACCTTAGTCTTGTCTCTTCCCAGAGAAGTTGTTGGGCGAAGTAACACAAATCTTCCTTTGATGATACATTGTATCGAAAACCTTGTTCATGTGCACGGTTCGCTGCTCTATCCACTAACTCATTACCTTTAATTCCTATGTGTGATGGGACCCACATTAGAGATATTTTAGCGTTCTTAGATTTTATTAGGTGTACTAACGAATTTTGCATTGAGGTGATCAAAGATGTTTTATTGTTGATGTTATCTATGGCTTTCAGTACGCTTATTGAGTCTGACAGGATTAGATATTTTTGCATTGTGTCTAGATTTTCGGCGATGTGGTTAATTGCAAGTTTTATGGCAATGGCTTCTGCAGAAAAAATCGAGCTCATTCGGGGAAGTTTATATTCATAGGTTTGTTGATCGATGTAATACGCACATGATGTTGAGTTATCCTTTTTGGATCCGTCGGTGTAAATTGTCAAATAATTTCTGTATTTGTGGCACATTTGTTCCCGGAAGAGTTGAACGTGTTCACTGTTTAGAACACTGTTTTTTTTATTATTGTTTAATGTAAAGTCTACAATAATTAGTTTTTCTTGCCAAGGAGGAGGGTTTTGAGTGGAAAGCGGAATAATTTGTTCTAGGAGATAGGTAGGAAACTTCAATGTTGACATTATGCAATTTGCTGTTAAATGGACAGGATATGGAAGATTTTCTTTATTTGAGTAGAGTTTGTCATAAAATTTTGAAGTAGTTTTTGAGAATATTATTTCTTTTCTACGTTCATAACTTTTTATGAGGAATTTTATAACCAATGTTTTCCTGCGTTCTTCAAGATTTAGGATTCCAGCATCATTGTGAAGGCTTATTATAGGTGTGGTGCGAAACGCACCTGTGATAATACGCAACGCATTATTTTGGATCACATTAATAGTTTTTAGAACGTTTGGTGTTGCTGAGTTATATATTATGGATCCGTAATCTAGTCGACTTCTGATGATTGCATTATATAAATATGTCAGCATAGAGCGATTTGGTCCTTTGTTGCTGTTGTTTATAACTTTCAGGATGTTCATGTTCTTCATGCATTTCTCTTTCAGGTTATGCAAGTGTAGCTTCCATGTCAATTTATCGTCAAACAATAGTCCTAAAAATTTGTGTAATTTCACCTGAGCAATTGGGGTATCTCCAATTTTAATTTTAAGTTTGTGTGGTTTAGAACGATAGAAAGATATACATTTAGTTTTGTTTGTAGATATTTTAAGACCATTCTGATCACACCATTCTTGTAAGAGATTAATCGTTTCTTGTAGGGATTTCACAGCATATTCTTGGTTTGAAGTTCTTATATAGAAGACCAAATCATC
This sequence comes from Photinus pyralis, assembly GCF_008802855.1. Lineage (NCBI taxonomy): Eukaryota > Metazoa > Arthropoda > Insecta > Coleoptera > Lampyridae > Photinus > Photinus pyralis. The sequence continues at coordinate 15,596,904 of NW_022170596.1, forward strand.
AGCAAAAAGGCTGTAGCTAATTGGTGTTCGAAAACAGTTCCCAATGTCATTTATAGCAATGTTAAAAAGCATTGCACTTATCACTGCACCCTGTGGAGTCCCATTGAGTTGGCTGTGGGTTTGAGATAATTTGTTGCCTATCTTTACTGAATAAGTTCTATCTTTCAGAAGCTTCTAATAAACTTTGGTAGGTTACCTCTTATTCCCCATTCATGTAGTGTACGAAGGATCTTGTTGCGCCAGATTGTGTCAAAAGCTTTTTCGAAGTCTATAAAAACTGCATTTAGGTTTTGGTTAATTGTCCACGCATTTTTAATATCTGTATCCAGAATTATCAAGTTATCCATAGTGGATCGATTGTTTCTAAAGCCATTTTGTTGTTCGCTTAGGAGAGATTTGGATTCAATAATCCACGAGAATCTTTTCAGGACTATTCTCTCAAGAATTTTTCCTAGATGATTTGTCAGAGATATAGGGCGATAGTTTACCATTTTTAAGTTATTTTTGTTATTTTTTGGGATGGGAATTATAATTGCATGTTTCCAGCTATTTGGTATCTGTTGGGTATTCCATATTTCATTGTAAATTTTAAGGAGAGCATCTAGAGCTGTTTTATGTAGGTGTTTTACCATTTCCATATAAACATTGTCGGGACCGGGAGCTGAGTTCCTAGTTTTGAGTATTGCATCTTCAAGCTCTTTTTCAGTAATTGGAAGGTTACAGGTTTCACTGCCCAGTGAGTCAAAGTCAATAGGAATTTGTTCTTGTTGCATTTTATATTGTTGGAAATTTTTTGAATAAAAGTTATTATTACTGGTGTATTGATAATATTTTGCGAATTCTTCACTTATTTCTTGCTTGTTAATTATTATGTTGTTATCTCTTTCAATTGCTTTGACTTCTGTTGACTCTTGATCAGTTTGAGATTTTTTTATTTTTTTAATGTTTTTCCAAATGATTCCGGAGTGAGTGTTGTTGTCGATTGTTTTAATAAATTTCATCCAGCTTTCGTTCTTCTGTTTCTTAATCTAATAATCTCTAGTCTTGATTTTGCTCGGAATTTTTTGTATAGTACGAGATCTTCTATTCGTCTAAACTTTAGATACTTTTTGAGGTGACTTTTACGTTCGTCTATCAGCAATTTAATTTCGGGAGTCCACCAAGGAACCTGCGTTTTTGTATGAGTTTGGCGTTTTGGAATGGATTGTTCAGCAGCGGTGTGAATAGTGTTATAGAATCTAGTTAATTTGTCTTCTAAAAGCAAATTTGTTTCTGCGTTGATGGTTTGTGTGTTGTTTGTATACTTGGACCAGTCTGCTTTATTGATGTTATAACCATTTTTCTCTTCAGTATTTATCGGAAGATTAAATTTGATAGTGATGGGGAAGTGATCTGAAGTGCAAAGATCATGGTGCGTGCTCCATTCCAATTTTAGAAAGATAGATGTGGATGCAATTGTTAGGTCAATAGCCGACAGTGCACCAGAGGCGGCCGTCATATGGGTTGGATTTCCATTATTCAAAAGACATATGTCTGAATTATTCAGCAATAGGTTCTCGATTTGTTTTCCGCGGTTACAGTTGCTTCTACTTCCCCATGAAGAACTATGGCAATTGAAATCTCCTAATAAAATAAGAGGCTTGCTCATTTGATTGACTATTCTCTCTATGTCAAGTGAAGTAAATTTTGTTTGCGGTGGAATACATAGATTACATATTGAGACCTTACTCAACCCAGGTAAGTGCACATCAACACTAACACTTTGAATAGTGGTGTTAATTGGTATCTGTTTAGAATATATACTATTGTGTACATATATAGCTACTCCTCCAGAAGCATTTAATCCATTAGGATGATCGTATCTGAATTCTACGTAATTACTAAGATAAATTCTTGTTGTGGTGGTTGTGCGGGTCTCCTGGAGGCATAGTATTGATGGCTGATATAGTTGTATTAGTTGTTTTATTTCAGCAAGTCTTGAACGGGAACTGTTAACATTCCATTGTAGGATTAGATTATTGGGTATAGATGTGAATTTTTAGTATTTCTTGGGATTGTTTTAATTGTTTCTGGCAGCTAGTAAAAGTCTCCATCATCAAAGCAGGAGCTTTGTGATGATGATTCCTCAGTCAGCTGGTCTGGGTTTTCTTCTCTTATTCTTCCTTTGGTTATATTGGAAATTATTCTTGTAAGTCTGTATTTAATTTTCCTGTGGAGGGGAAGATGATGAAAGTCTTCAATAATGGCAATAAGTTTTGTCGTATCATTATAAAATCTTTTTGCATCTGTGTACGGATGCTGGGAGGAGATAATAGCTTTATAAAAGTTTTGGAATTCATAAAATTTAAACGGAAATTTATCTGGTTCTGCTTCTATATGTGACTGAATTGGCTGGAGCATTTCTTCTATGGTCATTTCTTCATCTTTTGTAGTTGCTTTTACTTTCTTTTTAGGTGGCAGTCTTGCTTTTTGCTTTTCTTTAGTTTTTGGTAGATTAGTGCTGAGAGTTGGAGTTACAAATGCAAAATCTTGTTGATTACATTCTGTAATTTCTGGTGACGAGTCTGTTTTGGTAGTCGATAGTGATCGTTTATTATTAATATTATCATTTGTTATTGGTGATATTGTGATGTTTTCAGGTGCGATAGTGACATCGCCGGAGTTTGATGCTTCATCTTCAATATCGATTGATGGGCGCGTGAGTGTACTAGGCAATTGTGGAAAATCTTGAGTACATGTTGCGGCGATGTGGCCGTTGTTTCCACATTTAAAACATTTTGAATCTACTTGTAGATAAATTCTATACTCTTCATCTTCGAAAGAAATCGTAGCAAAGTTTGGTATCTGTGTGCTGTCATTTATTTCGGCATAAACAAATCTACGAAAGCTCAGGATATGCGAGTATTCATATCTGTCTATTCCTGCTTTTATAAATTTTATTGGAGAATTTAGCTTAATTTTGAGTTCGTCTTTAAATAATTTCTCTATTACGTCATTAGGTATCGTCGGAGATACATTAGATAATATTATTTTTTTTGCTGGTGTTACAGATCTTTTAAAGGCGATCTCATTACCGTTTATATTTATAGATTTGTATTCATTTATCAATGTATCTACATTGTCCTTGTGTTTAAGAAATATACATATGCAATCATTAGGGATCCTAGACGCTGCTATAATATTCTCTGGTTTTATAATGTTACCTATACTCAATACATATTCTTTAATTTTTATGCCCTCTACTGCGTTTAAGATAATACTTTGATCTCTTTTAGGATAATGAAATGATGGATTTTTTTGTATTACATTGGAAAATGAACGGGTATTAGAACTCCTTTGGCTGGGAGTCATATTTGAGATTGAATTCATTCTTTAATTTTTGATATTGTTTGACACACAAATGTCTATTACAATTACTCAAATTGTACCCAATCTGTATATAAAATGAATTTTCTATTCATTAATTTGGAACGGTTGAACTATAGTTAATTGATACTACTTTATGGAGTGGTGCTCATGCGAAAGTGTCCTTTCAGTGCTTAAAAAGGGTTATATCAGACATCTAAAAGACGAAAATAATATCTTGTCCTAGAAAGCAACAAGTTAAAAGTAGATGGCCGAATTAGGTTTATTACCACCAACGTAAACACTTGCTGTGCCAATAAAGGAAAGTGGCCAGACAGCACGAAACATAACAATTACAGTAAAAATGTTTCTGATCTGTGAAGCATATTAGGTTCTCGCCAAAGTATAAGAACTGTAGTTACACGTTGAAAATAAAACCACCCTCCCACTCGAATCCAGGGTGAGAGTAAAGTTATAGGTGTAATAAAAGTGAAAATTCGGCCCATTAAGATTAAAAAAAGATTAGTAATTGAGTTATCCTCCCTCGTGAAATATGTAAGGGGTGGACATATGTGTAATGTATTGTTACTCATAGCTTATTTATCTCTTCTTTAGGAGCACTTTTTACGACTTAAATACAGTGGTTTTCGAACAGAAGTAGGAAATGGAAATGTAAAAAACCTTCTAAGATAATAAAGCGAAAGTGGGGTATATAAAATACCACGAATGTGTTTGTGTTATATTTTGCACTTTCGAAACTCTTGGAAATAAAGTATGCGCATAATATACGAGCATATTTAACGTCATAAGTAAGTGTATCCGACCATCTTTCAGTTTAATCTCAAAGACAATTACTAGTGAATTTATGGGAAACATCTAACCTAACATGATATTATACATTCAACTGCCATTCGCCCTTCGAGGAAAACGATTCCAGTTCGCAATTGTTTAACAATTCAGTAAAACTTTTTTATATGATATGGATAACAAACGACCGTTTCAAAGAGCTAGGGGTTAGAAATAAACAAAGTTCTGATGGATTTTTTTAACTTGCATGATCAGAATGTATGTGTGTTCCGACTGTTTTGATAATAACGGTTAATAAATCGACCTCTTTATAAACACTTTTCGATCTCTTTATACCTAGTAAACACACGTTCGTTAATTTTACGTTTTCTTAACGTGTCAGTGGTAGTTTAACGTGAAGGTGATCTATTTCACCCGTATGTTACGTACAGTTCACCTGGTGATTTTTAAAACGCCTAATACCGGGTGGGGTCCGCGCGAACCTAATTTTTTTTTTCATTACAAAGGGCCATTATTTTGCAAGTTTTATCTCGGTGCGTGTTTTGTTATTCAGAAGAATTGATATTTTGTTTTTACATGAAAAAGAAAGTGTTTGATAAACAATTTTTTTTTTAAATAAGGAAATAGGGGCAGACATATTACATATCATTTTCCGAATCACCCGACAATAACGCGCATGTCTTATTCAATTTTTAACGTCAGATTAGCGTTTGTGTGTTTACATGGGTACTTACTCCGCTTTTTAGTTAAATAAGATCTTTGAAAACAGTTATTTACGATAGGATAGCACCAAGAACCTGACTAGAGTTTAATTAGTCTCACCTTCACAACGACATAAATGGAGAAGACCTACATTTATTTTATTTTTATTTATTTTTGGAAATGCTTTAAAAATTGTATGAGACCGATACCTTGATAACTCTTAAAGGTTTTTAAATCTCATATTTGTAATGATAAATACGTTTGGAAATTAGTAACGTAAAATGAGGTTAAATCTAAATATACCTCCCAAAATTAAAAGGTATTGTTTAGTCAAAGCGGATCTTTTCTAAAAATCACCGCCTAGAGCGTGCCTTATATAAAAGTATATACAACATCTTAAAGGAGATACTTATTGAATGGGCTATCTGCATAATAAACCTAGTGGTCGATTATAATTTTACTGTGCCGTTATAATTACAACTTGAAATTCAAATTAAACAATAACATTTTGGGATAATTATTTATTCCACTCTGTACACAAAAGGAAATTTTACGTCGATTCAAAGTTTAAGCACAGAAGCAACGAAAAGGCCAAGTTTCATTTGTTCGGTTATTTCAAAGGAGTCGGGCATTCGAAATGAATGGCTAACAAGCTTTGTGTAGCGCCAGTATGTTTTATTCATTATTTGTTATGGCGTTCTTTAGCAATTATTTCGGATAGAAAGTGTGTCTTTACTCAAGGTTTGATTCTGGTCCAACTTTGTTTCCTTTCTTTACGTACACTTTGCAATTCAAATAAGTTGACTTCCTTAGGGAGTGTGACAGACTCCATGTTTCCTAGTCATAAAATAGGCAAGAACTTCGGATCTACAGATCTTATAAAGTAGATTTAAGTTTAGTGTCTTTTACGGTTACTATAATCTTTTGTTGTTTTGACATTTTAGAGTTTGTACATTTATCTTTGAAAGAAGGGAAGAATGTTTTATAAAATTAGGCATGGAACTTACGTGTGGCTGCGGCTGTGGCTGCCTGAAAAATCTCACCTGTAACAAGGAAAAACATGTTAATTTTATTTGCGAGTACAAGTACAAAAGGGTGTGTAACTTTAGAACATTGTTATCATACATTTCGTTTTGATACTACATCCGATGTGATTTCGGGTGTTTCTGGGAAAAGTTACGTAATAATTTTCTACAAGTGAATGCTAAAACGTGACTTAAAATATCGATAATTAGGTATACGATATCAAATTCCTGTCATTGATAGCGGAAAGTCTAGAAGTCAGCTTCAGATCAAGAAAGCATCGCGTTAAGCTCTGCTGTCATCTGAGTGTGAATTCCACTATAGCCGAACAACGCTAAATCCCTAACTTGAAATAGTTATTTACGTTATAAGTCCGGTAGGTTACTTGTAACAGTACGAGTTAGACATTATGGACGAGGCGACGTCAGGAGCCGAGTCAAGAATGTCTTAAACGAGTACTGTTACAAGTACTACCGGACGTATATCGTAACGTATTTTATTTCATACTGTAAGTCTGTTCTATATCATTATTTCATTTCAAAGATTACAAAATTTCATTATATTGTAAAAATCGCATTACCTTGTTTCTGTGGCAACGGCCGTTGCTATAGTTTGTAGTTTGTTGACAATTGAATTTTTTTCACTGACAATTCAACTCATGTATAAAAAATCGCATAAGCCGCAGTGCAATTGTCACTTTGACAGCGGCAAAAGTTACCTGCAACTTTTCCAGCGACAAATGCACTAGTGGTTTTTTCACTTATTCATTTTTATCCAATTATCGCATTATCCTTTCCCATATGACTAGTTTGACGTCTGTCAATAATTGATTAATTTGGTGAATTTCTTGTTCGTTAAATTGTCCTGCCGAATTACACTCGAGGTTTGTATTTAAACCGAGTAAATTTGGGTTGTTGCAATTCAAATCTGTTTCCTTTTAGCAATTGAACTCGAAAAACTGTCAACCTAAAAATGCTCCACCTCCGGTGTCGCATTTTTATTAGTTGACAGTTTTTCTCGTCTAATTGCTAGGCAACAGATTTTCATTACCTAAACAACCCAAATTTACTCGGTAAAATACAAACCTCTTGTGCAATTATAAGTGAAAAATGGACGCTATAAACGTTGTGGGATGTTCCACTGTTCCCGATACAATCCTGTCGAAATCTCATGAAGCAACCGAAAAGTTGGTTCCTAAGAAGTCGGCCGCAAGGTATGAAAAAGAGTACTAAGTGTTTTGCCAATGGAGGAACGAACATGGGGCGAAACAAGTAGAGGAAAAAGTCATGTTGGCATACTTTTTGGATGCAGTAAGTTTTTGAATTGAGATTTTTCTGCCTGGGTTTCGGTGTTAAAGCGTCATGGGGCATGGAAAAGCTAATCGGCAGCAGAAAAATACATCGAAGGCTCGGTAGAAGGAAAAGTTAAGATTGCCCGTATGATACAACTGATACAAGGCGGCGAAAATTTCATTGGAGTTCTACAGCAGAAGGAATCAAACATTAGTAACTCGACATCCAGTAATAACCCAGGCGTTAGTGTTGAGGGCAATACAAATTGTTTCATTACAATCAATGTTAATGTTTGAAATAAAGAATTACAGCCAAATTTATGTTGGGGTTTTTAATTAATTGTGTGAAGATGTCAAATTTGATGTATACAAATAACAGTCCGGTAAGTGTTGCTTAGCGACACTTACAGGCTCTGATGCTGTAATAACTCACCTACCGGACTCAAAATGATAGTGTAATCGAACATATACCGGACAGTATGAAATAAAATAAAAATCCTAAATATTCACTAGGACCTGGATAGCTTCGTAAAGTCTAGTTCTGGTAGGATGTAACTTTTGAAATAGAAATTGCAATCATTTAACGTTAATAAAAAATGTGAAATATACATACACTTCATGTGCCTGAAATACCAACAACGGGTTTAAAATCTGAGTCAAGAAAGCGAATTGATTTACAATTTAATAGGAAGATGCTAATTCATTAGGCATTCTAATGTTGAAACAAAGAAAAGAAAGAAAGGGAAGTATAAAATGGGACTTGGAAAGATTTTCAATAATTAAAATTTTCCAAGCTTATTTCTTCTCATTAAATTGAAAGTAGGGGGTTTTCTATAATTAGGAAAACGTCTCGGTTTAATGAGAGTATCTAAGAATATTTAGTCCTAATTGAAGTTAAAATATGTATGAGACGGTTACCGTGCTAATATTATACAGCTGACATTGCGGAAGTCGTAACAGGTTGACGAAACGAGACGTTAATGGATAAATTAAATTAAACTCTTGGAGCGGTGGCATCTGTATATCTAGGGTTTCACGTGATTTTCGCATTCTAACCGCAATATTTCCAATTATTCCGCTTTATAATATACTGAAAACCGTAAAGAGCTATTTTCATAAAATGCATAATTACCTTCCACACTAAACAACTTGTTAACGGTTACATCCTACCGTGTAACAATTAGCTGGATAGCTATATCAAGATTATGGGATTATGAGCGCGGCTACTGATTAAAACAGTATTCAAAATTAACGAGTACTTTAAACTTGTTTTCCTTACTACATGAATTTAAAGTACCTATTCTGTAATTCCTTGATACAATTTATGAAATAAACGCGGCAAGAGAAAGTAAACAACACTTTATTAGTAAAATTATGCGATGAGATAAATTATAAGGAGTTCTCTAACACAAACCAAGAAAGTGGACTTGTAACAGAATGAATAGAAACTTTAATATTTGCGCCTCATTGCTTATGAAAACAAATAAAACGCAAAGAGCAAAACGCCAACTTTTTCCATGGCGATTTCGGGAAAACAGTTTAACTTTTCTTCTTTTTATACCCGCTACTTTATTTGCAGTAAATGTGTGGATGAAATGTGAATACAGAAAAGTAGTTTCACTAAGAATAATGAAGCGAAGAAATTGGCTACTGTGTTGCATGAAATTCCTGCCGTAGCTCCATAATTAAATTTTGACAAATCGTCATGCTTTAGAAGATTCATCTCTGAAATGTGTTGAAATACGATTTTCTGGAGTGGCTCTCGGGGGAAAAGTTTAAAAGTTTCAAAAATATTGTTCAGTCTGCCAGCGATGTCGGTTTATTAGGGAGGGAGGACAGGACCTGCATATAACAACCGCTGCGTCGGAAAACTACACCTCCGTTGCATATTCCGCATGTCTTTGCTGAATGAAAAACACGAATGTGTAGTATTTGAGATTAATGCTAGGATTCTATTTTGTTCTGCTAACTCACTATTTAGGTAAAGTTTTCGTAGCTTTATAAGATGAAATGCAGGCTTTATATAAATTTGATACGATTGGCCTTAATGTACCTTGTTGATGGCATAGATGTACTTTTAGAAATCAAAATCTAAAAAGGAAAAGATATTCATCAAAGATATAGATATGTACCACGCCTAATAACGTAAGAGCTTCTTTTTAAGCTCTTATCAACGAGTTCGACGAGAAATAGGTAATTGGAAATTTCTCCTGCAGAGAAGGAAAGTTTTTCATCTTGCACATTTCAGGCATTTCATTGAATGTAGTTAGAGTACAGACATCATGCGCCAATATTATACGAATTCAATTTGTCTTTGGTTGCTTTGCTAAAAAATGAGAAACCCAATTTCCCGATTGCTTGATCTGTTGAAGTTTTTGCGGATTTCGAATTATTCCACAGCTTTAAAGTTTCAAACCGCTAGCTGTAAACTGCCAACAAAAGGACGCCCTTCAGAATGAGAGTGGAAGTTTCTCAACAGTCAAGGGCGATAGAAAGAACCAACACCATTAGTTATACCTTTCAAACAGATTTATCAAAACGTAATTCTTTGTAATTCTCTTGTTTAATTAGAGTAATATTGATTGTTAGAAACACCCAGGCATTTATGAAATCGATCTAATTGCACAATTTCAATCGCCCGCTACATGTCGTGCCTCTAAGCCCGTTATACGTGCTTTAAAGGCTTTTTTTTCCTACTTTCCTAATTTTTCTTAATATACTATTCTTTAAAACTTCTGGTCATTTGTGGAGTATTTAATCGGTAACTGTGCGAAATTAAAAATAAATGATGTATAAGTTAAGAAAGCGGATACCACATACTAGTAGTTCCTGTTTGTTTACGCTTGCTTAAAAGTGTTGTAATTTTTACATACGCATATAGTGTGACATTGGTTAAATAAAATGTCTCTACACTGTTTATTCTATTCTAAAGCTTCACATTCAATATTTGAAATCAACACGAAATGGCAGCTTCCTATCTGAAATGTAATGTAATTAATAAAGTTGTTTACTCACGCAAGATGTAGGATTTTGTTACAATCAGCAAGCAAACTAGTTCACTAACTCCTCAAATTGTGACTGTTCTTATATCATCATAATAATGATCGCCTTTAGTTTTGAAACGAGGTATCTCGTTCTACGTTCACAATTTGATAGAATACAGTGGAGACATCTACCGGTGCAGATTAACCGTCGACTGATGTCGTCACTCCATTTTAAAAATGAGGTCATACCCAAGTATACGTGGTTCATACTGTATCAGTTTCCATTTAAGGAATTTCACACTTCGGATGCCACAGATTTATCCCAACCAAGTTTTGAGTTCCAGACTTCCTGAAGTAGTATCTTTGGTACTAACGTTACAGGAACGAATATTCCAAGGGGATCAAATATTTTAGCCACTTCGCCAAAAACTACACGTCACCAGAGAAACCATAGAAAGTTTCGATCCTTAACTGCAATAATCAAAAATGTTTATCAATGTAAACCGTTGCAAGCGGCTGACTTTTCTTTTCAGAATAAGTTCGAGTAAATTGGGCTCCTTATCTGAACATTAATTTTGACTTTCACCACGTTCACGTTCACCACCTGCACCTGCACCTGCCATGACACGTCAAATAGCAGTCCCACCTTTGTAGTGCTACTGTCTGGTTTTTACACATGCCTATGCCTTTGTGGTGACAATTTACACACTCACCTTTTGATTTGTAGCGTTTATTTTTTCAAAATGCATCGATTAATTTGAAATTTTGAACGTAGGTAGGGAATAGCCTGAGGATCAAAATCTATATCATGCCAAAGGGCGCTCTCGCCCTGAGGGCGGTTGCCACACCATCTCGGGGGTTGAAATTTTTTATTGTAATTTTACAGATAGAAAAATTAATTCTCTAAATTTTTTTTTAAAGTTAATTCTGCTCCAGTTATTCGCGACCGAAAGTATGAGTTTTTCATAAAAAGGATCAATGTTTTTAATTGGTTACTCGCGAAAAACTCGAAAAGTATGCATTTTATAAAAAAAACTGTGGAGAACAAAATCGTAGATTTAAAAAAAAAACAAAGAAAATGTTTTTTTTAATAATGGCTGTATGACCAATACGAACCGAGTTGTGGCTTTTTAAAGGTTAGCTCTTGTTCGTTAAACGCTAAATTAGAGAGTTTCACTGTCAAATAACGGCAAAACTATGCATTTTTCAAGACAACTCAACTCATAAGCCGCAGTGCAATTGTCACTTTGACAGCAGCAAAAGTTACCTGCAACTTTTACAGCGATTAATACACTCCATTAATATACGACCAATCATCTTGGTGGTTGTTTCCAATTCTAACCAATGAGTTGATTTTTGATCTGATTAAAAGCTAGGATATAGCTTTTTATAAGCGATTAAACGCTAGGTAGCTTTTTATGAGCGATAAAAATAAAATACACTCGATCTTCGTTTTAAATCAGGATAATTTTTTTTGTTCCACTCAAATTTAGTTGCTTCCTGGACAAAACTCTCGATCAAAAGCACATGATAAAATCGCTCCAGCTTAAGCTGTCGCGATTTTATCACGCTTCTGGTCGAGAGTTTTTTTCGTTGCAACAAAACTTTCGTGTAAAGATAAAAATTATCCGAATTCTCAGCGATTAAACGCTGGATAGCTTTTTATCAGCGATAAAAATGCGTAAAGTATATAGTGGTTGTGAAATTTACTGTATTTTATTAATCTTCCTTATACACTCGATCTTTTTAAAAATCAGGGTAATTTTATTTTTAAATTCACTAAAATTTTGTTGCCTCCTGGAAAAGCATAAGATAAAATCGTGTAAAAATAAAATTATCCGATTAAAAATCAAGTTCTTGTGTATTAACCCCTGACAAATGGACTATACTGCATTCATTATAAGAAAGTAGTAGATGGCGCTGTGTTTAAAGATAAGCACACACAGGAAAAATATAAAAGGGCACCAAATTATTGTAAAGTAGAAATATCCAGCACTGCAAACAGAAATAAATCTTTGACATTAACAGCTAATGACACTTTAAGAGTTTAGTTAACAATAGAAACTACCAGCTTGCAAAATTCGCCACTCGATTTATGTTTCACGTAATACTGACTTGTGTTTTAACCAATCACACTGAAGTTCAAAGCTTCCCTATGCCTTATACCGCTACTTTCTTAAAATGAATACAGTATAGTGGTTTTTTCACTTATTCGTTTTCTAATCAATTATCGCATTATTTTGTTTCCTCAGGTGCTAATATCAAAAGCACTAAACTAACAATTTCACTCCCTCATAACAACAAAACACTGAAACCGAAACCGTAACCGTAATATCACTGTAACCATCGCTGTATATAAATATTTGCACATATCTTATAACGTTTTCTTTTTATCCTCGTCGCTAAATGTGATGTCTGTTTAGCTAATAAAAATAGACACATTTTTAACTTAAACTGTCATTAAATGAAATTGTGGTTAAAAAGGTGGCAGATATTAAAATTTAAAGTATGATAACAAATATTTGTAGGTATTATATTTGCGAAATAGAAGCGTTTCCAAATACTTATAAAACGCTGAAAATATGTGGCAGCAACATTTGGAGGGTTATAGTTAAACTCTAGAATTGTTATCGGTGACCTATATCTCTTTAAAGGGAAAGTTTTCATCAAAGAGTCTTTGTGACAACAATTATTTTCTTAACTAGTTTTTTAATTGGAGTTTGTCATTATTTTGTGTGAACAATGGCGGGGTACTTCTGACAAAGTTTCTGACTAATCAAATTTATCTTCCAATTACCTATTTCGTTAGAAAGCACGGCGCGTGGTATTTCCTTTACTGTGATGTGTATTTGATATAGACAAACATTGATTAAGGTGTGATGATTCAAAGAGCTGTGGTTTTGAATTCAAACTAGCAGCAACGCGTTGGTTTCATAGCTAATATTGCCCCTTTTACGTCGTGCAGAGTGGAACGGATCTTTACATCTTCTATTTTACGTTAGTTAGGTTTTCAATCAGAAGTAGATACAAGTAGGTCAATAAGCCGCAGCTTAGTTATTTTTTTCAACCTTTGCAATTAGTAGAAAAGATGATATTAGAAATACAAAATAGTCAAATTTCGGTTATACATTTTTTAGATATTTAACGGACAGAATACGTAATTACTGCTAATCAAGTAGTAAAAAGAAAATTGTTATTTGAAATGGTTCTCAAAATAAAAACCGTCATTTTTGCTTTTCCGTTTCTTTCATTACCTAACTATTTTAGCATTTATAAATCCCAGTCTTAGCAACGTTTTCTTTATTTCAGCCGATTTACAAAATCTGTTCAGTATTACGGAATATTGATATGTCACGGTAAGCTCCTTTTGTATACGACCAAATCAGCTTACTGCTGGAATTCTCAGTATATACTCTATATACCGATACGAGTGATTTGCTAAAGTAAATTGAAGTGGATATTTAACAAATGGCCATTTACTATTTACCTTCCTTGAAACTTGTGCTTTCAAAGGTATATTAATCATCCTCTCAGGCGAGGGTTAAATTCAGGGATCACCGATTGACTGGATATGTTGTGACGGTAGCTTCTTATTTGGATTTGATTTTTTTACATTTTTTGCAAAAATCAGGATCTCAAGTAGAAATTTTTTTTAGATCGAAGAAATTGTCAGGTGGAAATTATTTTCCAAACGCATATTTGTCTTGGTGTTATATAAAAGAAATTATTTTGTTAATTCCAATCAACAACGCGTATACCGCTTCCCTGATTGACATCGGCAGTTTCCAGAGTCTACTAAAAAGGCAGTGACGCACAGTTGAATATGAAAAGCCTCGAAGCTGACCTCTCTCATTACAGATCTCTTTTATTGTAGATCTTGAGAATCGCAGGTCTCATTAGGTTTAATGGATGTTGCCCGCGACATCTTGGTTAGCGTCGAGTTCTTAGCTGAGGCCCGCATTTTATGTGGCAGATCAGTACTCTATTAACCATCAGTAAGATCTTGTCGGGGGGCTACAATATTCCCTTCCCCACTTCCGACGTTCCTTTCACTGCGAGTGTTAAATTGATTAGGCTCATCCTTTGGCATTGCGTATTATATGGCTAAAGCTATGTCCAGTTTGAATTTCATGCAATTTGGTTCTAACTAACGAAGATGTCAAAAAGGCCTTCTTTATTTCTTGGCCTACATTGTTAATTCACGAACTCCTATTTACAAATTTGGTAAAGAATGCACCTGCAAAATTTCATCGTAATCGGTCCATCCGTTGTCTTTTAAATCGAGTGAGTGAGCGTGAAAGGGGCACCATTTTGCGATTGTAAATAATATTCCCCACTTTGATATAATATAGCTCAGAAATCATTCACTTAATGAAAAAATGTTTCATACAAAACTTGTAGAGACTTTAGCACCCTACACTTTTTGTAAAAGGTACTTTCTGAATGGAAACAACCAAAAAGGAGGTAATGCCATAAACCTGATTTTCGCCATCATTTTATTAAAATTGCGGCGATTCTCAGGACAGTACGATGTCGCAAACTTAATGTGTTATTCAGGACGTAAAACTGAGCTAACATGCCAAATTTCAAAACCCGATTTAATGCAAGGTGCGCCCCATTTTAGCTCCCCATTGATTGGATTACCAATAAAAATAGTAAACTGAATTTTGTTAAATATTGAATTTCTCCCCTACTGCGTAACACCATAACAAAAAAAAGATTTTCCATTATTGCCAAATCATTACAACAGTTACATTAATTACCATTGTGAGTTATTTGTAATTTTGAACACGAGGATATACCAGAAATCACGACGTTCAGAACTTCTTCCATCAATTGAATTTGAACTAAGAAACATTCGTTCTCTATAAGTCTATACTACATACTATATATTTCCTCTGTAAATCTGTTTAGTTTAATGTACATAGCATAGACTTTGTTTTTGAAATCAATGCATGTAGTTACTTGAGTGTTATAGGTTTCATTTACCCCAGTTCCGTCTTTTGTCATTAAAAGTCACGCCATGTACCTTTCAGCATTATTAATTTTGTCCCTTCTTTTTTATCGTAACACAACGAAGTTGAGGTAATGCTTATGTACTCGATTTTTTGCTGTATAACGGAAATTGAATTATTCCTTTCCATTAAGTGGTAGATACAATTTCAGTATTCGCGCTACCCCTTTCTTGTTTTATCTGATAGTAGATTATTGGCAGAGAGCGCCCTTCTGAAATCCGACGGCCGTGGCCAGAGTTCAAAGCTATGATTTTATTTTCGTCGTAGGTACTCCGTGAGATTAATGTTTGTTCATAAATGCTTTCGATACAGTCAAATTGTATATATACCTACTTAATACGTTTTGTTTGTTTCATTTAAACAATTTTAATTCTGATATTCCTACGGGAGTATATGTCGATAAGTATTTTCTGACTATGAGTTGATCCTTTTTTGTAAAGTACTTTTGAATTTAAATTTTTTGAATTAAATTGATTGATTGATATTGGCAGAGGCACCCTACTACCTAGTTTTATTATGGAACAAGAATTATGGTAATCCGTAGGGCCCAGTGATGTGTCAATAAATAAAGAAATATAAAAAAATGAATTAGTGCATACTAGCTAAAAGTTTAAGAAATGACACAACTAGCTAAGAGAGAAAAAAGTTCTCACCATAGCGATGTATCAACGTGCTTGCCATCAATGCCATCTTTATCTTTCCGGTATTAGAAACCGAAGTGTACTTATTTTTGAACATTTATCTCTTTCACCCGCAAACCTTTTTCGCTAGTGACAGATCTAATACTTATATCAATTGGATTTCGACGAAAAAATTGTAATATTTAATGTACTCAGCAGAAAGAGGTATGTTGGAAACTCGTCTGTCTGCGGATCTCGGCCAATCTATTCCAAGCCTTCACCGCTTTAATGCACGAATTTACTATTTTAATGATGGCCAAGTTTGCATTCATTTGTTTGAAGTTTTTTCCCTACCTATAGGTCACAGAAAACAATTTTTTAAATTAAATGGTCAATTAGACAAGCGTTATTGGACCAGTCACCAAAGTTCACCGCCTCCGCCATACGCAAAAATTTCTAGTCGGAAAGTCGCTGTATTTACTTTTGTTAACACACGTTAGCGATTTATTGCTTTAATTCGTTCAGCACGGCAAAATTATACAAAGGCATCATTGTGTTCTATTATAAAGTGTACATTTTATAACAAATGATGTACGTTATTCAAATTAGTTAAGCATGCAAACATTAAATTTGAGTATACACGAATGAGAAGTTTTCAAATGAACTGAAAAGCAAAATATTTAATGTTGCTCATTTAAATTGCGTCTTCATGCAAATATTGTAAGAGGCGATGAAACAGGATTTGTATGACTATCTTTTTTGTCAATTATGAACCATTATCACTTTTTTCAGAAATATATTTTCGGCAATTTCCCTTCCTAGTTCCCGTAAATTCCAATTAAATCACTACTCAACTTTTAAATAAAATCTGAAATAACATTCGGATAAAGAGAAATTAGAAAAATTTGACGTAGAAAAATACTCTATACCTGGATCTCAAATTGTGCTTCAAATTGACACAAATGAAAAATGACAAGAATTTATTTTAACATACAAAAATACAAGAAAATCCTGTAAAAATTTTTTCAGGGTAACAGCGAGTGCTTTCGGAATAAGCCACGCCCCATTTGCAAACGGTCGATTTAAAAGCAATTTAAGAGATCTCAGAAAGTACACACAAATCTGTTAATAATAATCCAATAAAGTGGCCAGGAGGACAAAAAGTATGCGATGTTCGGCAAAACAAAAACTTTAACACGAATCTGACAGATTGTTCCGAGAAACAAAAAGAACTCGCTTTTAAAACATCACAATTGGCTCGAAGACAAAGACTTAACTTCTTGACTCCGCAAATAGTAAGCCACCACCAATTATTTCTCCATTCTTGATCAATTTTAAATTCGAAATTCCAAGACTTCAAAAAACTCCTTCGCAGCATTAAAACTTGTTTCTGCAATTTAACCAATATGACAACTATTAGGTTTTCTATTTTTAAAATTGCACAGCCGGCTGGACTACCGGTACCAAAATTTAGCGTGACAGACAAATACGCTCTCTTTCAAAATATCCCGAGACAGCCACGTCTACTATTAATTTTTGTATTAATTAAGCAAAAACGATTTTTATTAAAATCAACATCATTATTCCCGACGATACTCGAAAATTCCATCCACGTCGCCAGAACTGATAATCACCTGCATCGCTTATCTCGCACGTGACACGTGTTTGTCGAAAAACCAATTAATTCTTGTCCGATAACTTCTTATCAAGATCTGACAAGCTAAAGCTTAACTCACGCGAGGATTTCCCTTAAACTTTTCCCAAGTTTTCCGTTTTAAATTTATGATACAAACTAAATATTCTGTATCCATTTGATTTAAAAATTTCCCAAGTCTTATGAAATAAATTGAATGAACTGTTCCATGTTGATGAGTCTGTGGAATTTTTTTTGAGGTACCTACGTATTTGACATTTTATTTCATACCGCTCTATTTCTATTAAAATACCATAACAATGATAATTAGAATGTTGCAGGTACACATTCAAATAAAAGCAAAAGTCCTAAGCAAAAGTCGATCACTTGATTTGTTTGATCTGACAGTAGTTTGACAAATATCAATGTATACGTTTGGATGGAGGTCAAAATTTCCAGTCTGGTAATAGTTATTTGTGTACCAAGGCCGTAAAAGTGATCTTTTTTGGCCGAAGCTGCTGTTTGTGGCCGAGGCAGTAGCCGAGGCCGCAATTCAGATGAGGCCTAACAAATCACTTTTGGCCAAGGTGCACACAACATTTTTTAGGCGATCATCAACAAAGAATTCAAAAATTTGCTCATAAACATATTTTTTCTGAAAATCATAGTTATCTTAGACAATTAAAAACAAAGCAATTCCTGTCCTATGTAATAATAGTATATTAAGTATGGAGAACGGTAAGGGATTTTTACCGTTCGAAGACAATTGTTTGGAGGAGGAGCGAAGCGACGACTCCAATTATTATCTGAGAACGGTAACCCTTAACGTTCGTTAAGACTTTATGAGCGTCTTGCTATAGGAAACAACAGCACAAATTGTACGTTTAATGTACCTAACAATAATTAAAAATTAAATGTAATGTAAGACTGTTGATTTTTAAAAAGGCGTCGGTAAGTATTTTTGCTGTTCTGTTTTTAGATCGGTAAGTAATTTTGGCGTCGTCGTAATCATAGCAACTGGTAAATTCTACGTACTGTCATGGAAACACCCATGGTAAATAGTCAGAAATGACCGATCGCGCAAAAATTATAATTAGCATCTTTGCGTGTGTTTTGTGCGTATCAAAATGGGTGATAGCGACAGTTCAGGATGAAATTTTGGAAGCTGCAAGCGTTGCGACCCTAAGTCATATATGATATAAGAGCAGGCGTTTGAGAGTAAAAGTACAATCGCAACTTCCTCCGTTGCACAAGATTTTAATAATGTCAAATGCAATAGGTCCTTCGTAACTGTGGCTTCCAAGACCTTATAGTTAACATGCTGTACAATTATTAGAAACCTGATTACCTACTTTGATGGCAGGTATAGGTAGCTACTTGTGTTCTCGGTTAATTGCTGGTGATTCTTCGCATAATAATGTAAGCAATAACATCTTCCTCATGTTTTGGTTCTACACTTCAAAAAGGTCTGCAAGCAGCAAAGATTGAAACGTCAAACTATAATTTTAAATGTGAACATTGTGATTATGCAAAATAGTGTGAAACATTCCTACAAGTCCGAAAATGAAAAAAACGCACGTGGATGGCCCAATCCTTGATGGGGCTTGACCAGATAGACGCTTTGTATTAAACAGATTACTGTTTCTCACACATCAGTTTCAAATAAGTAGGTACAGTTTGACAGATGTGTACAATAAAGTAAAATTTGACAGAAGCGTACAATAAAGTTAAACTTTATGGCCGCAAAAGCGTCCACAAAATCAACGTTTTTGTGATGATAGCCTAAAAAATACAATTTTCCAGATTCAAATCAAATCAGTTTGGGAAAGCGGTGATTACTATAGATAGTATGAAATAGATTACTATTACAATCGTGTAATTTTTAGGTAATGGTATCAACAGGTGAAAGTAATTAAGTATTAAAAAAATGCGCATTGGTTTAAATACGGTAAGAGGGATTAGTTTTAAACGCAAGTAATTTTCATTTTAGGGTTACATACATCAATACAAACATACACAACAGTTTCATTTCATGAGCAATAATTGCTAGAGTACATACTATCTGTAAATAATAAATGAAAACGTACAATAGTCCCAACTTCAGAGCACAGAGAAACAATCCCACATCCCATTGAAATTACAATTGAAACGGTTTATTTTTTCGTATGGTTTAATTTCCCACTCGATTCAACAGCGAAATAATTTCCAAGCGTTAAAACGTGTAATTTAGCTCACAATAAAGCTTAAAATCGGTTCAACCTCAATTCAGATTCGAACAAGATTAATAAAACAATTTCCCTTTGAAAGTGCACAAAGATGTGGATTCGATGTATTTGAAGGATCAAGGTATACTTGCTGTTTAAATATTGATTGGTTCTCAGGAAGTAAAGCACAGTCGTGTGATTCAACGTTTGACATTTCCTGGAACGCGTCGAGGTTGAATACCGTTTAAACGGGAATTGTTTGGCCACAACTTGATTGGATTTCGGAACAATGTGAAAGATATTTTAGATGATAATGGAAAACTTTAATTGCGCGGTTAATTAATTACAGAATATTTTATTGAAATAGAAGTACCTTTGATGGGGACTTAATGTAGAAACCGAGGTAGAAGCTACATGAGTAGCGCCCCAGTGACGATTTTTGATTGTTGAGTTTCTAATTTATTAGTTTGCTAAATTAATTTCAAATTTTGGTTGGTGATTTCGTTTTCTAAACACTAAGCGAGAAGTATATGGTGGTTAATATGAGGAATCAATCTCTGACTAATAAGCACACAATGATCATAGGCCAAAACTTGGAACAAATCTATACACACATTTGTAGCATGAAATTTACAATAACCGAAATCGGAAAATCAAGTTATCCATTCCATTGGATGGGATGTGGGCCGATTTTGTTTTCGGTGCATGTGCTTAATATTTCGTTCTTTTTTTTGTGTGTGCCACAACAAAAATTTCTTACTAAACGTCTTACGACCAATTGATTTTTACAGCATCTCCAAACTTACCGTTCTCTCGAAAAATATGTCCATAAATTTTGAAATAATCTGTCGAATAGTCGGCCATTTTGTAAAAATGGTAGCTTTTGAGGGAATTCCTGTATCCGGATTTCATTTCTGCTGCTACCACTGGATTCCTCGGGTTAAAATCAGGCAAAATTGACACGCAGGTTTGGTCTGTAGGCTATGTTTAGTTTTTTCAAAAATTTTAGGATAAATCACCCCCACCCCCGCTAAAATCTACCTACACGGAAAATGTTAGGAACAAGGCTCTCCTACTGAAATGGTTCGATATATTGATTTGTAGTTAGGAGGACTTGAAAGAGACATTGTTTCGCCTAGGTATTTCATAATGAAAAATAAATTGAAAAGATCCATGTTGTCATTAAACAAAATTCAAAAAGGCGGCCGCCCACAAAATTCGGATAATGAAGAAATTTGCTTTTCATTCTCAAACATCCATAACATGGGGGGGGGGAGAGGATATTAGTTTTAAAGGAATCTAAGGAGTATGTTACCAACAGTGTGCGTTAGTGTACCGAAAAGTCAATCAAAAGTAACTATGATCATTATTACACGACAAGGGGGCGATACCTATTTTATTGCTCCCTAAGGGGGCGATGCTTCAGAAAATGCATTTATTATTTATTTGTTATTTTATTTTGCCTTTAATTTTGAGTGGGCGGGGTTTCTGCCAAGGCTGCTCTACTAGCCCAACCCACTATACATTTACAGACATTCATGCCTGAACCCGGATTCGAACCAGGGACCCTTAGCACCACAGTTCATCAAACATGGTTTCGAAATCAGTTGCACGGTGAGTTCAAATTCATTCTTTTTACATCTAGCCATTTTACCTTTTTACGTTGGAAATGGTGCAAAAGTTATCTCTGATATATAGTACTAACGGCACTACAGGTGAAATATTGATCGAAACAATCTCGAAACTCAATTCAGGACGACCTACTATCAGGAAAACCGGTTGGGCAAGAACTGACAAAGCCATAGGAGCTGTTGGAGGTTTACTTTTATCTAATGAATGAAAATCCCAGTAGGTGAAATAGAAGCTGGAGTGGAGATTAGAATTTAGTATTTGCGTAAAAATCGATTTTTGTGTCAATGTCAAATTATCGAAACAGAAATTATATAATTATAGTTATATTTATATATATTATTTTTTATTATATTATATATATTATATATAATATATATATTATAATTAAATTATAATTATAATTTATAATTTCTGTTTCGATAATTTGACATTGACACAAAAATCGATTTTTACGCAAATACTAAATTCTAATTTATTTACTAATATTATTTTCCGGTTTTCCGAATTGAAAAACTACTATCAAGGATCGACTACGGGTGTTCTGTGTATTCTACATGTAGTAGTAATACGTTGCTTGGCAAGCTGGACAGAATACAGAATCTTGCCATAAGATACTCCCTTGGAGCCTTTCCGACCAGTCCCGTCGAGTCACTACACGTTGAGGCAAACATTCTTCCTCTAGCTCTTCGAAGAAAGCAGATCGTGGTAAATTATTACCTCAAAGTGTCGATGGATGGTAATCATCCGAATTACCATCTGCTAAGAGACGTAACCACGCGCGCCCGTCTGTATAGATGTAGGTCCTTAGGAGAAAGAGCTAGAGAGGAGTTTGCATATCTACAACTGGAATATGCCGACATTGTAGACATGACTATGCAGCACGACGTGGGGTTGTGAAAGCGCGTGTGTATGAACGCTGGAATGGACAGTGGGCGGAGTCTGATGCCTTTCTGAAAAGGGTCAAAGCTGAAATAGGGCCTTTGTTTCCTTTAGGCATGGCTCGTCTGGCCTTAACGAGACTATTCAGACTTCGACTCGGTCACAGTGCTCTGACCCACGGATTTCTGTTGGCGGGTGATGATCGGCCACAATGTGACCACTGTGGAGTGGATTTATCTTTGGAACACATACTATGCGTTTGCCCGGAATATAGGAATGCGCGAGTTTTTAACAAAATAAGTGACACTTGGGCGGAAAATTTTAATACCAATGACAAATGCCTAAATACTCTACGTTTTATTAGTAGCATTGGTTTTAATGATAAACTGTAATATTTATATTATGTTGACGTTTTTGTTTTGTGTGTAATTGAAAGGCAAATGGCCTTAGAAGCCGAGCCTAAGGTGGGGTTTTAGTGGGTATACCTGATAGGAGAGCCCCACACTACTCCGGAAATTTTCCCTCCGGAGTGTGCTTAAGGAGCTTTTCCCCACCTACCAAAAAAAAAAAAAAAAAAAAAAAAAAAAAAAAAAAAAAAAAAAATGAGGACATGACCAGACGCAGAATTTTTTTAGTTACAAAAAACCTATTTACAACTTTGCTCTAAATTAATTAGGGGAGAAAATATTTCGATATAGAGAAATTAGCATTGAAATCCCTATGGTGCGTAAACCGTCTCGACACCCTGTATAAGAAAATTTCATCGGTGGATTTTTCTTCATTTTTTCAGCTTTATCTCAGAATGAGAATGAAAAGCAAATTTCTTCATTATCCGAATTTTGTGGGCGGCCGCCTTTTTGAATTTTGTTTAATGACAACATGGATCTTTTCAATTTATTTTTCATTATGAAATACCTAGGCGAAACAATGTCTCTTTCAAGTCCTCCTAACTACAAATCAATATATCGAACCATTTCAGTAGGAGAGCCTTGTTCCTAACATTTTCCGTGTAGGTAGATTTTAGCGGGGTCAATGTCAAATTATCGAAACAGAAATTATATAATTATAATTATAATTTATAATTTCCCCAATTTCTCCGATTTCCCACAACAAAAAATTATAACTGGGTACATTAATACACTTTTGAATTGAAATTCGTGTGGTGCGTTTCTACACCCTGTATATGTAGCGATCTTAGAAACAAGTTGATTCCTTACGAGAAACACTTCAAACGTTGAGTGTGTTGCGCGCATGTGCAGAACAAACTTTTTTATTGGTGGGGCGATTTTCCAGAAATTATAATGCCACCTCTGGTGGAATTATTGAAACATTATTGTCTAATAGATGAACCCTATTTATTGTGGGCATAGCATGCCGAGATCAAAAACTCCACAAAACGATGAAATCGTTAGATTTCCAATTCTTCAAACGCGCAAAACAAAATCGATAAAAAATAGACATTCACTGAACTGTTAAGAGACACCTTATACTAAAAGAACTGCTTTCAGTCTATATTCGATTTTGGCATGTTCTATCACTTTTTGGCGAGGCGAGGATACGGGTTGTCCTAGATCGAATTTTATTTTAGGGTTAATTTGTCTATTAATGAAGATAGTGGTTATAGGTTAAATGGAAAAATGGGGAGGCCATACACAGAACCCACTCCTGTCGACCATTGATTCTGAAAGGTGTCATTAAGGGGATTTCTCACAGCATGGGCAACCTGAATTGTTGGAAATAAATATAAATTAATAGTGTCGTATTACCACCTTGGCATCTCTACCTCTATCAAACAAAAGAAAATCTGTTAATCCACGAACTCAGGGGTTAGCCTCAACCATTGTGTATTAAACAATGCTTCAACGAATTTAGAATGTCGTGTAACCAACTCATTGCAGTTTGATTCAATATCTGAACATTTTTATCTCAGTTTGTAAATTTGTATACTAAGATGGTAAATATACATGACCCATTTTGTAGAAAACGATACTAAGTAAAGAGTAGTAAACTTCTAATATCCATTAGATCGGGTATCAACCCTTGAACTCAATTGGAATTTTACTTTTATTGTTAGGGGGACTGCTACATTTGTGTAGGGTGAACGATCAGTTGTGGACATGCTTACCTTACGTTTCTTTTAAAGCTGTTTAGTAGAAACGTGAGAGGGAAAATTCAGAAAAGTATGAGGGATTGAACGAACATCGAGATTTATTTTGTGGAAGTAGAACGATAAGACGGAGGTCTATTGATCGTCTTACTTCCACCAGAAGCGAACCGACATTTTACATGTTACTTAAAGGCCAACACTACGAAAGCACAAAAACACTCCTATCAGACACGTTTTGTAGCAAACTGCTCGGCAATATCAATTTGGTTGCATGTTCCAAAAAAGAAGTTTAGATAAATCTATTCTTATGCAGAAAAAGCGCTTGTATAGCTAAACTGCCATTACTGTTACCCATGAAAACTTCGAATGAATTTGTGCTATACAAGTAACGATTTTTTTATCAGATAAACGAAAGGAATTTTAAATAAAATTTGCAAATATTAAGTAAAGTAAAGTTTGAAGTAGTTGCTTGCAAATTAGGCTTCAGATTAAGAACGGTTTTTTATGCTTTTACCAGCAATAAATGGCCAGCTCGGCTTTAATGTAAGTTTGAAGGAAGCTATTTACATTTTAAACAGTTTAGCAGGTGCATAAAAACCGTCTTAATATATTTGCTTTAAAGCTATAGCCTCTAAAAAAAAGTAGAAGGGGGGTGAATTTTTGTAAAGGTGATTATTTACATAAATACATAAATTGGGAATGAGCACGCTATTCATATTTGACTTTGATCTTCTACATTCCTTTTGCACTTCGTTTAAATTTGATTTGCGTTTACAATATGTAAACATGAACAACGAGCAAAGTTTATAACTTCAACACGCAACAAAAAAAGTGAGTGGTATATTAAATAAATAAAAGTTTCGACTCTCTTGTAAAGTAAGTATAATAAGTTTGATCCCTAAAACCGAGTCGAAATCCTTCGTGCTGAATGTTATAAATAAAGGGTATAGCATGGCATGGTTAAAATTCTCTAACGTAGGGTACTTTCTGTTACGTTATATTGTGCAAAGGGAATCTTGCCTAAGCAGAAAACTTACGTTGCAATATTTAGTGCCGTCCATCTGTAACGTCCATAAACCTTTCTGGAGGAACCTTTATGTGCAGATCTTATAAAAAGAGCGTATTCCTATTATACAGAGTGTTACAAAAATTGTGAGCTGACTATATGCAGCCGGCTGCTCCGACTAAAAATATGAAAAAGCCACATATCTAAAGTGGATCTTCGACAGAGAGTCGTAGGCGGACACCACCAAATTCAGAACACGCACCAGTAATTTTTGAGCGCGTGATCCGACGAGCTCAGTTGCGATTTGCTGGCGGCACTTATTATAGGCAGGTCCGTTTAGCGTTATCGTTTTAAATAAAAAATTTAAAAGTTGAAGTAGTTGTAACTCAGTAACGAGGCACATTAGGGGATATGATTTTTTCTTATTTTTAGCAGTAGAAGTCGGCTGCATGTAGTCAGCCCCCAACACCGTATATAAGTCGCTTAGGTACTTTTTCAAAACAAGAATAGATCTACTGTATTGTACCAGCATTTGTAATCACCAGCTTAGACCTTAGAGATCTACAATCTGTGACATTTAATCTAGTCTTAGACTTACTACATGTGACAATATCATTGAGAGAATAAAAGAAGCGGTTATACTGCTACCGCTAAAAGGCTTGTGCGTGTTATTCGAATGCCGCAGATCATTAATGTAAGAACCACAAAATGTAAGTGTACTTGTTATACTTAACAAATTTCGTCTGAAATTGAATGAACAGTAAGTAATAAAGACATTACGAACTTGTAATATGATATCTAACGTTAATGGTTGTAAGGCACGAGCAATTTATATCCATT
Organism: Photinus pyralis; assembly: GCF_008802855.1. NCBI lineage: Eukaryota > Metazoa > Arthropoda > Insecta > Coleoptera > Lampyridae > Photinus > Photinus pyralis. The sequence goes on from NW_022170596.1 coordinate 15,622,992, forward strand.
ATTTGAGTTACTGGAATAGGAATACACAAGTGTAGGGAAAGTAAATAAAGTATGTAGGTCTGTACATATCTACCTATATAAATGTATATGATGCAAATGTGTATATTTCACTATCATTAATTAAGTCCTACGTTCATGTATTACCTACAACTAAATTCAGCACTGTTTAGTTTGTATAGTCATCCGATCAAAGCATTTTACTTTTCGATTGGAACCAGCTCCCCCATTTTGCATGAATGAAGCCAGTGTGTTTCAGTAATAATTAAGAAACGTAACTTCAAAATGTTTTCATATTAATACTCGTTACAGTAGCTATAATTATCTAATTATACATACAAATTAATTTCGAGCGAACTTGCTGCTTAATTTGCGAGTTTATCATTTTAAAGTATTGAAGCCTAACTTTAATTCCAAAAGAAAATTGAAGGAAAGCTTCGAAAGTTCAAATTTATAATCACTGGTTGAGTTGCTCATATAAAAATCATTCGTTCAATAATGAGTTGGAAAAGCTCAAAGTCCAAACCCTTACACGAAAATTTAACGGATATTATTCAAACGTTTCTGCCACTCATTTTATTATAGGTTATGTAAAATGTGAATTTTGAAGGAATTATGGAATGGACCTCTGAAAGATGTATTTCGGGTACTTTGGCGACATTTTTGAGGTCTTGTCGTACATAAATATACGATGTAAGTACTTAACGAAACGACTAGGAATATCAATATACTATTGTCCAATGCAATTTTTTGAAAACGGACCCTATGCTTTTCTAACTTCACTACCCGTTCTGTGGTTGTATTGTTAAGGCTATAGACATTTTTTTTACAAACATAACAAATTTATTTCACAAAACCAATGAATAAATCTGAAATAAAAACAGGACATAGGTATACCACGTAACAAGCGTTCGATTGAAACAAGTTAAATTGAAAAGCTCTGATTCCCTTTTAAGTTAATAATCCTTAATATCCGGTCAACTGCGATTCACTTCAAACAGACGCACAAACACTAAACACTTCTTCACTTTCACTTTTTTCTCGAGTTACACAAAGAGGCTTCGTTATTATTGCAGATGTAATAGTGGATTGTAACTTCACTTTACCGGGAACTTTGCAAACCGTATAATAAAGGATTCACTTAAGCTATAACTGCGTGCAGGACAAAACACACAAACTTCTTCTTTGAATACACAGTGATAATCAACTCTTATCGTAATGCCCGACTTTGGAAAGAGATAAACTTTTACAAAACAACACACACTTACTTCCAAATGTCCCTAAGTTTTTAACACGTAATTTAAATTTCGAATTACAAATCAACAAAATCAAACATCAAAAAATTCTGATACAAAACCACATTCACCTCGGATTCAAATAATATAATCCAGTCTATTTTCAATTAGCAACCACGTTTAAACTGAAAGAAAATTGAAATTCAGATCATACCGAATGACCCATCGTTATTACAGGTGTTGATTCCAAATAAAATGTCCGCGTGACCATTAACTTCATTTTTTAAATAGTGAGAGTTTTGTAACACTTCTGGTTATACCGGAAGTCACCACCAATTTCAATAATTTTAATGGCAACCCCTATTTTTTATTTCCATATTTAATTTCTTTTTGAAAGTTAAAGTCAGTTTGTTGAACAATGTATATGGCCGTGTTTGGCCGTTTTGGAGATAGGTACTTGTATTTTAAGAAAAAATGACAGTTAAGGCGAGTACTTTGACGCTTTGTATCTCGGTAACTATTAAACGTAAGGCAATGAAATTTTGGGGGTGTCTATAAAATATGCTGGTTATGCGAATAATCATAATCATTTTTCATAATAATCTACATACACATAGGTTTTACAAACTACAAAAATAATTTTGTTTCCGTTTTTTTCAGAAAAAGTGGGATTTTTTATATTATGCTTATTTTGTTCTTTCAACCAACAATTATAACGTAGTTAGATGAAAGCAATATTTAGACCTCTTCTAGTGATCTTACAATTATTTTCAGAAAATTAAGCGAGTCTGAAATCCGATAGAAACCATTCTAGAAAATATAGAGGACCCGTTTTGGATTCTACGCACTCAAATTAATAAGAAAAAGTTTTTCCCGAGAAATTTTGGTGCAGTCGATTTTTGCTAAAAAAGGAAGGTAATACACTGCCTTTTTTTGCCCCGAAAAAAAAAATTGTCTAGATCGACCGGAAAAAAATATTTGCTTATAGAATGTGGGCTATAGAATCCATAATTTCAAACAGTTCTAAGATCGGACTACTAGATCAAAAGTTACAGCCCTTTGAATTTTTTGTCGAAATTGGTTTTTTGCCTATAACTTTTGATTGAGACGTCTAATCGAAAAAGTACGAATCGTTTTGGATTCTACGCACCCAAATTAATAAGAAAAAGTTTTTTTCCGAGAAATTTTGGTGCAGTCAATTTTTGCCTCGAAAAAAAAATTGTCTCAGATCGACCGGAAAAAAATATTTTCTTATAGAATGTGGGCTGTAGAATCCATAATTTCAAACAGTTCTAAGATCGGACTACTAGATCAGAAGTTACAGTCCTTAGAATTTTTTGTCGAAATTGGTTTTTTGCCCATAACTTTTGATTGAGACGTCTAATCGAAAAAGTACGAATCGTTTTGGATTCTACGCACCCAAATTAATAAGAAACAGTTTTTTCCCGAGAAATTTTGGTGCGGTAAATTTTTGGTAGGTACCTAAAATAGGAACACTGCCCTTTTTTTTGCCCCGAAAAAAAATTGTCTCAGATCGACCGGAAAAAATATTTTCTAATAGAATGTGGCCTGTAGAATCCAATTTCAAACAGTTCCAAGATCGGACTACTATATCAAAGGTTGCAGCCCTTTGAAATTGGTTTTTTGTCCATAACTTTTGAATCCCATCTTAAGAAAAACATAGAATGTGTAGACCGGGATCAGGTATTCTGTGACCGCTAATCTTTCCTGGCGAGATATTTATATTTATTCATAGCACAGCGATGAGATGAGTGAACTATAAATTTAGTGGGAAGTTCCACTACTATCCCCGACCCCTTTTTGAGATGATACGATTTTAACTACAAGCCCAAAAATGAAAATCAATCCGCGCAAAGATACACAATTTTTAACAGTTTTAAAGAATTTAATCTCGAGAGCTGAAATTTTTTTTGATTATTAGATTTTTACTTTTTATTGTAGCTTTAGTTAGAGAGAGATATAGATAGATAGATATTTTTATAGGATTATGGTAACACAGATTAGACTGGATTGTGTTACAGACTTTTTCAATCCAGAATCCAAGTGTCTTTCAAAATATGAAAAAACGTGTAGGGGTAGTTCATAAAAAAACTAATATTAAATTGTTGCAGTTGTCAGCGCAATTTTTTAAAAATTAATAACTAACATATTGTAAGGTTGATATGGATCTTGAGAAGAAAATGCTTACGTTTACTAATTCAATCCACTTCGTAGCTCAAATAATAAGAAACGGTAGTGGCGGTTTTAGCTGAAATACACGCTACAGGTTTCCGTTTAATAAAGTGGACCATTTCCGTGTTTTGGAACACAATTATATGATCCAATTCTTCCCCAAGACGTTTAATAAGAAAAGAGAACAGCGTTTAGAAAAACACAGCCTATTATCTTAAGACGCTAAACGGAAAGTGTGACCTAAATTTATTATTGAAAAGTTGAACTTCAAGCATTTATGTCCGCTCCAATACGCGTACAATAAAAATTTAAGATTTTACAACTTATGACGACTATTCTCAAGGGTGGTCTGGAAACTTTTAACAACTGCCTGCCTTTAGTACAGAATACACAAGAAGCATTCCAACAAAAACGGAAAACAATAAAAACCCCAATTGACAACCGTCCTAAATTGCTGTAACATTTATGGGAGACACACATTCAAAGTATAGATGATCCGATAGGACCGTTAAAAAGATTACACGTCTCAACATTCTTGCTGTTTATCAAAAGAGGAAATAAAAATGACAATATTGTATTACAACGGATTCTGGTTGAATAATTTCTAGTGAACTATTAAATCACGTTTCGGGGTAACATATAGAGAAGTATAAAAATAATGAATTAAGCTTAGAATGGATTAAACTTTTGATAAGATTCTTCTGTAATTTACTGTAATACCAGTAATAAACGTTTTCCAGCCGTCATAAAATATTTCATATTTTCAATTTTCTTAGCTCACTATGCGGTAAAATTTAATGGATAGAACGAAAACCTCATTCCAAAAGTTGTATATCTAAAGACGATGAAAAATTTTTATATAAATTATATCATTTGCTCCCTTTCGGGGTTTACTCTCTAACATAAGCGTCAAGCTAAAGAAGATTAATTAAGACCCCCTTATTAATGACATAAGCGGGGTAACTTCGTTTTAGATACATTAAACGCAGAAGCATGTTAGTTGATGGTCACATTACATTATTACTGAAAGCGTTTGAGAAATTTGCAGACTCCCCTTTCCAACTTTGAAATATCATTGACGTATTGTAGTATGCCAGGAATGGCTGAATTGTTTAATACTTTTATGTCGCGTTGGAAATTCAAGAACAATACGGAACTCAATGCGTGTCAGAGGATTAAAGTCCTAATAGGCGCCCTATCGTGAAAAGTTTTGCAATTACGTATGAGTAACTAAGTCGATTTAAAAGTTTATAGTGAAATTGGTTTGGTCCACTTAATCGGGCAGAAGTACACACGCTCATCTGCAATTGGTGGTCCTTTTGCGAGTATTACCGTTTGTTACGCTCAGTGTCCGTTTATAAATTACATTAGCTAACTCCGCATCATTTCAGATTTCTTTAAATGTATGGCAGATTTTTCTTAATTCCATATTACAATTGGACATACTGAATCGAATGTTAAATTATTGCAGTTGAAACCAATTTTGAATTATTCCATTGATATAGTGTTTTTATTCAAGGGTTATACCAAAGAGTACCCGTACTCTTTGGTTATACTTATAAGAACAGTTGACCAACTTTCGCATAATTGCACGGCGACGAGTGGTACAGCTGTGTTTAGATGACTACATAATTGAAAATACAAAATTGCGAATTAAGCTTTGGACATTTTGTGTTTTTGATATAATTTGCTTTGTAAAAATGCTATGAAGAAGACCGCAATTACGGACATTTGTCAGTAGGAACATAAAGCCAAAGTACAGCTGCTGTTTGAGTTCCTTTCTGCGTACATATTTAGTGTACCTTTTCTAGCGATAAACTGAAGGTAAACACCCTTACTCGGAATTTGTCTTGTCGTTTCTGGCAGTTTTATCATTCTTGTACGACAATCATTTCATTGCATGCATGTTAAGAAATAAGCGTCAAGTGACATTAGAACTTAGAAGATGCAAAGACCATACTACACTCTTTGAGATGAAGAGTATATCACTAAGTATGAATCCTTTGTGAAAAAATTTGTTATATAAATATGTCTGCCGTTTATTATATCTTGTGTGCGTTAGGTGGAACCAATTAAACGCCCTGAAAGTACTTACTTTAACTTTATCTAGCTAGTGACTATTTTATTATTCTTCGTTTGTGCAGAAGCGTTTGCTTTTCTCTCTGTACCTCGTATATCCGTCTATCGCCTTCTTATTAGCTAAAAACCTCAGAAAGTGACACTAAGTTAGGGTACTTTTGCCAATAATAAAGGCACAATTTGTGGTAGTGTATTATACTGGGTGAACAGTAGAACTATATTAGGTCGTTTAGAATGCATAATAGAGATTAGCGAGATTGCCCCAGAAAGTTATTGGGTTCCTCGTATAGGTATTCTGTATGTAGATTTTTATTTAAAAAAATGTATTTCGAGTAAAATTTGATCACTTTTAAATACTACACGTACAAAAATGTTAGTTGCCGAATATTAACGCGCCCCTAGTTTTTCGTGCATTAAATTTCATTTGCGCTAAAACTTTTCGGTACTCTTCTTCAAGAAGCTTAAACGTACCGCAATTTATTATAATAAATAACATTCCCCCAGCATTAATAATCTTCGGGACTCAAGAGATTCTCCGTTCCTTATATATGAGTCAATTAATTTTAGTTTTAAAGGTTAACGGCTCTCTTCGATGACATGATAACAATAGGAATTCCAGAGGGTATAAGCGTAACGCTGATATTTCGACTAGAGGGTAATCAATGCAGGCAGCTTTCATTCCTCCCTTGATCGACAGTCTGCGTTAACTTAAACTTTAATCAGTTTTTTTTATTCACCAGGAATACAAGTTGCGCTACTTTCGTGAATCTGATTTAATTAATCATTAAACAAGCTCACCTTCTTTGTTTGTCTCGTGCTTTTAGTTTTTTCGGTTGCTACCTCGTTAAATTTATATCGTTTAAAGGTAATTAAGAAAATGTTAATGAACAAATCGGATTATGTTTTCTTTAAAACCTTTCTGCTCAACTTTTTTACTTCTCATTAAAATTAAACTTGTTAAATTAATAATTACGTTTTTGTTCAGATGTAAGGCTCATTTAACTGTTGCGTGAGTAAAATAACGTTGTTACAGTGTACAGTACAATGAACAATTTGATGTTGGGGACAAACCCAGTTGAGATAATAATTCAAAGTACACAGTCTAAACAAGCCAATTATAATAGTATTCGGGGTTTAGTCACCTTCACAATTCTTAAAGTGGGTCGCTTGCTAAGTCTTCTGTTTCATAATGTTCAAATGATCAGAGCAGTATCATAGTGGAAAGTGTAAAGAATTGAATAGTATACCTTTCGGAGAGAAAGGAAATTAATTGGACATCGAGATTTTATAGTTCTGGGCGCGACATAACCTGGTAGGAGGGCGCAGCTGTAGTGGATTTTAAAAGTGACCAATGTTACAAACCTTTGATAATAAATTGCCACATTGCGCTACCCGCGAATAGATGACGCGTTTTGCCAAGTGGATTTGCAGCTGCTATCTCATTTTTATTACATAAAAGAGACAAAGACGTTAATTACCGCAAATATCCGTACAATAATATTTGCGAGCGTATATTTTAAATCTTTCCCCCGTATTTTAAAATCAGCGCAAAAATCATCTGTTAGTTCAAATTTGGAAGGACTACAAATAAGCGAATTAGGAAAATCAACCGTTTGAATTATCTATACGGAAGTGTTAAGGAGCAAATTCAAGTTCGTGACATAAACATAAATGTTAAAAAAAAACCATAGCGGTAGTAACACACGCGAAGATTTGCTGCCGGGCGGGGAATAAACAATACGGAAAAATTAACTTCAATTAGTAATTCTGGCGCACATCCTGCCAGTTCAGGCTTTCGGTAAAGCCAACGTGTGTTAAATTAGTATTGAGGACTGTCGCAAAATTATAAATTACTTTTTCGGTGAATTAATCATATCTAGTAAATAATAGATAATTTTAAAAATCTAATTTGAAAATAAAAGTTACCCAGTCTCGAAGCGTAACCCGGAACTTATATATTTGGCCCTTTTATGTAAGCTAATAATAGTTTATGTTTGGAGGGCGTAACGCGACTTGAATGCAGGAAGTATATAATATGATATAGGTAATGTACTATTTATTATACCGTTATTTGTGTGGGTACACTTACGCTCGTCAATAGAAAAATATTACAAACAAAATACAAAGGTACATTTAAAGACTAACAAAAGAAGATTTTACATAGAGGGACAGTTTTTAGTGAACTCTTCCTGGCAATAAAATGCATTACTTGAGAGAAATTTTTTGAGGCGAGACTTTAGAGCAACAATAGGACAGGATTCTTATACTAGGAAGGCTGTTGTAAAGTAGTTGAGATTGAGAGATAAATAAAGAAGTTTGTTTCCCAGACATTTTCACACGACGAGGGACTTATAACTAATATTCAGAAAACTGTGACAGTAATCCTGTTGGAGATCCAATTTTTCGTTTTTCTATTGCCCATTTTGAATGAACCATTTCTAGGAGAAGGGCCGTACCGCTTTGAACGATAAGAAAAACCATCATTTCAAAAGAGCGCTATATGCAAGTTAGTGTAATGATTTCGATTTGTATACAAATACTGATCGATTCTTTAATCAAAATAAAAAATCCTTGAAGGTTAAGATCTGTATAAATGGGCAGATTGGAGCCGCCCTGTATTGTATAAAATTACTGTGTGTGAACTAATTTAGAAGGGGTTTGATTTTCTTTGCAGTTTAAAGCTTTTATTTTCAAAACTCCATAACCCGAGAACAATTATGTTTCTTACAAATTTTGCTTAAAACTAAGAGTGGAAATGAAATAAGTGTTTCCTTAAAAAAATTGTAATTTTAGCTGCCACGCCTTTATGCCCAACAATTATTACTGCTTAGTAGACATTCAAGAACCCCAAAACCATTGTATAAAACTTTTCTCAAAAGGTATCTTGTATTGTTTAAATTATGGATCTACAACTTATGCAGAGCCTTTTGTCAAGAATACTTTTTTTGTCAAATACAAGATAACCTTTTTCTCCATTTGTATAGCACTGCACCCCTAATAATATTTGCTTGCCAACATTTACCGCAATAAATAACTAGCTAACTTAAAACATATTAATATTGTTACAAGAATTCTCTTAACGCCGCAAGATGTACACAATAGAGTGAACAATGTTTCTATAGATAAGTGGATACTATAAAGTATCATGTTTGAGAAGTCTACCGTAGCGTAAAATGTGGAAACAAACACATGTAAATAGTTACGGTGCGTAGGGTATCATTGTCACGAAAATGTAAGGCTCAATATTGTTACAAGAGAATCCCAATCTACAAAACATGCAGCGATGCGTGTGTTTCACAGGGGTGCGTGTATATTTACAGCTATTTGAATAGCCGTGACAATGATAGGAAACGTTAACTTTACTTGACTAGTAGGCAAATCAATACTTCGAAACGAATAGTTTGTACCTTCTTTGACAAAGAATACTGCATTATAATAAATAAAGCAACTGTAAATAAAGAAATTCGGTTACGGTAATTTGCTGTAAAGGGTTAATTACCAGGTCCATAGTTTCATAGAATGAAAATTGTAATTTTTCTCATGTCTATTATTTAAATGATAATTTGTTATACATGGTTAAAAAGAAAAAAATTGTACGTATCAAACTGAGTAAAAATTGAATATGGCGTCCATTTTAATTAAGGTCAATAAGATCAAATGTCAATATCTCAAAAACTGCAATTTTAACAAATTTTTTTTATTTGAAATTTTTTTCGATAGATACATACCTCTCTTTGTTACTAAAATATGTGAACTGGGGCGATGCAAGTGAGAGGGGGCACCATCAAGAGCAAACACTTTTACCAATAAACTGAGAGTCCAAAGTGTTTTGTTTGGGAACTCACCGAAGCCCAAACATTTGTGCTTCTTATTTGTTTTTTCTGCAACTGTTGACATATAGGACGACTGAATTAACGACTCTTGTTTTTTTCAGAAAAAAAAACAAAAATGTGCAAATCTCCCTAAGCAGTGTGTGCAGAGTGTGTGCAACTGGAAATACCAACAAATTGGTTTGATGCACAATATTGAACTTTTGGTTAAATGGTAGATCAAAATATTTATTTAATCCAGTAATAACTTAATAGCAGTGGGAATTTTTCTTTTGAATTTTCAAACTAATTTTTGAATGGTTACTTTCATCGTGAAAAACAATACACCTTATAACTTTTTACACGCCCGTTTAACAATTTTGTAACAATGTTTATAAAAACGGAGACGAAATATCAAGAAAAGCAGCTAGTCTCGTCTTTTTTATTGTTATGGTCTCCGAGGTAGTTTTTATTATTAGCGCGAAATTGTGATTTAACACAAAGATATATGGAAAAGTCGATAAGGTTGAAATATTAACTTGGTGTCAGGGTGGTGACAGTTTCAGAACTGTAAAAACAGCCCCTGTTTATCGCGTGTAATGTTGGTTGCCTACAGCCATCTATTCCATGCCGTGATTCCATGCGTTTGGTCCGTTTTTTAAGTATACATAGCCCATATGTACGAGTATACATTTATGGAATATTCCCTACACATGTGTATTCTTTTAAAACAAAATCTTTAGGGGTGCAAATATTTACAAAATTCAGAATCTAAATCAATACGCCTCATCTCGATATCTGCAAAATTGACGGAGTTGCTGGAATAATGACTAAGGACAAACAAAGCGTATACCGCAACCAAAGAGTATTATGGTTACTCTTTGCCGCAACTTTTCTTTAGGAAAATGCATTAAAAGTACGATACACTCACACGTATCGTGACTAAAAGTCATTCCATTAATGCATTTATATTACCAGTTTTGCAAAATTGGAAATTTCATTATAATTCTAACAATCCTCACGTTTAATCGGTTAGGAACTGAGCGATGATTAGTAATAAACATCTAATAAAGAACCGACACAATTGGAATGATAACGTAGAGAAACAAACGAAAAAATATTAATTTATTTTCAGTAATAGCAGCTTTCATTGTGAAAGACGTTTTATTTTGTAAGGGAATTGAATGGGGCTCGATTAAGCTTCGACTACAAAAACTTCAAATTTACACGAATTAATCGCACAACAACAACTCATCCATCATCTCGCATCTTAGCGAGGCAAACAATCGTATAATCCATCATATCTGGAATAACAACGACATATAACCTTAATATCCCGTGGTGCATTACAAAAAGTTGAATTCCGCATAAACATTTAATTACATATTTGCTTAGCGTACAACGCAATATATCATTCAATTATGGAACCAATGAATAAAGGGCTATTACACAATGAGACTGTAAAATTGAAAAAAGTGTATGGAGTGTGCTATACGAGCATACAATGCGCGTGTTGGAGCGTATAAAGGATTTTTAACCTTCATTAACTTGTATGGAAAGAATCCAGTCCTACTTTGTTCTCTAATTCTAAGGGGTAATTCCAGTTTATATCATATACAGGGCCGCCGCTTTCAAAATCATCAATAGGCGATATATTTTTGTATTAGAAATAGCACAAAATGGCTAAAACCGTTTCCTAAGATCGAGGGAGAATGACTTACTATCTTACCGTCTTCAAACCCCTTGTAACAATTTATTGTTAACTTTTGCTGGCTTGATTAAAGTTCAACTAACGCCTGACTTTCCAAATCGTTAAATTTTCGTTTCTTTCCGGAAGAGTTTGTCTTTAAGCAAGCATGCGTGCTACTCAGGGTGCTAGTTCTATGGGTCTAATTGCACAAATTATTTAATACTGTGTTTAGTATGACCTTTTTCGTTGTGCTCAGTTCATTATTTTTTTGGAAACAAGCTGAAGCACTTACCTCCACTTATCTTTTGAGGATATATTAGATTATCAATAGGTAAGTAATTCTTGGGCGACCAGGCAATCGAAAACTTTCTGACCGACTGTAAAATAAATAAATAAATAAATAAATAAATAAACAAATAAATAAATAAATAAATAAAATAAATAAATACATAAATAAATAAATAAATAAATAAATAAATAAATAAAAGATGGTAGAGCGCTGGGCTACATAGCCGGAGGCCGGGTGTTCGAACCTGGGCTGAGGTAAACATTTTTCATCTGTGACAGAGATGTGAATTTACTTAGATCCCTGCTTAGATCAGTTTTGAGCATTCTGTCGGCTTCTCGGAATTAGGTTTTCCTGTAGTTTTTCGTAAGGTAAATACCGGAGTCAGGACCGGAGTAGAATAGAACAACTTAAGACTTAAGACAGGGCTCCTCTAGCAACCATTACGGGTCACTGTAATTGGGCACAGGCCTATTGAAGGCACAAAAAAAGAGAAGGATAATAAATAAAAAATAATAAATAAAATAAGAGAGAGAGAGAAGCAATATTAAGTTTTAGCATTTAAACCGGAAAGATCGTGCAGTTTACGGAAATATCCATGTGATAAGAGACTCCGTCTTTTGACCTTTCATTCTAAGGAAAAAAGGGCATTGCTGGACTGTCGAAATTGTAAATTGAATTCCGACTATTTGCATAAGTATAATTAACCGTAATTAGTTTAATGGGTTACAAATAACAGCGTCCGATGAAGGCGAGATTACATCCGTAAAAACTTGACAAAAATTTGTCACCAGTTTCAGATTCTTAAGACGTCTGGGAAGGACTTAATTAAATAATTTGTAATTTTGGGATGTAGATAACCGAATATGCTGTGTCGTTTGGATAAATCAACGTTCCTCCATGGCATAGCCGAACTTTATGTATAGTTCAGACTAAATAGTTCTAAAATAATTTATTTTCAAAAAAAATTAGTTACCGGGCGAAATCGGGTTTTTCAGGCAGGTGAAATGAATAGAAATTGGGAAAAAATCATTAAAACAGCTGAATTTTTCCCCGGGTGAAATTGTGGGGGTTGAAAGGGGTGGAAAGTGGTGTTTTGCAAATTGTGGCAAAACTATTAATTTTAGACGAAAATGTTCAATGTAAAATTTATAGACATTAAAAAAATTAGCGTCTACCGTTACCGATCGAGGCCAGTATGAGAAAATTGAATTCGCATTTATTTATTTTGTGAATTATAATTACTTTGTTTTTATGATTATTTTCTGTAAATAAAATGTATATTATTTTGGACTGTATTCCATGAAGAAAACTCTGTATCTCCGATTTAGAGCAACCGATTGAAGAAATATAGGCGGACTTCAACCTTGGTGTTCACAAACAGAAATTTAATATGAAATGTCTCAGGAAAAAATAAATTATTTACAATAAATTCAAAATTGCAACGTATCCCCAAGCACGAGGAAAATGACGGCATAAAGGTTAGTCCTTCCGTTTGTGTCGACATTGCAAACAACATTAGAGTCACTGTTTCTTTGTACATATATAATTTAACATAAATATATGAAACTACTAATTAAACCTTTATCCCTCAGGCACCTGTAATTATATCCTATTTTGTTGAGTTCATATAAGCACATTAGCCGATTTGTTCGGTAAAACGGAACGTATTTCTTATTGCCTTCCACGGCTATGATAACAGGAAATGTAGATTAAGTGGAAGATCAATAATCGAAAATGACTTTTTTTCGTTGTTCGACTATATTCACCTTTTTTTAATATACCTTGTTGATTTTCGGAACGAAAAAAAAGTAATGCAACATTTTACTTCAAGTTGAATTATGCTGTTCGTATTCTCAATTTGGATCCGGCGTATGTTGAATTGAAAATATAATTATTTTAGTGTCAAACCTAGTGACAGTAAATAATAGCTTTGTTCACCTTTCTGTCAAATTAGAGTTAAATTACTGTACCTCAATTAGTTGAACATGGAGGTTGCGGACTATAAATGACATAATCTTCTGCTGATGCATTGCACAAATTAACCCCTTAGTTACGTTAGATTTGTCACCACGATAATATATTTCGGAACATAATAAGCGGTAAAGTTGACCTACACAAAGGAATTACAAATACAATACGTGCGTAATAAAATGTTACAGAATACCGATCATCTGTTCGGTTGTTAATTTACATAATTCTGGAAGTGAAAGGGTTATTCGGTTTACTTATACATTACTGCGATGCTAAGGTTCGTTATTAAAACAAACAAGTTACTTGTTCCGATTTGAGACTGAGATCTTCGGTTCCCATGAATGCGGACCTTGTGGGTGGAATACGCACCATAGATTTAAAATTTAAATTGAGTCACTTCTTCATTAATACCAAATTCCCAATTTTCACCAGAAAGAACATTTTCCGGTAATTTCAGTTGGCGCAGAGTTAGGGGCTTGATTAATGATTGTGTTCCACTTCGATAAGAAACGCTTTTGCGGCTGAGCTTTAAATAATTATCAGATGTATTTATGTAGGATATACAATATTCACCTAACAGAAACAAAGTTTTAGTGCATTTTAGAATAAATTTTTATTTTATCACTTTGTGAACCAATTATTGTTAGTAAACACATAGTTAACCATTTTTATTATAAACTTTAGCAGATGAAAGGGTGTTGTTCATGTTCAATATACCTACATTTATATTGCGGATTATATTATGCTCGACTGAAACGAATACTGAAAAGTTGAATGAGATGTTAGTTGCAGCGAATGGGAAATTTCACTTATTTTTCCCAAGTTTCGCCGAAATAAATTTTTCAAGATGCGCAATTACACAAGTTCGGTAAGCTGTATTGACTGAGAATAATCTGAGAGTGATTAGTTCGCTTGGTCTAGTTCTATAGAAAATTCTACCTCCAATCGGTTTTTAAATCTTTTGATCAAGGAACGAGCAAAGTTGGCAAAACTAAATCCGTTAAAGTGATTAAAATAGATGTAACTCTGGAACGTTCTTGCAGTAATTAAAACCTTAAAAGTTGCACAGCCCTTTGATGCATCTCGGTGGTTACGTATCAGGCTTTTGTAATCCAATTACATTTTTGTTGTGTATATAGATCATACATAAATGAATGAAATACGGTAACCAAAGGTTAAGCTGCAGTTCGATTATAAAATACACGTGGCCTCCCAAATTAAAAAAATAATGCAATGATGTATTCCGTTTTTCTTTTTTGTGATTATTATATTGCTTGTAAAATTCTATTGAAAAGTCCTGCGTCGCTTTTCCTATTAGGATTATCATATTTGCACTGCAAATATAAATCGTCTACTCCGCTTTATTTTCCTTAATAGCTAAGCAGGACAGCAACCTAAATTTGATTTCTGATCTGTATTCCGAACAATAGTTATTTACATTAAAGTCACGAAAATGACGCATTACTGGCGAGGAAATTTCCGAATGAAGTAATATCATTTTTCTGAATTTTATATTAATTTTTCCCGAAATTTTTTTTTAATATAAAATTTTTAATCTAATAAAACGTTTTATGAATATTAGACGTCTAATAAAATTACAGGAGGTAGGAGAAGTAATCAGATACCACCGCCACTGTCATGGAAACTAAAATCCTCTGACAGAAAATAGGCATGAAAATGAAGGTTTCATGACGATATCGGCTTTAGGCAAACAGATAACAATTGTTTCCGTTTGGAGAGCGATTGTGTGGTTTTAATTCTTTGATAGATCAAATCTGAATCAATAGTTATTATGGCCAGTAAGAAACTTTCTCTAGGAATGTGTAACTTTTTTTAAAATTTGTATAATATTCCATTTAGTAACAGTTACGCCATCTGTTTTACTGTGTGTAATGATATGCGGTCAAAATACCATCCAACCTAGCTATAGTTCAAATTACATCATTATTTTTTTTTTATATTGATCTCAGGGTACGGCTGGGTTCTGACAAAAAAACCTCACATTTACTTAAAAATTTGAATGATTCGAAGGCCTTCATCAATTCCGTCAACTCCAACGAAAACACTACTCGAACTTGAAATAGATCAAAAATACCATTCGGATTTCAAATTGGGAATCAAATGGACACATTCATATAATGACAAATGACTGTACAAATTTAATCTACCACATAATAAAAATAAAATCAAATATAAGAGTCCTGAAACAAAAATTTTAAGGCTTCATTTTGTTATTTAAAGGTGAAACCACCTATTTTCATAAGTTCCACATAGTTGCTCCCCGCCGTCGCTCGTTATTCCCACCGCCGCCATCACCCGAACTCCAAACACCTGCATTCGTTATCTTGAACGTGGCGTTGTTAGAAAACAGGGCCAATTAATTTGTCCGATAACGCCTTTTTAAAAAACATCTGACCTTTACCTTACGTCAATTACGATTAAGTGTTTCGTTATTTATGCGATTTAAAATTTATTATACTCACCAAGTATAACAAATACCATTAAATGACTTAAACAATTACTAAATTTACAATTAAAGAAACTAACATTAAAATGACAATTTAACAGATTTTCAAATTCTGTGTCTATTTGAAAGAAATCACCCCAGGTCTAATCAAATAAATTGAAACATTTTCCATACCGAATGTTCCTGCTTACTCTAATGCGTACACCGGAATTCCGTTAACAATTAAATTTTCCACTACAGGGTGGTTCGCTCTCATCTTTGGCATTGTTTCAACCGAGAGATACGACACCACCCTTGTAGTCTCCACAGGAGTATATTAGGGATCGATCGATACGGCATTTTTTGCCAGTAGCGGTATCGGCCGGTATTTATTTATTTATTTATTACCAGAAAAAAACCAAACTGGCACTACTCACAGGAAACAGGAGTTTAGGTAAAGTAGGTCACAGAATCGTCGCGCAAAAATCTAACAAAATACTGGGGGTCATAACATATTGAGCACGTGAGGATGGTATTGGACAAGGCGCTTAAAAATATTAAGACGTTAAACAGAGTGCTACCGAATAAGGGAGAGGTTGAAAGATATTTCACTTTCAAGAAAAGCACTTATTGCGCATGCCCTCGGCTAAGAGAACTTTCACCAAAACTTTCCGCATGTAAAGCGCGCTTTAGATGGATTTGTTAATACAAAACGTGCTTTTAGCACTAAAAGGAACAAAGAACGACGTACACTTCCATGAATTTTGCTTTGCTTAAGCAGCCGTCTTGAAAATATTTTTGTTCGATCGGAAAATCAGCCCTACTTTTATGTGTAAAATCTATAATAAAATTATTGTTAATAATTTGTGTTTGTTAATCAATCAGCTTGTTTAAAACAAAGTCATCAAAGCCAAAATGCTAGAAATAAAGATGAAGTAGGTCAACCGTTTCCACTGCCCCATTTAAAAGATATAGAATTTATCCGGGATGTAGTAGATACACAAGCGTATTGAGATATTTAGTCTTTGTCTAATAAACTTCTCATATTCATGTTATTCATTTCATGGGTTATTCAAGCTGAAATTCTTTGGCAATTTTACAACGACATCAAAATGTGAAATCGTCTTACTGTGCACATTACTATAACGTTAAGATTTTACGATGCATTATAGCAAAGAAGAATATCCTAAAAGATATTAAAAATAGAATGTTTCCCTTGATTTAGAAGTGTAAATGTAATGTCACAGATCATAAGCGGCTTAATGAGTACAATAAATAGATCTACCTTCATTTAACCTCACAGCTGACCTCAATCAGGACTAGTTTCAAAGTTATGAGAGGGTAGTAAACTTCGACATAAAATTGAAAATTGCGAACCATTCCGAAACATTGTTGGCAATTTCTCAATCATATAATAAATGGAATCCTCTTATATTACCTTCTACTATATCTGCGTTTGATTACTTGGGAAAGAAATAAAAAAAATGTAACAGTCACATCATATCTGACGTTGATGCTTTAATAAACGGATGGTTAAGGTAAAGTTCACTCTAATGCTTTTTAGCGCATTTCCACAAAAATAAAAAAATGCGCTATTGTGGCCACTTTGTCCGTCCGTCCGTCCGTTCGCTCGTTTTGCGACGCTACTAGTTCTTTATCTTAAGAGCTATTGTTCTACTTTTTTCGCTATTTGGTTCGTTATGGTGTCGAGTCTTGTACCAAGGAAGGAATCAGCTTCATTCGTCCAACCGTAACCTAGTTATATCTGTAGAAAGTTCGTGAAAAACCGACTAAGAATTGTTCTTTTACGGAGTTATCAAATGTGCGCGATTTTTTAAAATATTTTTTTAAGAGCTATTATCAACGTTTTCATTTGGTGTATAACTTATTTTCTCGAAAAACAACATTTCAGAATTGGTACCGCAAGAAGTACCCGCAGCGCCTTAAGTCATATGACCTGAGGCGGCAGACGATCGATTTTAGCATACTCTGATAGGGCAAAATGGAACTCCATCGGTTAAAATTTTGATCATTCTCGTTCAGTGGATTTCGTGCTAGCTTATTTATGGAAGAATTTAAACGAAATTTGATACATAGGCACTTGGGATAAAGGAAAATCAAACGCCAATTTCAAAATTTGGTTTTGCGCATGCGCAGTGCCAACTTTTTTATTTATGGAAGAATTTAAATGAAATTTGATACATAGGCACTTGGAATAAAGGATCATCGAGCGCCAGTCTCAAAATTTTCTTTTGCGCATGCGCAGTGCCAACTTTTTTATCTATGGCACCATTTAAGTGAAATTTGATACTTAGGCGCAACGCTATCTTTCATATTTTTGGCCGGATTTTTACGATTTTAACAGAAGTTACATCTTTCAAATGGGAAATGAATGCAAGTGGAAATGCGCTTTATGTAAATCGTTTACGATTACTTTTTAACTTGTTGTAAACGTTTATGTTTAGTAAAATTTCATGGCTATGTAACAATCCCTAATTGAAAACAAATGATCTAACAAATTTGGTGATTCATATTAGACTAGCTAGGGACTGTAATTAATTTGCTTTGACGTTACAAATTAGATAATTAAGTAAGGGAAAGAATACACAAAAAGGTGTTTCCGAGGGTGTTTCTTATAAAATTTTCAAGGTATTTTCATTTAGATGCAACCTGAATCGATTTAGATTATATAGCTCTCACAGAGACTTCCTTAATTGTATGTAAAATTAATGTCATTTGCTAGAAAACAACTGGACCCTTTAAAGTTAGGTTTATGGTCTCCTATATAAAATATCAAAACAAGTAAAAAATAGGGCACCCCTTTTAAAATAACGAACTGTGAACCAAGTTACAGTACAAACGAAATAGTATATTACACATATATTAACTGAAGGCGTTACAATACACAGACATCTGGCGGTTAAGGATCTATGTTTTCGCCCTCCCACCACTTGTGCTTCCTCTGCACCACCC
The DNA here is from genome assembly GCF_008802855.1 of Photinus pyralis. Classification (NCBI taxonomy): domain Eukaryota; kingdom Metazoa; phylum Arthropoda; class Insecta; order Coleoptera; family Lampyridae; genus Photinus; species Photinus pyralis. The sequence goes on from NW_022170596.1 coordinate 15,641,674, forward strand.
CTAAAACCCCCAAACGTTTGAAATACAAAAATGGTCTCAGTTCAATTTAGTTTCATCTCCTATCACGAAAAATAAGTATATAACAAATTTGTGTAAAATTGTATGGTCTATTAACAATATTTCTTTGTAAATTGAAGCTATTAATAGATATGATTGAAAACCAAAAAAAAACAACCAAATTTATTTGGTTTTAAGGGTGGTACGGGAGAAGCACAATCCCCTATGACATGCACAAAAAATGGAAACTACTTCTCGGATTGCAGGAAATGGTTCATTTTTAGTCTCTATTTCTCAGACTATGACTAAACAAAAGCAAAATTTTGACTTGACCATGGATTGTGCGTACAAATCGGTGTGTAAAAACATGAACTAATTTAAAATGTACTTCATTTGAATACCATGAAAAGTAGAAGGTGTGTTAATCCCCATCACATCTACAACCAGTAACTTGGCATGTCTGTCATACGTTATTGGAGCAAATATCGACAAGCGTGGACAGGTTGACTTCATATATACGAACTTATACGAACTTCAATAAGGCGTTTGATACCATTTCCAATAACATCATTATTGCCAAGCTCTTTAATTTTGGTTTCAATGAAACTTAAGATCCTATTTAAGCAACAGCCAAGTGTATACTGTTCAATAATTTTAAGTCTGATTCAGTTATATAGTTATTTCAAGTGTCCCTCAGGAATTTATTTTGGGACCTATTTTGTTTCTATTATATATATATATAAACGATTTAACTGATTTATTGAAGTGTCGTGCATTCCTATTTGCAGATGACTTAAATCTATTTACCCAAGTGTTAGATCGGCGACTGTCAATTTTGGGAGGAGGAACTAAACAGTGTTTCACTTCACCAAATATTAATGTTTTTTAATTACTGAATGGTTTTATATAATATGAGATCGTTTAGAACCTAGAACCCACAATACACTTTGTCAAACCGTGGACATATTTAATTCAACACTAAATTGTGTATTAAAGGAGCTATTTTTACGAGCGTTATTTGTCTTTTTGGTAATTTTAGTTGTCTATTAATTTTTTATACCAAGTGCTAAAAACAAACATGGAAAGCAACAACAAAATGTCAGAAAAATCACAACAATCACGGAATTACATAAGGATGTGAACTTTACAATCAATTTCTAATCTATTCAAAGTGATCTGAAAAATGATACACATCCTCACTTTCAGTTTTAGGAACCCAATACGTCCTTAAAATTGAACGAAAAATCGGTACGTATAACTTAAGATTTAGATATCTCATTCTGTGACTCCTGATCTAACCCCTTTAACAAATACGAGTTCCAATGAGCAGCGATTTTTCCGGTCCGTTATCGGAAAAGTCTGCCGGAATCAAATTTTTCAATATGTAAAGTTTAGAAGCTTGACGCCCTCTCGTGTAATACAGGCAAATGATTGAAATTTATTTCGAATACCAAGATATAAACATGTAATAATGTAATAACAATTCTACCCCTTAAGTAACGTGAATAGTTAATTGCTGAAGAAATTCCACGTTTTCCCCGACTGACACTTATATTTAAAGGGGCAACGTACGTTATTTTTTCGTAAAAAGATCCAACAAAACTTACCAGTTGAAGAGTCGCGGTTTGTAGTTGAAGAATCATTTCTTCTGATCGTCAACCCTCACCCTCACCTGCATTCTATACGTATACCTAAAGCACACAACTGTTTGTTTAAACACTTTCGAGCACGAAAATACAAATGACGCACCGCAATTTGTACCCACAGGTATCGAGTGATAAGAAACGAGTAATTCACTTGCTTGTAAAAATTCTTTAATTTCGTGTTAGTTGGGTATGTTTCACGATTAGATTTTAATAATTCAAGGACAAGCAAAAGAAGACACCTCTATAAATACGTCTATCCATCAATATACATAACCGATTTGCTTAGGATCGAGGACTAACTACTTTAATTAGCACTGCTTTGGCCGTTGCAGTTACAAAAAGTACATATTTTAATATATTGTATGTGGTTAATTGATGCTTTTGTTTTACATTCAGCAATCAAGTTTCCCCTTTAATAGGTCGCGACTTCTGGGTCATACAAAGTACCCTTTAAAATTAAAATCTACTTAATTATCGAATTTGCGTACATCTATAAAATAAAGGCCATCGTAAATTTGGCGGCCGTCGTCGTTCGATGATTCTATAAAATAATTATACGGCGTTTAATTTGAGCGAACGCGACGAAATTTTAATGGAAAGAAGACTAAACAATTAAATACGACGTGGCCTTAAGTAAATAAATAGAAGGAAACACTTGAAAAATACTTTCAGGGATTTATAGAAGCTTTATAGTGGCAACTGAAGAATTGTTTGATAATGAAATGAAAATACGGAGACTAAAAATTCTTTGTTAACGGTGGAAATTCTAAAGAAGTGTTATTTTCTTTAAATGTGGATGAAGGGCGGTTGGCGTAAAGAACACTTTGTTAACAAGCTGGAATGTTTCCGTACGATAACGTTTATTGCAACTTCTAGAACGGAAAGTAATATAAACTTAGTTTTTGTTTGTCTTTGCATGACTGCTTTGAATTGCATTTCAGTGCACATCTTTGGTAAAAACAACGCGACAACTACATACACTTTAGCAGCTGTGAAATGTATACATTGATTTCCCATCAAAAAGGTATTTTCAATCGGAGTACGCGTTTCTACTTTGCTAACAAAATTTACAAATTAAGTACGCCCTAAGCGAATGAAATTACAGTTAAATAGTTATTTATGCATCAAGGGCATTAAGGAGATATTTATGCCGAGGGCGACAGAGCCCGAGGGCCTCCGGCCCGAGGGATTGTAAGTCGCCCGAGGGTTAAATATTGAGTAATGCCTGAGGTGCATACAACATTTAATTTTTCATCGTTCCAAAGAATGCATTTCCAATATACAAATATCATGATTATTGTTTGCCCAACATTAAAGTGCTTCACACGAATCAAGTTGCATCTTTTTTATTACATAATATATATAACTCCGTCAATCAATTTGACAGGCCGTTTGAGGGCATAATGAGATGACAATCCATTATGCCCTCTCATTATGCCCTTGGGCGTAATAGACTGCTTCATATATCACATATGACAGATATAATTGACATATAATAGGCAAATGAAAAATAAATACATTTTTGGTCGAGGCTAAGTGCCTTGTTTGCAATGCCATTTTATCCTTTAGAACTATGGTAGAGTACAAGTCACTAAAATTTAGTTCTGGAGAGGAATTTTGTCCTACTCCATAAAACCGTTGAATAAAAACACTATTTTTATTCAATGATAAAACATAAAACGAGTGCCTTCCATTTATTAATTCAAACAATCCCACACATCCCTCTTCCGCCTTTCCTTTCTTGAACAGCCAAGGGCTAACCAGGGCCGTAGCCAGACTGATTAATAAGAGCAGGCCAATAAACCTATAATCTATAGAGCGGGCAAATACCACGCGCTGTAGAACATAACGTTTTATTGTTGATTTAATAAATAAACAATAAGCACATTTTCAAAAACTTTTCAGCTGTTCATCTAAGAATACGTGTTCCAACTTCAGTGACTTTCGGTTTAGTGGTTTGGCAGAAACCAGTGCACAGACAGGCGGACTGACGAAAGTTGAGAGCTGGGTTCCTAGAGATCCAAAATGCAGATGTCAGATGTCATTTGTAAATGTTTCTATACCGTGGTAAAAATGATAATTAAAGTGATAATATTAATAATTAATAATAAAACACGTTCTTAATTAGTTTCGCCACTTTTCTATTTCTTCTTGTGTGAAAGAAATCCAATATTACAGTCTTTTTCTTTTTCGATGGCTAAGAAGACCAAATCGTCTATTCTTATTGGCGAGGCATCTTTGTAGCCAAACACTGCGGCTGTTGCATTATTGCTCGAATATCAACAAAGATTTCTTTTAATCATATAACATTTGGAAAATATTTTGAGATAAACTCGACGTTGAAAACCAAAGTGTCCTACAGTCCTTTTCTTTTTGACTTATGGGAAAAAGTTACATTTTTCATTTTTTTTATTAAAGCCTATAACTTCTTATTTTATTAATTTACCGGAAAAAGATTAAAAAGAAGTTTTTAAACAAATTAAAAAAATTCAAAGAGATTTTTTTTTGTATTTTTATTAATCATTGGAACCTTTTTTAATCTTTAAAATTCCTTTTAATCTTTAATACATTTTTTATCGCATTTTTTTAATATCATTCCTGGTGTGCTATAGTGTTTTACTTTATAAAATGGGGTTAGATCCGATAACTTTTACTTGCCCCCGTATACTTATTTCGATAAGGGTAGATTATGCCATTAATAAACAAATAATTAACATATGCAATGGAGGTGGTGCAAAAGGATATGACGTCTCACGTGACCTTCGCCCAGACACGTGCGCCACACTATAAAAAAAAGAGCCATTGAAATGCAGGATTTTTGTACACCGTGAACCAAAACAATGAGTTTTGTCTCCTAGTTAAGGGACGGGTTTTGTTTTGACTCCACCATCAATAAGATCTTGTCGGGGGCAACCACATCCCCTTTATCGGTACCTGCTCTCGACGTCCCGTTCACCCGCAATTCGTATTTTGGTAGGTTTCGCTAAAAACCCTCCACACAAGTAATCAATTTTTGGGGCACTTCTCATAGCTCGAGCTTCTATTAGAGACCCGAGAGAACGCGATTCGAGCTTTGAAGAACTTTAAACCGCGTGACAACATTGGCAACGGGAGATGACACCAATTTGATAAAAAATCGGACCAAAACTGTAGAAGATAGGAAAAACTGAAAAATCACCACGTTACTATAACACGCTCGGTGATGGCGCCCAGATGTCGCCGGCCCCACTCCATATAGCCCCCTCCCTAAAGATGTTAATTACACGGCTCCGATAGGAACCTGTGCACTCCTTGTCCTTCTACTAGCGTTTCTCTACGGGCCCGCATTTGCTGCAAGACAGCCGGTGAGATTAAAAGTGAGAAAGTGAGATTAAAAGATCTCTTTTTACAAATAAATTTGCGATAATAAATTGGAAGTGAGTAGGAAAGTAAAGGAAAAGTAATCTACAGCTCCATAGGTACTTTCAGAGCCATCACAAAGTTTATATGTACCCAACAGCATGAGAGACTTGCGGTTAATCAATTGCGTAATAAATTCTTAAGAAACGACCCCAGAAGCTAAATGTTCAACATACAGACATCGTCCTAAGGACATCATTAGTTAAGGAAAGTGCTTGTTCCTAGATTGATCATGGTAATGGTGTTCAATACTCTTAGAGAATCGCCAACAGCACTTGGTCCCTCCTGTGCCTAATTGAGCTGAGATTTGACAATACAGATACGTCGAAAAGCATATAAGCAAAAGCCTTCAAATGGAGCCCAACAACTCTCAAGAAACCTGAATTCTACTGGTGAAGTATATGTATTTGAAATAAGACTCGGCGGATTCTACTTTAGGCGCAACTGGGGTTCTAGTACAGACTTAAGGCCCGGTTGCATAAAAGCACGGTTGAACCGCCGGTTAGGGGTCAACCGTCGGTTGAATGAAACTCGTTACATTTCGGTCGGTTGAGAAACCGACGGTTGATTTTAGATTCCCAAGGTTAGCTACACTGACGATTTGGTACTAGCCAATCAGTTTTTAGTATATGGAAACCGCGCCAGCCGTGTTCATTTCTGTTTCCAGTGTTAACCAAGATGACTAAGCGAGTGCTATTTCTGAAAAAAGACTACATAACCTGCTGATTTCTATTTTAACATATAATTCGGTACATTTGTGTTAATACTTTAGACGTTTATTGTTTCATATGTTTATTTATAAATATATTGTGTTTTTAAGCAATATTTACAGTTAAATTAAATATTATTATTATTAACATGCGTGCAATCTATTGCACCAATCACACAGGGAAACCGTGCAGTGGTGTAGAATTCTCATGTGCAGTTTTCCTTCTCTACGTTTGAGACCGACATTTTTACTTTTTGTGGTGCCAGTCTGCCAGTAGTGCGATTTGTTCTGCCACTCGTCTCCCCACTCTGCGAGCTGTTGGTTTGTGGACACGCAGAAAATCACCCACTCTGCAGGAAGCAGCCTGTTCTTCAAAAACAAAAAAATGAGGACCTGCATTGATGAAATAATTGACTAGTTCCTGAAAATAAAATACATAACTCATAAAACATCCTACACAACACTGAAATGAGAAGTATTAATACAAATCTTTCTTTGTTCGTCCCTATATTATCACCAATTTCGTTCACCAAAGACGTCACGGTATCTTTTCTCAAATGAAATCAGCCGGAATTCCTCATCATTCCATATTTTATAGTGATCCACCCTCTTTAAAAAAATTCTATGCACCGGGGCTGCCCTCGTATCCTCCTCGTCCTTGGATGAAGGGTCTCTTGCCTGTCCTTCCTAGGACTAACTTTCTGTTCTCAAACATGCCGCATTTCCATTTTCAATTTTAGCCATTCTGAACAGCATTGCTGTTGGCACTCAAGAAATGAGCAATATATTTTTGACGCTTTCTGTAGGTACTTACCTCACTTTCAAACAATTCCAGTATGTGTAGTATTTACGCAGAGCAAAACGAATTCGATGATGGAAAATTACAAGTATTGCAGGAACTAATGAAAGTGGAAATATAAGCAGCGATTTCCTACAGGGGAAGTAATATTCCTGGTACACAAATGTTTCTTTACCTATGTCAACTTTATGTCAACATTAACACTTATTTTATGATGGCGATTGTGCCCACACTCCCCATTCAGAAGTTATACTGTACAGCTGCTGCAACCTGGTCATCACCATTCAAGATCCAAACTTCACCTGACGTGGATAATCGTATACCAGACTCTCTTGTTCCTCAATTTCTTGAGGGGAGGAACTACTGCATTCATTTTGATGCAGAAGATGCATCCAAACTTGATTTATTCATCTTCCTGATACATCCAAAACAACGGAAGGTGCCCAAAAGAACTAAACTTCCACATGAGCCAACCACTAGGACAATTCTTAACCGTATTTCAAATGCAATTGGTAAGGAGTAATGCTCAGTGCTAGAAAAATATTGAGAAGAGAACAAAAAGTTAAGAATATCCAATCAGGCACTCGGTCACTGCAAAATACCTCCTCTTAAAGGAGACCTGTCTGAGTGCATGTTCATACCCCAGAAAAAATCATTGAGCAGAATGGAAAAACTATAGCCCCTAGGTTTTTTTGCGATTTCTATGGAATAATTGTCTATAGACTTTTATATTTTCATTTTAATGCGGCCTTATCGTTTCCATTTCCTTGAGCTGTCGAGCTTCGTAGGTGAAAGGTTCTATAAGTTTCCATAGAACTGTCAGACAGAGGTGCGAAAACCCTTTCCGCATTGTTGTATTAATTCCAAATTGGAAACGCAAGAAAAGTCTACGTACGAAAAGGGCATTCAGTTATTATTATTAAAATCACGCAGTTTTCCGGTTCGGTGTGGTCACGTATGCTATCACACACGAAAAATTCAGAGAAATATGACCTACGTTTCCATTTTGTCATACTATGATTTCTAGGGAAAAAAACTAGAGATATTGTTATTCAAGTAACAAATAATCCTAATGGTTTTCTGTCGCACATCTGGCAATATGAATAAATAAAGATTATTGAAATTTATAACCTTCGCTAGGCTTATTCAGGTTTGTGCCCACAGATTCCTTGTGCTTAAAGTGTTCGGCAAAAGTAAATCGAAAGAAATAAATATTATGCTAAAATGTATACGCTTTTGTATTCGCACAACTGTGGCTTCTAGAGGGTCGCCTCATTTTTCTACGGAAATTACTTTGATAAGACAAAAAATTTAATTGGCGCATAATAAAGGAAGTGTCAAGGTGTTTCGCGAATATTGACGGTAACAATTAGCTAGGTAATTATACAAATATTTCCCTTCGTTCGCGTAAATTTAATTAAGTTGATTATGGACGAACGCAATGCAAAACTTGGGAGACGCCAGCATTTTCTGTTAAGCTATGCTGAAATTAGCTCAGCTAAGGACAAAGGGAGGACGACACATTCGTGACGAACTCTTGCTTTGCTTGGTTCAGTTTAATTGGTGTGCGCCAGTCATTTCTGTACACATTTATTCCATAAGTCAGATTTTAAGGTTTCTCGAGTTTATAAAATGTAAAATTACCACCCATGTAATCCCAGTTAATCCACGATAAAGGGGGAAATTCAAATTTCATGGGGTAAGGGAGCATGTACTAAAGGAGGTTTAAACTACCGTTATCTAGAAACTAAGGTTATGATACAATTTAATGAGGGTTAAACGCTATCTTACCGATAAGTACGCCTAAATGTGCTCAAAACTCTTTTATGTTTCTGCATATTTGTAGTTAATCTGCATGCATTTCCCGGGTGGAAAAAAGTTTAAGCCTACAGTATAGCGTTGGTGGTAAATTTCTGAGTTTGTATAAGTACATAAGTTTAGTTTCCACATCTGTATCTCCTTATAAAGTTGTTTACATAATTAAACCAACGGTTTTATTCATAACTTCTGGGCAAAGTAATTAAATTGTTATTGACTAATTTACATTAACTTTGCATAAAGCTAGTTCAAAATTAAATTACAAGTTGTCAACTGAATTTAAAGCAGATATTTCTAAATTATCCTGATTTCCTACTTTAGCTGGTAGTGTAACTATAATCGTTAAGGGGTATATGTATCGGATAATGAAGCAGTTTCCACAACACGTTCGTTACAAATTAATAATTTTCCTTTGTTCACAGAAATGATCTATTATAGCACCTGCGCTTAACTTACAAGTTTGAAGTCACTTCCAGCGTAAGTTATTGATACAAGAAGTTTCCCCTTTTCCAACTCAGCTGAATCGGGCGTGATAATAATAATGATTATACGGTATCGACGCAGTTTAAGTGCAAGCAATTCAATCAGATTAAAGCCGATTATTGCTCATATTGGACAATAATTGAATGCACCAATCAAGGATAATCTAATCTGCATCTATTTGAATCCCGATGAAGTATTACAGAAGCTTTAAAGCGACACACAGAGAACGTATGTATTTATGTCAAGTTTATTAAAAGCAGAATTCTACAAAAGTACAGTTTTGCTGGAATTCGCGGTAGGTATGGACATTTTTGCCTGGCGTTCACCACGGAAACATTGCACCGGTCTACTTCCATATTTTTAAAAGGAGCGGCATTTTTCCGGGAAGGAAGAGGATCAATTACAACCTGAAAGGAATGTTATTCACGTCAGTTACGGTAAGTAACTCTCTAGGATAAATACTGGATGGTTAATATAGGGTATTACCGCTAACACCGAAATAATACGTCTGCTATTAAATAATACTTAGTTATTTTTCTGAAACAAGTCTAAAAACAACTACTTTCGTCTCTAAAAAGGGTGAAGAATGTAACGGTCTCCCACTTTTGGGTGAGCTTTCGGAACTTACCTTAATTATACTTCTTTACTTTCAGCTAGATCAGGTAAATAAATGGGTCGATAATATGAGATAATTGAGTTAATTTTGTTTTCGCAGGTACTTTGTTAATGTCAACAAAGCACATTCATCCAATTTTAAATTTAAACTTACAACAAATGATACCTACGTCTATAAAATTCAATGTACATTATATTACAGCTAATTATAAAATTTTATTCCTTCACGCCCAGGTCAAAAAGCATTATGTGAAACTGAAAATATTTACACCCATTACAAAAAAATGCGATTTTCCTCTCTAGGGAGGAAAGAAAAAAACCATTGCTGAGTTAATCTTAATAATGACATTTACAATTGAAACATACCTGTACCTAGATTGCTATGCTCCAACGTCGGGCGGTGCGTATTTTAGGTGGACTTGCATATAGGCAAGATTGCAAACAGGTCTTTCAAGATTTTAAGATCTTAACTATCCCTAGCATTTACATATTAAATTGTATCATGTATGCCAATAGTATGTCCAACGAAGTCAATTTACGATCTGATGTTCACAATTATCAAACACGTGGTTGTAAACAATTGTGTAAAAGCTTTTTTAGGTTGACTAAAACCCACAAAAGTCACATTAATGTATCAATTCGTTTTTTTAATTTGTTATCATTAGAAATAAGAAATTTAGAATATAAAAAATTAAAAACTAAAATTAAACTTTTTTTGTTGGAACGGCCATTTTATAGTTTGTCAGAATTTGAGAACTTTAATTTTAGAAATATGTAGCAATTAATTCATAATTTTGACCTCCGTTAATGTGTTTCTTTTCGTCACAAGGACAGTAATAAACGCCGTATTCTATTCTATTCTATTCTATTCTATGTGTCAAACATCATTATTGCATACGATCATTTTTCAATTTTGATTGTAGTTTCAGAAAAAATTGTGTGTAAAACTTGAGAAGAAACTTTTTTTGAACTCTTGCTCACTTTGGACTCGGAGTCGAAAAACACTTTCTTCTCTAGTTGCATAAGTAACTATTGTATAATTGTTGTTCAATTATTTTGTGGAGATTGATAAAAAAATCAGAAAAATATTAAGGATACCTGTCGCAAATTTGGGAATAGTTAAAATTTATTTCGAGTTAGCCATCTCGTTTCCTAGCCCTAAATAGATTAATGGTTTGAAATTGAATTGTTAATAATTTGGATTGCTAAATTAAAAAAATACAGGGAAATGCCTGAATTATTAATGATTAACGCCTATACAATGTTACTCTCACTCCCCTTAATTACAATTGAAAGCTTTCAGCACAAAATTTATCCTGCGCTTCGATTTAGCGGTAGTATAATTGTTTTGATCAAGTCGTCTATGTTTCCCAGTAATCACAAAAATATATGGCTTATCTAATATTGTAAAGTTACATGTCACGTGACACTCTTCTGCTTTTTAACTTGCTGCTTAACTTTCTGTGCGTGTTTACATTAAAATTAGTTCCTTTCAAAGGTTGCAAGCGTTTTCGTCTTTTTGTTAGCACGAAATAAAAGTACACGTAAATAATCCTCGCAATGGATTGCGGTGAAGATTGGAGAAAATTCAAACTGTTTGCATTGATTTCCAGATATAAAACAAAGCAATTATTTGTTTTCAATTTTTGCGGAAAGTCAAACACTCCTCGGTTGGTTTATCATGACACTCTTTTGAAACTTTAAAAGCCACTGCCACAATTTTGGTGATCTCTATAATGATATAAAGTTGTAACAAATCTGAAGGTAGATAGCTTTAAAAGGAAGGTGCTAACTTAGTGGATCTTGAACCGTTTAAAGATTTAATATTATGCATTCTTTAAAATAAATGTAAATTCAAGGAAGAAAAGGAATATAAAAGACGCCTTTTTCCTGGTTAAATAGGGTTTATCCCTATCTTATCACATAAGCTACAAAATAGCCGACACAAGAAAGTTTGCGGTTTGTAAAGGGAAACGAATGTATTTAAACTCGATACAAGAACAATTTAAAAGGAAGGAAAAGTTTTTGTAGTGGTAAAACTGACAGCCCCTAAAATGCTACAAGTACAGCTGGAGTAGGTCGAAATAACGCAGATGGTCGCTCTAAAAGATTTAAGGCGTCCTATTCTTACTGCAACAGACAAAACGTTTGGAAGTTTTAGATGAACGCTGTATTTTACTCTATAAACACGAATAGTTCATAAAGAAGGAAATTGTTTTTTATTAACATTTTTTCAACAATTTTCCGCATGAATTCCTTTCAAATCTTTCTCAAATCGCATTCAATAGAATGAATCTCTGGGAAGCAGCGTATACATTTCACACCTGGGGAACTAAACCGTTTCCGCTTTCGTTTTATGAAATAGAAAACCAAACTACGATTCATTCACATTACATAAGTATTAGTGCGTTTACTGTGATTACCCTATTAAAAAGTATACCTCTTCTTCTAAAAACGTACTATTTTATTTTAATCTTGAAACGGGTTTGTTTCAGTAAATTAACTTTGCGAGAAAGATTTTCAAAAATGTTACGTAAACTGTTCCAATTTTAAAAGAAACGTAAGACAACCCTCTCAACCTTCGAAACTAATTAACTAAGGATCATGAAGTTTGCAGTCGTCATTTACCATAGAATGAGCACAATCATTTATGGTATTATAGGTTAAAGTCGACGCTTATAACGGAAAATATTTTAGAGGAAACGGACTTAATGCAACATTATCAGCTTATCCATTGTTGAGCTAAAATTTGTATCAACTCTTCTCAAATGGTGTTCAATAACACCAAAAACCATATTTTGGTATTTGAACATGTGGAATCATCCCATAGGCAGTAGAAAGTTTCGATCTTCTTCCTTATTCTAAATACTTGTTCGTAGTCATTGTACCTTCCGTCTGCTTTCAACTTTCGTGTCGTATACCTTCTCTGAGCCACAAATTTGTTTTTAGGTATATGATCATCCAGCCAAGGACGAAAAACTTGATACCATCAATTATCCCTAGAGATTGTCTGCTGAAAGGGTTCCCGCACTTGGTGCTCGACTTCGTCCGTTGTTAGCTTTTCACAGGGATCTGCCATTCCAATTTTTTTTAATCTTACAAATTCATAATTTCTGATAACGAATTGAGCAGTGACGTAACTACCATAATACGACAAGACAAGACCCTTCGCCACAAAAGTCCATCCAAATAGCGTCTCAATTTACTCTTCTGTAGATCCGGACATAAAATTACATAATGTCCCTTACCGCATGCGATACAATTCAGTGGATATTTACAACTTTTTAATCTATGACCAAATCTTAAGCAAGTGAAACAACGCTATGAAACAATCTTGAATCTCGGGACTATTTTCACAAAATCCACAAGAGTTTTTAACATTCAGAGTATAGTCGTATTACTGTAGGAATTTTCTCAACTTTTTCTGCATCGCATTTTTGACTTTATTGGAAGCAAACCAAAACCATCTTGAGAAATTCGCTGTTCACCTTCAACTTCCATAGTAAGAAATGCATCAATGTATTCAGATTATTTGTGGTTTTGCGGTTTTGTGGTCAAGCATCGGGTTACGAGATCTTTTAAAGCAATTTTGTGTTACTATTAAATAAACTCCTTTGTACAATTTACCAAGAATGAAAAAAATGTTATACGTAAAAGAATGTGACAGTTCCTTGTTTCAATTTCAAATTGTGTTTGTGCCAAACGTGTTTTTGTTGTACACGTATGCAATAGTAATAAGTTGGTAGTTATTAAGCGGCAGAGCAAAGTGATGCAAGCTTTATAGGGGAGTCGATCTGTCCGTCCGTCAGTGAATACGATAACTGTTAAAAGCTTGGACCGATTTGGTTCCACCTTTGCACAGTTGACCTATATGCCACAAGTAATAAGCCTATTGAAAATGGGTCAAATCCAATGACCCCGTAGGGTCACACCGAAGTGTTCTGCCGCCTTTTTAAATGCTCTTTAGGGGTTTATTTTTGAAAAATATGTGGAAATGTTTCAATGACTTGATCGTTAATCCAATTTTTTACCCACATTTGATAACTTTTAGCCCGATTTTCACTATTGACAATAATTGACAATTTTCTGTTTGTACTCTGACAGGGTCTGTTTAATATACAAGTGAGGTCGGGGGCAATATCAAGCAAAATCGATTGTAATATTAATCGCTCTTGGATTACTTGAATTGGTAGCCGCAAATGAAAATGTATCCAAATATTACTCAATGCGCTAAAACTAAACTTCTCCCCTACGTTGTGCACCGCAAAATTAAAACTAATTCCAATAAGGTTAACCCTGTAGTAAAGTCGCATTATTGCCCTGCAAGTTGTCGATCAAATATAAATACGTTTCAAACGGTACGAAAACAATTAGCTCGAAATTAATTAGGATGAGAAATCTGTAAACAACGGTTCAATTCATCGCAGAATCTCCTGAAGTTCAGATTAAGCGGTGTCACCTGAGCAACACCCGCCGGAAACTGAAAACGATGGTGAGACACAATAGACCTGAATTATATCACCGAAGCCGTGATTAGTTATACAATATTCATAGCGCGTACCGTGTTAGAGGCTTTCATTTTTAATTTAATTTTGGTGTCCAATCTCTGTTGTTTCATTTTTTACAATATATATTCAAAAAAACTTTTTCATAAACTGTCTATTTCATTATGCTAGTACCTATACTTCCTTTTTGAATAATTTTTCTAAAAGCTTATTTCTAATCTATTCGTGCTATTAAGATTAATTTTCTGCTCACTGCAATACCGATATCCACACACTACGAAACAAAATCTTATAAATTTAGTTGCTTCTTCATTTTTACAACGTTTACAAATAGTATAATCTCAAAATTATAAGGTGTTGAGGAAACACACATACATACATCATTATTCGTAAACCGCTGAAGGTGGACCTATGCCGTTGCCTGTTTTTGTGAGCAATTGAACAATCTGACAAATTCTAGTTTCGAAACATTTAATATTAAGTTCCGTAAGTGTAGAAAGTTTGGCCACAAAGCTAAAGATTGTCTCAAAAATATTGAGCCCGGGCCAACAGTTTATTGACAGTTCTTTCGAAGTGGACGTATTAATGTCCAAAACAGTTGATGCGTGGACAGTTGTGCTACTTTTCACATCTTTTCCCCCTTTTTCTCTCTTAACCAAACGCAACATCCTTGTAAATAATGTTTAATGCATATTTAAGCTGCCTGAATTTTTAGAAAGAAATTATACAGTCAAAATTTGCATAATTAATTACCCGCCAACACACTCCCCCAGAGCAAAGCCAAGAGTAATATAAAGCATTGTCGCTAACTCGATTAGGAACGGAAACAGTGCAGAAGGGGGACGAGTGCCTAACGTACATGGTACATTTTTCATACAAATGTGGTTTTGAGCAAAGGGACATAAATTATTCGACTCCCAAAAAATAAGCTGGCCAGGAATATTGTTGGGATCAAATCCGTCAACTAGTATACTAAAAATTGCTGTCCTGGAAATCATCTAAATCATGTCCATATTCCTCATCATTTTTCCTTCCCTAATTGTATCATTTAAGAAAATAAACAATTTTCCAGTTATTTATTATATAAAATGTTTTGTTTTAATAATCAAGGTATCCGGCGAAATTAAAGCTACCACCTTCCGCTTACTTGCTTCTTGTTGTATATTTTCCCCCTTTCAGTCATTACCTTCCGTCAGCACCAGAGGGACATTTTCTAATTTTTGGGTTTCTTTGTTCCTTTGATTTTTGTGACCTTGGTCGCTTTACAAACTAAAGTGTGAGTGCAAAATTGGCTGCTGAATAAGAAGGAAATTTTGTGGTGCATCTGAACCTCAGTGGTTCCAGCTTTCCACTCACTTAAATGTATAATGTATTGATCAGTAGCCAATTTTAGGTTATCATTTCAGAAATAAATCCTCTACATCTACTGAATATTAATTCACTTCTGGTCGCCCTCTGTGGCGGAGGTAAACTACCCCAGCCAGAAAAAAATTATAGCACTAACGATCTACCAAAGCGAAAATCGTGTCCGTTGGAGAGAAAAATATGAATCCCTCAGTAGTCGTGTACGAATATTTTTGGAGGGCAATTTATTTGTGCGCTGATTTTGCTATCAGAGTAAATATTCATAGCGTTCTGTCAACAATTAGGAGGGATGCAAATGTTCTGGAAGTAATTTTAAGAATACAGAATACTATAGAAAGCAATTTTCTGAAATTTGATCATTAATATTTTGACCGCAATTAATCATATTTCTTACCTTCCTTAAAATTTTAGGGTAGTTTAATGAATTAATATTCAGTATGTATGTGAAGCCAGCACATATTGGTATCACACTTTTTCAGAAGTAATAACCCCCATCCACTTTCATATGTAAAAACAGTGCTGTATTCGTAATAAAAATTTTACATGGGAAAGCGATCCGTACTTTTTCCGGCTAAAGCATTTGAGGCTTCGCGTTTCAGAAGCAGATGCGTATTCTTATTTTACGTACTACGTGGGCTTTTCAGTAATTCAATTATGAATTAGGACCCAAAACGCAGAATTTGCTTCGGGCGACAACCTACCGAAAATAATAAAAATCGATGCACATCTAAAAAGAAAAGGCAGTTCAAAAGTGGAGCTCTTAGGAATTGTGATGTAACATTCACGACATTTAAGGATCGTAAATCAAAATAGGAATTTTTCGATACTCTCATATGTCGTCTATCAAGGGTTGTGATAGCGTATAAATATTTTATTTAGGGATAGTTAATTTAACGGTCTATTTATCTTTGAAGGGTTTTTCGGACGGCTTACTGTAGAAGAAAATACGGAATGGAACCTTATGTAGGCACCTTAAATTATGCAAGACGGAGAGACCTTTCAAACGTTAAGAGTGGAACAAAACAAATAAGAGGGAACTAATCACAATAACATAGCCACTTGAAAGGGACAGCATTGGTTATTGAACTGTAACGGTTTACACTAAAGACCGCGTTTAAATAATTTGTTGAAAACTACAACTCTACGTTACATTTACCTAGTGATTAAATACTTAGTAGACCAAGGCAAATAACAAACTATTAACAAGATTGTTTTCCAATAAATTAAACAAGAACGTTTTGAATGTTGATTGTTAATATTTTAATGCTTTTGAACACTCAAATGAAGTATATTCAGTAGGATAGAATCACAGTTTTAATTCGGAGCAACTAATGTAATGCGATAAAATAGATCCATCCACGAATTTTAGTTGATTTGTGCAACTACCACAAAAAAGTCGAATGTTTCATCGAGTTTGGGCGATGGAGAAAAAGAATGGCTATTGCATTAAATTTCTAGACACAATTATGATGTCATAAAATACTTTCAATAAGGAATAGCAAGATAGCATGGATATAATGCCGAAAACCTGAAATTTTTACAACATTCCGTTGCCGAGATTTCGGTCGATTTATAAAAGGCTTGAAAGGCGCTCGAACAGTCCACAGTTAGTGAAAAAAGTGAGGTGTAAAAAAATTGCCTCTACGTTTAAGTTGTGCGGCTATTTTCACCAGATTATAGATTATTAACACTGTATGTAATTACAATTTCATTTAATTTGTTTTATCGATCGCTTGTTACGTGTTGTATTTTGCTTGGCCCTGAGCGCCATCCTTTTTTCAGATGACTTGATTGATTTATGTCGAATTAATTTGTTTCATATGTAAATGGTTAGTTCACCGAACCCAAATTACGACCTAGATAAGAGTTCTCGAGTTAAATTTCTACATTTGGTACCCATAACTACGTCAGGTGTTAATTAATTACTTGCAATTTTAAAGGCTGACCACCTATGCTGAATTTCTCAATAAGATTTACGTTAATAGCACATAGCACTTTTAATTAGCTCCTCACGTGCCACACATAGTACTATGTATAGGTAGATATATTATTTTACCATATTTTGATATTTATTTGCTTAGCATGTGAGGGCGGGGATTCATCCCAAGCGACTATACAGTTAGAAAAATACTTTTCGAACACAAATTCAAAACAGGGAAACCATAACTCACGTAATTTAGCATTTTTAGTTTATAAAACTATAATTTGAATAGAAATAGAATAATGTACAGCATAGAATATTCTAATGCATTTTTTACCATCACGTTTCTATTACGCCGCCGGTTGGGTTCGTTTACTCTTGGGTAATACAAATATCAACCAAAAAAGCTGTACGTAGTTTTTAGGTTACTATAATGCACTTAATATCCTATTAGGCTACGTACAACATGCTTGTAACTACATATTATTTGAAGTAGTAAAACATCGACGTTTATTAGGGAATTGTAAATTACTTTCCATCAGAATGAAACTTTGGGGATTTCAAGCTACTTATATAAAAGTCTTGTTAGTAATTGAACATAACCCTCATTCATTATGAAGAAAACTTCTTTAATAGCATTTTTTCAACGTTTCCTTATTCTAGAATTTCTCTCTAATAAAGTGCACCTAATTAAATTTTAAAACTAAATAAATTATCCCAGAAGCGCTTTTCTTTCTGGAACGTTATGTCTCTACATACAGAATTGATGGTTCATTAAAGTAATAGTATCAAAGGGATTTGCTAAGTGCACTGTCGACTGGCATTACGAAGTGATATAATTAAAACGTGGCGTTGATTACGCCATTGTGCCACTATGGAAATACTGTTGGTGTTGGTTAAAAATTATTACACTACATTAGCGCGTCGCGGCGTATGCTGCTGTTTTGCATCTTTTTATAATACTGTAATGAGTAATTAGCTGCCAAAATGGAAGCTGTGGGGGCATTAATACAAAAGAAAGTAGGTACTTCTACAGTTTTTATACTAATATTGAATTTCAGACAAGTATGACTCCGATAGCGGTAGTTTTATTACCAAAATCAATATTGCTAACACTTCAAAACAAACAAAAATCAGCGACCGAACGAAATTACGATATTACTGTACACATCACCCTGGAGATTAACTAGGTACACATTAAAAGTTGATTTATAAATTTGATAAATAAGGGAGGAAAACGGATGCTATAGCTAAAGTGAATCTCTTATGGCATGTTCGGCTTTAAAAGGTAATCGTTTACAAGTAATTTACAAATGGCGCACTTTTTGAAACAAATTTGACGATAAAATAACGTTTTTTGTGAAGTCACTCATCTAAATTGATTATTGAAACTCCAGGGGAGCGCACAACTCTTTTAAATATGCAAACATATTCAAATCAATTTTATAAAAAATTATAATCGCTTTTAAGGAAGGGAAATTGCAAATTTAAGAAATTTGTTCGCGAAAAAAGGCAGGGCAACTACGTAGCTATCGGTAATTAATATGAGATCTTCAAAGAGGAAACTTTTAAAAAAAACTTTTAAACTTTTTATTGTTGTAGCCTATAACCCACCAACTACTGCTAGCTATTCGCCAAAACATCGCTGAAATTACTTGTCTAATCGGCACTCGAAAGTTAACACTGGTAAAAACCATTTCGGTGTTATGATAATAATTGTATACATCAATGTTCATAATTAACAATATTAGTGTAATCTGTCAACTTCTGTATGTAAGACGTAGTGTTGATATTCCGTTTCTTACAGAAAAACAAGCCTGAAGAGAGCCAACGTGTGTAGGACAGTGCAAAAAAATTGCTAGTTGGTATTATTGAAATGCCTAAACGACTGAAGTGCTCAGAAAGCAGATTTGGACGTAAAAAGACTAACAATAACAAATTGTGACTGTTACTTTTGCCAAGTGTGGGAGTAGATCGGAGTATGGTTTTTGCTCATAGTACGAATTTTGGTCAATGTGTCATCGTTCGGTTTCGGGGCTAATTCGTCAAAAATGTCCATGTAGATGGGAAGATGACGCCGTGGATTGTAAGTTGAGCACGTTCGAAAATTGGTTTTCATTAGGGCGTCTGTTTGGTTTGGTTTGCTGAAAATAATTGGGAAATGACATTGATGCCGCTTGGCGGGGTGTAACCGATGGTTATTTCATTAATATACGTGGGCCGTCTGCCGGAGAGATTTTACATATTATTCTTGTTCATTTATCTTCATTTGACTAATCTGCTTGTTAAAAAGTGAGTCCTTTTCCGATATTGCAGTTGTTTGTGTCGTTGGGTGCATTTTAGCGGAAAAACCGGACGAAAAAACCGTTGTGACAAGAGAAAAACCGGTGGGGCAGAAGAAAAACCGCTAGGACGGAAAAAAGAGTTCAACGTTTCCGGAGTCGCAAGAACTAAGTTTGGGGTCATCTATGTATGTGCAGCTACATTTGGGGAAGGATCAAAGCTATCACACTATATCGAAAGCACCGTGTGGGACGAATTCTATTATACCAAAAGGAGCGGTCATTCATTCATTAGGGGAAACGTTGAAGTTGTCTCAGGGAGCTAGGCGAGGGCTCTCAGGGCTAGTGTTGTATTTAGCTATCTTGTCGAGGTTTGTTTATGGGGATCATCATGGTGACTTACTCGTAAAATGTTGTGGCGAGATTAGAAGTTCACGAATCAGGATCGTTAATAGGCAATCTTACGGATTCCATTTAGTTCTGTTGAATTGGGGTGTAGTATCCCCGTTGTTAACGATTAGTAAGTCATTATTAGTCATATTAGTAAATTTGTAACTGTCATTAGATCAATTGATACCGAGAGTCACCAAGAAATCAAGTAGTGTTATTTACATATTGATATTTTGTGTCTTTACGTAAATTCTAATTGCTTTGTGGGGCCGGTGCCAGTAATCATTAGAAATTTTATAAATGATTTGTTGTGTTTTGAAATTAATAGTGCACATGCGTTGTATAATCGTAAATATTTAGCTTGTGATTTCGTACAGGAAATAAACGACTCAATTCCTCAAAACCTTCCCCATGGATATTTAATTATTGACGAACAGATATAATTGTGAAATGTTACGACATGTTTCGATTGTTAATCATCTTCAGGTAACAAACTAAAATATTTAAAGTTAAACCGTTGACTAGATAGCTATTGAAAACACTTATAAGTACGGTGCGTGAGAAAATTACATTATTGAAAAGTTGCTGAAGTCTTGACGATACATATTGAAGTTTTGACGTTACATTGAAATATTATAAGTGAAATTAAATTATTTAAATTTAATTAATTTAATTTAATTTAATTTCACTCACCAGTCGTGCCCTGAGAAAATTTTGAATAAAAAAAGTGTAGTCGTATAGTGACCGCATACCATTGCACACAGCAGATTAATCCCACCAATTGTATTTAAGATGTTCTGGCATTATATTAAATCGTAATTTACATAAAATACGCGATAAAATTAGTATCCAATTGTTCTCTCTAAACCTGTCGTATAATTAAAACCTTTTGCCAATATAGTAGAGTGCTCGTTGCAAAGAAAGTCGTCTAGAAATGACTTCCGTGGGGGTTTTGGTGTCACAAGCTGAAATTCACAAAAAATGAAAGGTCATCATATACTGATTCTAAATGTCAAGGCCGTCCAAAATCGGTCCATGCATTAGGGCACAAAACGCGAAAAACGAGTTAAGCACATGTACGGAAAGACGAAAAAATAACGAATTTTTTGGTATATAAATCAAAATTTTCTTTGTACAGTGAAAGTAATAATAAATTATCAAACGTTTCCAATTACAGTGGGTCTTACGGAAGAATTAAACTTCAAACGCGATTATCTCAGTTCGATATCCCTAAAAATTTGACAAATTTTGAGCAACTTTTGCGTTTACATCGTATTATTTAATAAACGGAAGCCTAAATCAAAAAGTTTTACTCTTAAAAAAAGTTTCGCTCATCGTTTATCTTTACATTGCACTGAGAATTATAATTTTATGTGCAATAGTAACCAAAATATGTAATTAAAAGTAAAACAACGAACTTTTACTCACTTACAAACGAAGCGCTTTCGCTCCGGTGAATACAATCCATCTCTACATTTCCCGTAGCTCCATTTCGCTCTTACTCATAGGTACGTTCTCGACACGGGTATACCAAAACTTTGCCAATATAATTGATACAGATAATTATTAATTACATAAATCAATGAATGTGAAACTCAAAAAGAGACCAAACCATAATTTTAAGAAACATAAAAAAAATTGTAGATACAGAACATCGCCTTATACTTACAACCCCAGCCCCAGGTAACTTTTTAAATGTGTCATACTAAATGATATGCACTTAATAACAAAACAATAATACCCTAAACTAACACGTAGCAGTAATGTGATTTCTTTTCCTAGGTAAGTGCATTAAAAGAATGACAAATAGAAAAAATTTGATTCCATTTATTTACAACCTTTTCGTCAACTGAGCATTCAGAATCGCCGTGCTCTTAGATGTGATGTCAGTAGAATTTTGCACGATCTTTGGACCATGCTGGAGCATAACTTACCCTTTATACATTCAGTGAGAATTTAGAACAGTTAAATTGTTAGGAATTGGCCGCAATGTGATGAAAATGGGCAAAAGTTCGCTTTTTCTACTAATATAAGTACTATTCATTGTGGGGGGCAATTTTGGACAGGGTGCCATATTTTGATTTAAAAACACACCCTTAAACAGTGAGTATTCTGTTGGTGGCAACTTTTGCCCATTTTCATCACATTGCGGCCAATTCCTAACAATTTAACTGTTCTAAATTCTCACTGAATGTATAAAGGGTAAGTTATGCCCCAGCATGGTCCAAAGATCGTGCAAAATTCTACTGACATCACATCTAAGAGCACGGCGATTCTGAATGCTCAGTTGACGAAAAGGTTGTAAATAAATGGAATCAAATTTTTTCTATTTGTCATTCTTTTAATGCACTTACCTAGGAAAAGAAATCACATTACTGCTACGTGTTAGTTTAGGGTATTATTGTTTTGTTATTAAGTGCATATCATTTAGTATGACACATTTAAAAAGTTACCTGGGGTTGTAAGTATAAGGCGATGTTCTGTATCTACAATTTTTTTTATGTTTCTTAAAATTATGGTTTGGTCTCTTTTTGAGTTTCACATTCATTGATTTATGTAATTAATAATTATCTGTATCAATTATATTGGCAAAGCTTTGGTATACCCGTGTCGAGAACGTACCTATGAGTAAGAGCGAAATAGAGCTACGGGAAATGTAGAGATGGATTGTATTCACCGGAGCGAAAGCGCTTCGTTTGTAAGTGAGTAAAAAGTTCGTTGTTTTACTTTTAATTACATATTTTGGTTACTATTGCACGTAAAATTATAATTCTCAGTGCAATGTAAAGATAAACGATAAGCGAAACTTTTTTTAAGAGTAAAACTTTTTGATATAGGCTTCCGTTTATTAAATAATACGATGTAAACGCAAAAGTTGCTCAAAATTTGTCAAATTTTTAGGGATATCGAACTGAGATAATCGCGTTTGAAGTTTAATTCTTCCGTAAAACCCAATGTAATTGGAAACGTTTGATAATTTATTATTACTTTCACTGTACAAAGAAAATTTTGATTTATATACAAAAAAATTCGTTATTTTTTCTTCTTTCCGTACATGTGCTTAACTGGTTTTTTGCGTTTTGTGACCTAATGCATGGTCCGATTTTGGACGGCCTTGACATTTAGAATCAGTATATGATGACCTTTCATTTTTTGTGAATTTCAGCTTGTGACACCAAAACCCCCACGGAAGTCATAATTTCTGCCACGGAGCACTCTACTAATATACAATATATTGAAAGATCTTTTTGTTTAAATTCGACAAGCTCCACAGGAAACTTATTCAATTACCATTTCACATCAATTCACACACAATTTGCGTGTTTTCGCTAAAGTTTTGTTTAATTTTGTCGTTGTGAGTAATTGAATCCAATAAATTGTATTCATTGTTTCAATGCCACGAAATTTAAAGGACTTTTCGGGATCGTCGGTAATCGAATCCCAACATAGTTAACGGAAACTCAGTTTAGGAGTGCTTCCTAACCTTCCAAATTTTGATTGAAGCCTTGAATTATCACCTGCTTCAATGCAATAAGTTTATAACCAATTTGGGCCTAATTCCCAATGTAATAAATAAACATCGTATAAGTAACAGCTGAGATATAACAATATACCGTATAAACTCATCAGAATAATTACAGTATACGAATCCTAAGCTAACACCTGTCACCTAACAATTCATGCAATTGAAAACAACGGGGGTTGGACATCTTTTCATCGTGTAGTTTGATTAGGTGTCAGTTAATCCCTCTTATAGTATAAGAATCGCAATTTTAGAACAATATTTGTACTCGTGTAGTAGAAGGAACGCAAGCTAATCAGAAACTCCCTCAAAGTTTTCCCGAAGGTAAGGGTTTAGAAACAGAAACGATGTAGGCGTTAATTGCTGCTATTTGCTAAAATCAGAAACTTTATCACGTATCATTTTGCCGTATTGCGTAACCTTAATGATGTTGATAGGGGTAGATACCTTCTTTCATATCCAAATCACTAGAACAATGTATTAAAAAGGTAATTGTATTTTTTAAACATGTCGTAAATGATAAAAGTTAACTCTTTTTTCCTCAAACTTCCTAAATTTTAGAAACATCTTAATTCTATCGCGATTAGGTTAAACGCGCCTGAAAATTAGAATGAAATTGCGCGCTATTACGGAAGCGCCTTTCCCACGTCGCTCGCTCCAAATGTGAGTCGTAAACTGCCATGCAATCACGTACAGGTTGCAGTTTATAAGTAGTTTTGAAACTTGCAGTTATTACCTATATATCAAAATTATACGGGCACGGGTGTTCTCATTTTGAGAGATATGGGAACTAGAAGAAAAAGGGCCCGCTATCTATAAAGATGGTTAATTAGTAACTTTTATGTTGTATAAAGACGTCGGTAACAATTCTGTTCCATACTGCTCTAATAAAACAGTCATTAGGTAGTCTGCGTTTAATTAAAGTATTAACTTTTAACTTTATGGAATTTGAATTTAGTTTCGTAATTGCAGTCTGTTCTTTGCATTCGTTGAAGTAATAATTTAATCAAATTGTCCTTATTACGTCGTTGGTAGACGTTTCACTATCCTGAAATCATTTATTTAATAAAAATGGCAGAGCATTGAAGAGCAGAGCCAATACGTAATGCAGGCAATAAGAGAAAAAGGGGCTTTGAGAAATGAAATTCATATTATTCTTTCATTATCTTTTTAGTCATTTTTATGCTACAATTGACTCCTGATTGTTAATACCGAGTAAAATACCTAAAAGTTCGTTTTTATGGGTAAATTTAAAACTGATTTATAACAAGACCTATTTTCATAGAGTTTTGATTCGTTATGTGGGATGATGTTTTTTGCATCATCGATAGCAAAATTTGTACCCCGAAGGAGATTGTTGCCTAACTAAACTCAAAACTGCCACTTCTCGATACTGTGATCTCAAGAAATGGACCACATTTAGACATAGATGTTTTCCGTAAGGGTGCTAGCACCAAGAGATTCAAAACTGAGGTTTCGAATCAGGTACACACTTCATTTAATTTTTTGCTTCATAGACTAATTAATTTTCTACTTTCACACCAAAATTACATTTAACGAGTTGCTGAATACAATGGTTTATCTTTAGGGTTAGTTATGAACTTAATTGGGAAACATAGATTAAGGAAGCAGATTAAAAATGTAACAACGTTAGGGGATTGTGCCAGTAAATTAGAGAAGAAATATGTTTAATTGCCCAATTATCCTTCATATACTAGACGTTTATCTAATAGTACATTATATACCAAGGTAGAGAAGTCCACTATTATTGCCTGAGCACCAAGATTACATCTCGAGGCGCTTGCGCCGAGGGGTGTAAGGTGCGAAGGTCTACCGTGGTATATATACTATTTTTTTCACTACTAGCACTTGAAATCCTCTAAATTAACATATTATATTGATAAGAGAGTTAACGGTTGGACAGAATTGTTTGTTTCTTAATTTAACATGTCAATCAAGTACGTGGAAGTACAAGTCAAACAGGCCGTATTTTGTTCTGTCATTGAGATTTTTCAAAGAGTAATTTCGTTCGAATTTTTTCAAAATGTGATAATTTTAGGTATGTAATTTCTCTGGAAATTGCGAATGGTGGCAATTATTCGTTTTAGAGAACTTGTCTAAACGTTCATTGAGCGAAATTTCGGGTTGTGTTTTCTAAAGTGACAGCGTGACAGTTCTCATTATTGACTACTAGTTAATAATAAAAAATTATTAACCACTTGGAACAAATGCCGAGAAAGCCTACTTTACAAGTGGAAAAAAGGTTAATAATCATGTCATCAGACGCTAGTAGTGAAAAAAATGTTTTACAAATTAAATTTACATACTGCTCCAACTTCAGATGGTAGTACAAAAAAAACTTTTAGGCAATTATTTAGACCCCTAGATATATGTGAAGGATAAATCGGGAATATTGATTTTTTTTAGATAATGGTCGCAAAGACGAAAAAAGTACAAAAGATCAAAATGTATTCCAACAAATCAAATTAAATTCTTATTTTACAATCTACCAGTGGCGCCCCGAAAAAAGTTCAGAAGAGGAAATGGAACATGACCCCTGAAAAAACCACACACTGTAGATCAGTACCGAACGAAGCGTTTGTGGATCTATGAACTTGTAGTCATAAGCCAAAGATTTAGCCCCTTTAGGAACACACTGTAATGCAAATTTAAAAAATGCTGTAAAAAGACGAAAGTTGACGAAAGACTGAAATAGTTATTTACCTAACAAGTTCTCCGGAAGGTGCAAATGCGGGAAAATTCTTTCCGAAAGAGTTAGGTACAATATTTTTTTAATGAATTAGATTAAAAAGCTCAAAATTAACAGCGATTTAAGACAAATGATTGTACAGTCTCTTGTAAAAGTAATGTCCCTCGGATACCTACCACTGTAGCATAGGCAACCAACATCCCAGCCGCCTAGTCCAAGTTGGATTTGCGGGTTGCGAGGTAGCTATCTAATGCGGTTCATTTTCAGCAGATATTCCCATTTAGCCAAACTAAATACTAGTTAGTAGAATAAAAGTGAATGCCATCGATTTATTAGCTCAAAGGATCTGCGCTGCATATCCTTGGCTTGGTGCAGTAAACATTTTTACATTTCTTACAATTGGTTTGGTGCGTTTTAAATTTGCAAATAGTTTAGCTAGAGACTATTAAGACAAAATAATGGCCTTTCACTTTTTAATTTTTTGAGTAGGTTTTCTTCTAACGAAATAAAGGTGACATTCTTGTCCTTTAATGACATTGAAATTCCAGTGTCATTAATAATTACTTGCGAGTAGGTCTCCTCATGGAATGCGATTAATTGCCCTACAAGTGCACTGTGCAACAATACCTTTCTTTTGTAACTAGCATCAGAAATTGAATGATATGCATTTGTGATACTTGGTCGTGGTTGATTTAATATCGAATTTAGTTTAGGAGAGCTTTTACGTTGCATATTTTTGAGTAGGTAGGCATATTATAAGGATATTTAGTCCAGGTTATAGGTATATTTTTTGACAAAAAAATTAGTTACCAGTTAAACCGGCTTTTTCATGCAGGTGAAATGATTAGAAATTAGGGAAAAATAATTAAAACAGCTGAATTTTTCCGCGGGTGTCATCCCGGGGTTTGAAAGGAGTGGGAGGTGGTAGTTACAAAAGGAACGGCATTGTCGCGCTTCCAGTGCAGATAATCGCATTCCATTAGGAGGCCCGAGTAATTAATAATGAGACATCAATTTCAATGTCAGTATAAAACGACAAAATCATCACATTTATTTTGTTAGAAGAAAATCTACTCGAAAAAATTAAAAGTAAAAGGTCATTATTTTAGCTAAACTATTTCCAAATTTAAAACGCACCAAACCAATTGAAAGAAATGTAAAAATTTCTATTGTATTAAACCAAGGATAGATTAAAGCAGCGCAGATCTTTTGAGCTAATAAATGCCATTCATTTTCATTCTACTAACTTATTTTTAGTTTGGCAAAGTGGGAATACCTGCTGAAAACGAACCGCATTAGATACCTACCTACCTCCCACACCCGCAAATCCAACTTGAACTAGTCGGCTGGGATGTTGGTTGCCTATGCTACAGTGGTAGGTATCCGAGGGACATTACTTTTACAAGAGACTGTACATGATGTGTTGCGTTACGTATACATTTATTTTGTCGATGTAAGTACTGTCGATATTGAGCGTTTTCCAAAATTTGAAAACCAGTCGAAGGCTTAAGGCTTCTCTGTAGTCAATTTGGATTTCAATGTTATTGCAATTGGTCGCAGTTTGGCATATTATCTTCATTTATAATTACACACAATAAAAGACTAATTATCTAAACAAGTGTATCGAAAAGCTGTACAATATTTGAATCAAGACACAAGTATTTATTTCTTTTACCATTGAATAAATTACTTATTCAATGCTTTTACTGGACAAAATTAGCAATCTTTGTTAACATTTCTAATTACCTCTTTATTTCCTGTCATTTGTTGTAATGAATTTGACTGATTTATAGTTATTAGGTAGACATGTGCATGAATAAAGTCACTTAGGTATGGTAGATCCTGATAAACCGGCATTTCGAGCACCCAAAAATTTAAATAAATCTCTCTCTTTACTTATATAGGTATAAGTGTGAAAAACAATAAAAAATGTTTTTGCGTTTTTTTGCGTTATAAATGGTAGCTAATATTGAAAAACAATTTTCCGAGGGGTTAACCCCGCTGGGAATTCGGTGTATAAGTTTGGGAAATTCTTTGGGAATTTTTAGGAATTCTAAGGAATTCTTTTGAGAAGTCTTGGGAATTCCGAGGAATTCTTTGGGAAGTCTCGGGAATTCCAAGGAATTCTTTGGGAAGTCTTGGGAAATCCCAGGAATTCTTTAAGAAATTCCTATGATTTCTCGAAAAATCTCCCGATGCCAAGCAGTCTTGCGAGGAACTAAATATTGACGTTGGCAACATGCCCCCAAAAAGTTGGACAAACATAAACTGTCTTAAGAAGTTTCATATTGCTACTGAAGACGAGTATGATTATAACAACGACCAAGAAGATAATACACTAGATTTATCTACTCCAGAAAATCATGAACCGGTAGTTTTAAACGAAATTTCAGAGAAAATTAAGTAGTGGAGGAAATATTGTTGATGAATGTCTCCATATTAATTAGTGTGTGGTCTAATGGTTGTCGAAAGTATTACACTAATTTTTGTTTATTAAAAAATGTTAGTCGCTATCGATTTCGGACTTTCTCCGAAATCGATAGCGGACTTTCTCCGAAATCGATAGCGACTAACATTTTTCAATAAACAAAAATTAGTGTAATACTTTCGACAACCATTAGTGGAGGAAAATCCATCTTTTATGGCCCAATTAAGGTGGTGGGCGCCCACCCATTCAAAATTTCAAAACTCGAGCGACAGATTATCACAAAAAAATGTAAAACCCTGAAAAAGATCGACTTCTAATTTTGTGCTAATTTTCTGCTGTTTGTTTTTTTTATTATACACATCGACAGTATTTGTTTGTTTTTTGAGTTTATAATTTATTTGTTTATGTTTTTATTAGTTTTGTATTCTTTGTCTGAAATCAAATCATGGAATAATATCGCTTAGGTTGATTTTGCTGATGTTTCCCAATTATTAATCTCCTTAGCATACGGCTAGTTATTCTTTTCACAGGTCTGCACTGGATTTCTAGATAAGGGGGATTGCAAGTCAGATCTGTCACTTTTGGCCGATTTCAATGAAATTATAGGTCTTATTAGTTTATGATTTTTGCCAAAGATTTTTTACCTAAAGTGTAATTTAAAGAAAATACACACGGCGAAGTTTTGAAAAAAAAGCTTGGGAGCCGATCTCCCTCATTACAGATCTCTTTCATTACAGACATCTTCAGGATCGAACGTCACAGTAGGTTCAATAGACCGCGGCATCTTGGTTAACGTAGAGTTTTAGAACTACTTCTATTCTAGGTGCCTACATTCAAAATTTCATTTAAATCTCTTAACAAATAAAAAAAATCAATTTGCATTACCAGAAATTACGATGCCAATCATGATAAAATAAGTAGATAAATGATTAGGTTTTCAAAATACAACCATTAAAAGGCGCTATAAATTTAGTGTTAGTGTTAGCACCTCTGTGCCTACATTATGTACGTTGACTGTAAAACCGTAATTATTTCAATTACTTAATCTCTAAAAAAGTGCCCTGAAGATTAAACGAAATTAGAGAAGTTCTGAAAGCCATGTATCACTTATTGCATTTACATATTGAAATTCCTCCGATTGAGCTTTCATTCAGTTGGGGAACAAAATTGCGTTTAAAACTTTCAATCCCAAAAGTTAGAGTTTGTGTTAAAGACAAAAGTAGCTGCTTTACGGGATTTGAAATTTATACGTTGAAAATTAATATATTCAATCCTTTATTCCAGTTTGGGGAATAGTAAAGTTGAGAAGAGATTTGCCATATTTTAAAATTTAGGCCGTGAAAAATATTTAGCTTTTATCATTGTCACTCATAACCGCGGGCGAACACGATTTTGATTTTATACAGTAACATAATGTCTTACAGGGCTGCGCTCGGTAATATGATTTATAAAGGCCATCTATCTAAAAAAGTGCGCGGATTACCTTTACTTTTTCAACTGGAAGGACTACTTTGTTAAGTCAAAAATTATGTTTTCTGGAAAACACTTCAAATTTACCATGTACGACTGCTCCCTTTGTCATTTTTAGAAGTTGCATATATTGCTCGATCTGGTGAAACGAAACATCATATTTGTAGAGTAAATGCAGTTTCGAATCGCCTATATTTAAAAAAAACTATTGCGCACAGCAACTTTGTTAATTTAATTAACAAGAATCCTGGAAAGGCAACTTTGATAAATTGTCTAATCGTACATAAATGCGGGTTCATTAATTTAGGTTTTTCAAATGAAGCATATTTCGACTTAACGAAATTATTTCGGCTTTAAAAAATTTTATAAACGACTACTCATTAATGTTTAATTACATTTGGTTAAATTTGCATGCCTACTTTGCGAACTCTTGCAAATCAATTTCAAGACTTCATCTTAATCCTGTCATCAAATTGGTTTTTTATAAAAAAGTTGTGCCTAATACCAAAATTTGTGGTCGGAATGATAATGGAAATTGAACTTTAGAAAGCTCGCGCTGACATGCTTAAAATTCATTCCGGGGGAAAGTTTTAAAAGGTCGAAGTTGAAAAATTTGTAGGTATCAATTGTAAAAACGAAACTTACCTGATAAATTTACTAAAACGAAAGTCAGTAGGGAAAGACGAAGAAGCATTTTAAAAGGTAGAAATTTACACAGGTCCTTTCTAAACTTTAGTTCATTTGTCACCTTTCAGTTTTCACATTTTCGTTTAGAAGATGCGGCCTGCATCGTTTAAATTTTTTTATAGAGGGAGTTCACATTATTTTTATAACTGCAATAATTTCCACATTTACCGGCTCACATTACGCATAAAAAGCGCGATAAAACGGGACGCAGAGCATCGCGACAAACCCACGACTGCGAATAAGTGTATACTGAAATCTGGCGCTGACATGCGCCGTTTTGACACCCTGCCCACGAATAGAATTGAAAATTCTGCAGAAGGTACTTATTACAAAAGTGTCTAAGCATATGCATAAAAAAGGGTCTTGGACACCCTTCTCTAAAATAGTGGCGAAACGTTTTCAATCGATTTGTAAAATCTTGAAAACTTCGTGTAAAGTGGAGGCAATTTCATTTTACATGGAAGACGTTATAAATATGGGCTAAACGCATAAGTCTTTTTGGGCGCTATAATAGTATACGCAAAATGCATTTTTGTTGTGTCAAAGCCGACCCAGAGTAGGTACTGGCGCATTTTATTTTTATGTAAGCTTCTAGGGCTTCCAATTCCCTTTCGGAGTTATAGCTCGTTTGATATTCAGTAGGTGTATGACAATTACTGGAAGTTAAATTAGAAAATTGTGAAAGTAGTTTGTTTCTCTGTTGGAATACTTTTAAAACAATGTAAAAGATGACGTGCAATCGCTTGGAGATTAAAATGAGTTTGTAGTGTCGATTTTTATACGAAGCAAGTATTGTATAATTTATCGCTAAACTTACCTTCGATTTGTTGAGGTATTGCGAACGTGTTAATCGGATTCCTCCTAACATAATTTCTAATTATCAGTATCAATTTGGGTACCTACTTCTGAATTTTGTATGTAGCGTCAACCTTCATTTTTGTATCGGAGAATTCGAAGATCTGCCATACATCTGGGACCAATCGATTTTTACAAACTATCACAATGTTTTAAACCCATTTATTCGAGCACTTATCACAACAGCGTTGTAAAGAGATACTGACATTCTTCCGTGGAAATCGTCCAGTAAATCATCCACAAAAAAAATTACCCTGTTTACTTTGAAGTTTCTTTACAGTGAGATGAAAGGTTGTGAAAAATACCAGGAGCGGCAAATACGTTTTTACGGTCGGAATAACTTATATTATGGATTGACAGAAGAGAATCATTTACTGCATTGGACCTAAAAATATGCTTAGTTTGAATCCAAGAAAAATCCCTAGACTTCGAGGAATCAATTGTGTTTATAAAAATATTGTTTGTACCTATAAAATTAACACGTGGCCTAAAAAAACACTAAATTTTATTGTGGAGTCACACAAGTCGAACAAAGGGTTTTAACACTCAATTGTCCATAAGGTACCGTTTTCAACGAAAGGAGGTTTTTCCATCGATGAGCAATATAATCGAATTTACAATATACGGAGGCGTGACAATTTACTAGATTGTTTCACTCATTAAGATTGCATTCCCTGAGTAATATACGTACCCAATCCTCTAAGGATCGCATAAGGTTTACCTCTTGCGTAAAAACTATTTCCAGTTCTAGTGCTTCCTGCATAGTTCTTTGCTTTTTCTTTTCATCAATAATTCTTGTAATTTTGTCTCTGGTAGTCTATATGATAGACGGAGAGATCTAAAAATGTTAGTTACCCGTACATAGCTGATTCTTTGCGAAGTATCCTGATACATAGTCAAGTAAAAATCGTCATGTCTGCCAGCGAGATCCCGTGGCTTAAGGCTAGGAGGGGCGGTCACATGTGACAAATAATAAAACTTCCTACACATCTTGTTTTTGTATATATTTTGTCCCAGTAAAGCCTTACTTGTACCGTTAGGTGTAAAGGTTCATACATAACTAAAATAGTACTCGTAGTTGGTCTGTACTGTGTTGCAATGCTCATCGCATACTTTACTCTAATTGTATAATTTTTAGTCCCATTCTTTTTTATCTCTTCCTAGTGTTCTTCGTTCCTCCCAATTCAGTCTATTATTTAGTCCCATGTCTTCCTTGGTCTTCCTCTTTTTATTTTTTGACATAGTCTAACTTGCCATACATTCAGGGCCGTAACCAGATTAGTTTCTAAGATCGGACGGGCGAAACACTAATAACTTGCTGCTAGATTTGCTGTGTGCCGTGCAGATACCACCCGCTGAAGAAATTCGTTTTTTGCGTAACCCACGAAAGTAGTGTAGTGGTTATGTCTTCACATTTACGTCCGCCTCTCTGTCGTTCCGTGCTATCGCTCAGTTCCTTAGACCTTGTATACACTTCAGGTTTTCCTTATATGAAAGGAAACTCAACTTTTGCATTCATCACGTTGTTGCTCTAAATCGGTTCAAATCGATATTTATGCACCAATGTTGTTGAGAAAAAGATCAAACTCGACGACTAAGAAATGATGAATGTGTGCTGTTGGTGACCAAAATATTTTTACTCAAAGGATGTCAAAATCCACGTTTTTCCTGGGAAGAAGGCCTCATATCGACTTCGGGTTTTCACGATATCAGTGCCATCCAGTACTTTATTAGCCAAATTCGATCGTTATTTATACACCATCGTATCGACTTTAAAAGTAGTCTATCCGTGGGGCTATGTGAATAGTCTGCGCTGGAAATACTTACGTACAGTAGTGGTTTTGGTTTAATTGTTCTTACAAAATACCCTGCAAAATACAGTTCGCACAATTTAGTACCATAGGTAACGTTTAATCCTGCGTTTAATTGATTTAAATAAAAATAAGAAGCACATTTTCGAAAGCTTTTCAGTTCGCCTTACGCATAAGAAGACTATAGTTATAATCGGTTTAGTGGTTTGAAATCGGGTTCATAGGGATTCAAAACGAACCTCCCTTATACCTATGCTATGTATTGCATGTGGTAAAAAAGATAATTAAAATGATAATATATTGTAACGAATATTCCATAAATCACAATAGACATAGAGGCGCCATTAAAGATTAATCATCGCCGATAAAGAACGTAGGTGGATGTGTCGCAATCCTGGTCGCAATCCTTCATGAAAATATGACGTGTTCGTTCCAGAACATTCTGAAGCGTCTTTGAACACTCCACAACATTCTAAAATAATGTTGTTTGCTAGGTATATAAGCAAATCGAATTGCGGTTCAAGTTCAGTTTCAACTTTGATGCGCTTGTGTTATGTTATAAATTGTAAGTGATAAATAATAATTACTGTTTAAAATACATTTTAAACGTAATTAACTTTACGTTACAATACGTATATCTCTCTTTCAACCTAAAATATTTTCTTCATTAATATCGCCACTTAAATTGGTTGGAGCTTTCTATCTTTTGTTTTGTTAAATTTTTTAATAAATGTTTGGTCGGTTATGACATGTAGCAATACAAAAATGTTGCGTATGTAGTCGAATATTTTAGAATGTCTGCTCAAAAACGATTTTGTATTTCTCTTTTGTAATTTCCTATGAGATAAAAATTACTCAAAATCACATTATTAGCGTTCATTTTTTTTATTTACTTTTTGTCATTGCCATTGCTATAATCTTCGGTTCGAAATCACCAGGAGAACGAAGCGCAAGAGAAGACGGATCAACCGAAAATGGAAGATGCCAGTTGCACTCGAGAAGCAAGGACCAAAAAATTAAAGCACATTATTCTCAGTGTAAAAAGAATATGTGCCAATCACATGGAATGCCAGTTACTTGTGTAATGATTCAGAAAATTATATTTAGTATGCGTGTCTCTATTTCCTTATTTTTTCCAAAAAATATGCTAATCAAACACCTTCCTTTTCATGCAAAGACAAAATATCAATTCTTCTGAATAACAAAACACGCACTGAGATAAAATTTGCAAGATAATTCGTAATGAAAAAGAGACTGGGGTCTGCGCGGACCCCGCCCGGTGAGGTGTTTTAACAATTTAATACAAACGTATTGACAGCCTTTCTCTGTTGCCGTTAGTCTGTGTGGTGGATAATTATATAAAGCTCCGTTACAACGTGTTTCGTGATTGTGACCTATCTTGAATTTTGCAAACATGCTTCTGTTCTTGTACATAAAGGTACACGCTTCGTATATGTATAATCCTACTAATGTAAATATTCTATGCCTTTTAAACACACCCCTACACGATTCATTATGCCTCATATTGTAAAGTAACCTGATCGCCCTTTTCTGTATTTTGAAGATTCTTCTATGTTCCAGACTCTGACCCCAACATGTTATCCCGAATTTTAGCCTGCCTTCAAAGTTAGCATAATATATCATCTTCAGTGTGCTGACATTTAGGTACCTACTTTAGGAAGGTTAACATAACAGAACCCATTACCTTTTGTAGAGCCTTGTTTTCCGAAGGAAATTTAAGTGAACAGAAGAACATTAGATTTTACGTACCAAACCAGCATACATAAGCAAAATTAATATTTGGATACCTAACTTGTTTTAGCTTGCGAGCTTTCCATTAATTAAATAAATTCTAATAAATTCTGGAGAAAAGTGAAGCGCGCGCATAGCATGAATATACCATTAGAGGTAAACGAAATTACAATTTGCAATCAATTCTTCTGTAGAAATGTGCACTACATTGATTAATTAATGTTTAGTAAACGGCTAACAAGGCCTGTCAAGTGCGTGTGGCATCTGAACTGAAAAGCTTTCCAAATTGACTTAGAGTTGAACAGGGTCTCCCTAAATAAACGCACTATAAGTTTTATTGACAAATTTGACTATTTCCTTAACATACTGTAATTATAAAAAACTTAGGAAAACAAAATTGCTCTCAAGAGTAAAAGTATCAGAATCTGGGCTATCAATACTAGACGCTCTTAAATTGATGTTGAACAGCGGCATACGAATTACTTTCTTAATTAATTGCGGTTAGTTTGCTATAGCTACAGAAGATCGTGTAGTAGGAATACTAAATTTAACAAGTTTCTCGCGGTTGGTTTCGAACAAGGTTAACACAGTACGTTTCTCTTCATTATTGGTCAGTACCATCTGGACTAATCTACTGCTCTATATATCTAACGAAGTTTCAGGAAACGAGGTCTAATGGTGGTTTATAAAAATGTCTAGCATACTTCCACTGTAATTTCGGTGGTTGTACTGTAATAAAATTTCATTTTAAAATGGGGTCATAAATAATGATTATCAGAATTGTAGCAGGTGTGGATGCTTTGAATAGGTGTATCAAGCGTGCGACGTCGTTTATCACTCAAGGGAAAGGTAACTACAATCGATCTTCTAAATAAAAGTTAACAATATAGTAGAATTCAATTTTGTGTTTCGGTATTGGCTTTCACTTTATATTACTTTAACGATAGGTCGGAAAGCAGAACAAGAATAGGTTTTTATTAATTTTGATTTTAT
The DNA here is from genome assembly GCF_008802855.1 of Photinus pyralis. Classification (NCBI taxonomy): domain Eukaryota; kingdom Metazoa; phylum Arthropoda; class Insecta; order Coleoptera; family Lampyridae; genus Photinus; species Photinus pyralis. Next base: position 15,677,832 of record NW_022170596.1, read on the forward strand.
GAATTAACTTAGGGGAGATATGGGGAAGATTTATATTTATGTAATACGTATATAGTGTAAATAACGACGCGACGGTCGCTAAAAAGAAATGCTGGCATCGCACGTATCTATTGAGGACGTATGTATAGAATACAACTTCTTCAATTACATGACCAGCTTTGTATAGTATGTTTTGCAACCGTTACTGTAGGAATATTTAAATTGTGTTGACAGCCGCCGAAAGCTCTCTTGCCAGGGAAGAAAAGAGAGAACCAATCTTATTAAGTTTTAGGTGCGTTAATTACCGATTAATCGATTTTAGTTTTCTAATGGTATATAAAAATTCAGGATCGAAACCGACAAGGTTATGCAGATTAACGAAAATATCAACGTGATAACAGATTGCGCCGTTTGCCCTCACATTCCAAGGAACAAAAGGGCATTGATGGACTGTCTAATTTGGAGATTTCATTCCGACAATTTGGATAAGTATAATTAACAACCTCCGATTAAGTCGAGACAAAATGTTCATGGAAGGAGGGAATGTATCGTAAAGAGAACTGGAGATTAGAAGAAACATAAATTTTGCTGCATTGTTGAAATTTAATAATGGCGTGTCGTGCGGAAATTGAATTTTGAAAACCTAAACTTCGTAATAGATGAAACAATAAGATATCCGACGGTCAAAAAATCATATCCACAGGCCAGTAAATCCATGGTAATTTACGCTGTATCCATTGTACAGAAGAAACCGAGTTCATTATTGTACCTTTCGGAAAACATCAACTGCAGAAAACACTGTTTAAAAAAGGTACTGTTCAATTTTCAAGTTCTCCTTGTAAAAATTAAATTGTTTTTGGTTGGAGATGGATATATAAGTTTTTCTAAGTAATTTCACTAAAATTCTGTCAAGTATGTATAAAGCCTAATACTCCCAGACAGGAACAGTACATCGATTTATCCACCTACAATTACAGAGAGGTGTTGAAATGGAGTTATTTAATTCGCTGAACTTGAAAATACAAAATCGGGAAATGATGTGTGTTCATAACTCAAAGTAATAGTAGTGATGTAATAGCAAGACTTGACAAGATGAGTTATTATTTTTATTTGTTACGCAGTTGTAAACGTTGATTAACAAGACAAAAACGCAAACGGGTAAACGTCATCTTTCAACGCTACAGACTTGTAAAACTGACAGCTGACGTGTAAAAATTTTACAAGTTAGTAATCTAGTAATTTCATTGGCCAGAATTAATGCGAAGTCTCTGTTACATGGATAACATGATATTTTAGACATTTCTTCGAGATCAATTTAAGAACTAATTATTTACGTTTACTATTGTTTACAAATGAGTAACAAATAAAATATTGTACATTATACGCCAGGTAATAGCTTTTACTGGCTCTAGGAGATGACAGGCTCGCCTGACGGCTCGCCAGTCAACTTCTCCTATCGCCAGTAAAAACTCACTTACCTGGCTAATAATGTAAAATACTATATCAATAAATATCGAATCGTTATTTTTACTGTAATTGCAATACAAAAAACTCTCAGACACTGTTTATGGCACGTGCTCTTGCAGATGGTATATATTATGTAGTACCTAATGGTAACAGAAAGCCGACTTACCTGCAACATAATTTATTGGTATACCGAACCGGAAACTAGAAAATAATAACATGCATATAAACAAAACTCGAACAAAAGTAAATCACTAACAAGTGGGAGCGTAAACATGAACATAAACCTGAGTGTCAATAAAACTGAACAAGTAAAACACTATAAAGACCTTGTGTGTTCAGTTAACGTTGAGTTTTAGAAACGTTTCTTATCGCAACTTCCGTAATGAGAAATCAACGTTCCTTTCGAGCGTGTAATTTGGACGTCGTATCACTATCTATACAAACTAAAGTATTTACGCTGGCGTACAATTAATAGACACATTCTCGAATTTTCTAGAGCTTTGAAATTGCTCTAATTCAATAATTAGCTACTTGCATGGAAAACTACGTAAGAGTATAGATAATCTCGTTTGCGTGCAAAACCGGGCAGTAACCCGAACCCTTCTTCGTGATTAAATTACCGCATGCTACTAATTTTAAACGGTTCTAAAGGTACATGGGAAACACCCCCAAGATTTAATAATAAAATTATAATTTCGTAATAATTATACTGACGTACGCATTCTTTGTGTTACAGAATTGAAAATCTTTTGTTTTCGACATTGGATGAAATGAAATCAGTTCATATTTCACGGACAAAAACAGCCACAAATATTATTACAATCTTTTTATAAAGCACAATGTAAATAGTTTTTAGTAATTTAACAGATCAAACAGTACTGCGCTCTCACCTCCCTATCGACACCAGGACCTATGCGTGGTATGCACTGCATTTTAAATTGCTTACTTTGAGTTCATTTGAATGAAGATTCTAGTAATAATTAGTTTTTGTTTTACGTTCAGCGTGGAAGTCTGTTATTTATGCTTTTTGTCAAGAATAATCATTTTAGTACTCGTCTTTAAAAATTCACAAAGTAGTTATTTGTTTCATAAGTACGAAAAATGTACGTTTTCGAGACGAGGAAGGGTGGTAGTGGACGACGCGTCAGGAGGACTATGGTTGGTAGAAATTAATTCCTTTCTTTGAGACCTTTCACTAGAATGATGATGATTTTCTCACAGTTCCCACAATTGTGGGAGGTTGCCAACCACTTCCTTCAACCACTCAAGGGAATGGTTGTTCTCGTACGATATTCTTAGGATCTCCCCTGGACGCGGGTGCTAGTGTACTTACCGACATCCGCCTTTGGTTGGTGCTGTGGTCTGCCCTTCTTCGTCCCCACCTATCTGTTTGCCCATCTGACCGTAGTTAGCTCTAGGAGCCTGCCTGTGGGCCAGGATTGGAGCAGTGTTACTTGTTTGGACCAACCTGTCCTCTTCTGCTCGGCAGCACAGGTTTGGTGGGTTGTTTAGGGTCAGTAGTCGCCACTTGAGGTAACTTAACTACTGTATTGCGTTTATAATAGGTATATTTCATACATAATAAAGAATATTGGCTATGAGTGCTTATATTTTGCGCCAAATTATAATTAAAATTCTTTCAGTGCGCTGTTAACACGAAAAGTTAGAACCTGTTATCAATTTTTTTTAATTATAAAGTTTAGAGAACCATCTTTATTTATACTGCTCGCAATAAAAGGATGCTTGCTTGTCTCGTAAAATTAGTAAAGTTTTGTTTAAAATCTTTTCCCGACGTTAAACACAGCGCCATTCTGTACTAATAGAAAACTATTTTAAATCCTCCGAGGATTCACTTCTAGCACAAATGTTGAATACGAGTTGTGTTTGATTGGGAAACCGCAATAAACCCTTAACATTTGTCTACTGTTAGGTCTTGTTATTAATTACGAAGCGGATATCGGAAATTTTACAAAGTTATAAAGTAAAATTTAACAAAAACCACCACCTTATAATTACTCTGCCTTACTTTGTACATTAGAAATTCTTTGAAAATTTATTTCAACGATAAAAAGATGAACACAATAATCTGTGAAAAAAGGAATAACCAACGTCGATCCTTAGGTAGATGAATTAATGAAGTTCATTTGCTTAAAGCAAACTGGGGTTTATCAGGAAACCAAGATCAATCGAAAACTTTCCACAATTTGATGAACGTGCAGATAGATGTTCATTAGATTGACTACTGAGTTCAAGTCTGCGTATTTCAATCTAATTCTTTTTTTTAAATATTCCACTTGTCAGAAAAAAGGAGAAATTTTACCGAATTATAAAGGAGGCAATGTATGTCCACTACACAACCGATGGCTTTAATTTACAAATTGTAGCAAATAAATCAAATATAAAAATTATCACCATGTAAACTAACTCAACTGTTTCAGATCCACTCATGGATCGCCACAATATAATATGTTTGATGATTTAGGTATATAAATATGCTTAGATCTAAAATATTGTAGGTATTTTAAATGGTGATACAGGAAAGTTGCCTAGTTTGACGCAAATCATCAAAGTTTTTTGCTAGTTGAAACGCTAAACAGATTCTAAGAAATCTCTGCTACACAAGTTTTTCAATCGAAACAAACTATGTATGGGATTTATTACACAGTAAAACATTGTAAGACTTCTTGAACTTTAAAACTTAATTAACTCTTAACTATTTTTTGCAAGTTTTATGTTTCATTCTTGTAATAAAGTTTTGTAAACTAAATCAAGTATAAATTTTGTGCTTTTCTTGTACACTTATATATTCATTTTTTATTCAAAAATTCGCTGATAAGTTATACGGCAATATTACATTTTACCTGGAAGGGACACCAGTTGCTCAGGAATTTTGCAGCTCCAAGGGCCGCTTGACCGCCACCAGGTGGTCAGGCCTTGCGGATTCTAGGAAGGTAGTCTTCCTGCACTACCTCCTTCAACCACTCAAGAGTACCTCCAACCCCTGAACGTGGATGAAAGTATAGCGTCTTTTAGGTGGAAAAATGTCGCTGATCAAGAACCTTGACCAGGTGACCAGCTCTTCTTCGTCGGCGGTTGGGTCGGTTGTCAGCCATCTATTTCTCTCCGCCGACTCGTTTGCCCTCCTGACCGGAGTTAGCTCTAGGTGCCTGCTCCTGGATTAAGGTTGGGTCACGGGAAGTGACTGTTGGCGCAGCCCTTTATTCTCCTATTTTGTTCATCGCCGGCGATGCTCTTTCGTGGTTTGGTGTTTTAAGGCTCGGTGACACGCATCAGAATTTAAGGGGTATCCTGGGACGCTCCCTCTGGTTTATTGTTTGTGTCATCCATGTCTGACGCATAGAGTTGTGTCCTTCCAGCTCCCCGCTCACCACGGAACCCAACTAGGGGACGCCTAGCCCGACGCCAGGTCTAGCAGGAGAATGGAACTTCTAGAGGGTAGCAGAAAACAGACCTGGTTTCGATTTGAGGTAGGTCATTCGAAAACGGCCTCCGCTTGTGAGCATGAGGGGAAGAGTGCAAATTTGTTTAAAAATTTGTACACAAATGTGAAATAATTTTTAATTTCTGATCGAATGACACCAATATACCAAGTCTGTAAGTGGTATAGTTCCGGAACCTTTGACAGACAGACAGAAATCAAAGAAAGAGCACTAAAGACATTGAAGAACAACCTTATCTACAAATACAGATTATTGGAATAGATTTACAGCTGAAAAGTGTAGGTCTTTACATAGTTATTTAGTGAATGTGTTGAGCGAATTCTTGCAGTGATATAATCTAAAGGTATCGTTTATAGAATGTTGTAATAGCAAGTAGCGTTCTGGTTCTTGGTAGATCTTAAATTTTTAAAATTTGGCGGGCCAACTTCACGCAGCGCCCCTAGCAGCGCCCTATTGCATCGAAAGTAAACTTTTTTGGAGTTCTGAAAATATCATCAATGGTTTTAAAGTACCTGATAAGTCATTAAAATCAAATGTTTTGAAATAATAACTTCCAATGTTGACTATACGGGCTGATTCAAATTCGAGGGCCACCATGGGAATCTCGGGAACTGTAAGAGATAGATAGGTAGTTTAAATTTGCCAAAGTTGCGTCTTTTGATGCTTACAAAATGCAGTTTTGAAACCTAAAAAATTCCGACTACTTTCGGAGATATCTGGAAAACACCGAAATTTTGCAAAATCGTTTTTATTTTTTACTGAGGTTTTTTAAAAAGATATTCCGAAATAAATAACAGATTATTATAGCCACTTTTCTCTCTCTACAAGATGCTAGTTTCAACTTTGTTTTTTCTTATGGAAGTAATTTTTACTTTTTGTGTCATTTGATAGAGAATTCAAAGGAGAGTTCAAAAAAATAAACATCACAATTTTTTTGAATTATTAAAATATTTTTTTTGCCTCTTAGACAGTGTACGTACGTAGTTTTTACGGATTAATAGTGCTATTTATGATTAAAAGATAGTGATGTTTACATTTTTGAAATTAGAAAAAAATTCTCCATCAAATAACACAAAAAGTTAAAATTACTTCCATAAGAAAAAACAAAGTTAATGATGGTTGACTGGAGACGAAACGTCAAACTCATAATTTAAAAGTAGCATCTTATAGAGGGACAAAAGTGGCCATAATAATTAATCATTTATTTGGAAATATCTTTTTAAATATCTTCAGTAAAAAAAGTTTTTAGGGTAGTCAGTCAAAAATCAAGAAAAATGAGTACAAAGCCATTTGAAATAGATACACAGCTTGCGCAAGAGGATTGTTGAACGTGAGTGATGTGATTGAAGAGGTGGAGAACTTTCGAAGGTACTAACGCATTTCAAGTGGATAATGTAAATAGTATGTTGTATAGCTAATGTATCCACATACATTATCTCACACAAATAATGTTACAATATTAACAAACGCGTAAGTGTCGCGTTTGAACTGCCGAAGACGCTACATCCGTTCGATCCAAATATATCGTCCTGGAAGTAATCAAATTTAGTTAAATTCTAATGCTGTAGGTTAATTAACGAATTGTGGTATATGTTAATCATTTCGTACGGCATCGATATGCATTTACTGTTGGTGCTTAAATTTAAGCTCTTCTACTATTCCGTTTCTGCTCACGCCACGCTTTAAGTTATTAATTATAATTTGCCTGGAAGCCTCGCTATACAATTAGTAAAGCATCGATATTAGATCGACATTAACACAAATGCTTTGTTAAATATACTATGAGAAGGACGGCTTAGTGAATATAGACGCGGCTAAAATTATCTGGAAGATTGCGTTATTGGTGTACAATGTAATGGTATGTTTCTTACGTTCACCAGCAAAGGGAATTCAAACGAAACTGTGAGAAGGCCAACTTTTTTTACAAGAGAGCATGGCACAAAGTCTCAAAGTACTCCGTGAATGTTATTTTGTAGTGAAAATTACTTACTCTAAATTAACATAAAACGTTGTGCTTTTAGAAGAAAATGTTCACTACATTTTGAATAGTATTTACCTACATACAACTTTTGGAAATAAAGCACATTTCAAGTTACCAAGTTGACAGTTTTATTTTGTACTCATGAAAGCGTACCTACAAACAGCTGAATTGTTAAAGTACATTGTATAATGTAATATTTTGATATTACTACGGCAATCTTCCATTGTTATTATCTATCGGTTATGATAGAAAATGCTGTTTCAATGGCTGTCTGCACTTATAATACTTTGATATGGGTCGGGAATAAATTGTTGTTTTAAAACTGTTGGCGAGCATTCAATGTTGGGCTTTTATAGCGCACAAACTTTATTTGCATTACTCATTAAATATTAGGATCTAAGATTAGTTAACTGAAAAAAACGTAACCTAATTTTATAGATAATTATCACTTCTCTAATCTTTTTTTTTTCATTACGCACGGGTGTAGGTAATGGGTAAGTACTATATCATACCTCAAGGATGCTATATAATATAAGGATTGCTCGATCCCTATACTTGTAATGTTTCCCGCGTTTAAGTCATGTGACGTCACCAACGGACCTGTCTGTCAGAATTGACAGTTATAATTTGCTAAGTTGTCAACATTTTTGCATTAGCGTTATAACTGTGTGTATGTGTTCGTTATATTGCAACAAAAATGCTTGGACGCCGACGTGCAGTATTGGACAGTAATAACAATTTGGGGTAGTATTCACATTTTACACTCAACTGCCGCTCATTTTAGCCAGTGTCAAAAAGAACGCCGAGAAATCGTTATTTTAAGATGGAAAAAGTTTAAATAAACTGATTTAGCTGCAATTTTCATGGATGATGAAGAGCAAAAAAACCAAAAACGTAAGATGAAATGGGTTCACGACATTATGAGTATGCGAAAAACCGAAGGAGAATTTGTAGAGTTGTAGACGAGGAATGACAAGTGTTTCTAATTTAAATACCTACCTATAACATCCATTTGGACGTATTAGACCCCCTTCTTACCAGGCGTTTTTTGAAGCGGTGGTAACGTGACCCCTTTACACGGTGCGATTTGCAGCGCCACAAGCACGAAGCAATTTTCAGAAGCGCCTTAATGCAACAAAAGCGCTCGAACCAAAAAGGGGCGTCGCTTTTTTAAAAAAATGGTGTCTGGTTTGAAGAGAGTTGATTTACTTGTGTATCATTTACTTTAGCAAAGAGCGTACATATTTGTGTACTAATATTTTGTATATAAAGCTAAGTTTGTTATGTTTAAGATTGTTATTACTTATTACTGATATGTGGGGGTTGTAGTTCGACCTTTGAAGGAAGGCAAAGACGTATTAGGCAACACATCATATTGTGTGGTAAAAACCATATTGTAGCACGATGTGGCAAACTCCAAAATTATAACAGAAATTGTACAGAAGAGACTTGTAATAAATTTCAGTTCTTCTGACTCATCTGAGAAATAAAGCTAATTTCTCATCGGGAGGAATGGATTTCCACATAACCGTATCTTTTTTTCGAAGAAAATTTCCACTCTGCAACGCATCGTGAGAAAAGGAGCTCTTAGAATCTTACATAATATAAAATACAAATGAAAGTGGTGCACAAATTGAAAAATCAAAGCATGCGGTGCGTCTGGGTCCGCCAGTGACGTCACTACACGCGGCGAAAAAATTCAGTGATCGAGCAATCCTGTATTACATAGCATCCTTGATCATATTATCCTCGCCATTAGAGATTGCCGGTACGTCATAAGTAAATGACTCTAGCTATCCAAAACGTTTATAGTAAAGTCACATGAAAAACAGCGCATCAAATAAAGACAGTGAATATTCGAAGTGCATTTGAAGGACACGAAGTGAGTTATTGAATGAGATAATGTGGTAGAAAGAGAAAAAACAAAAACGAATAACCAATGAGTTTTGTAAACCGTATGAATTTAAACTCTCATTTGACTAAAGTAGTTCTTCCGTATATTTGTTTGACAGTTGTGTTTTTAATTGTTTACCTGTCACGCACTTTTAAATCATCGGTTACGCACTTTTCAATCAGTTCTTTTAAGAAGTAATCCGTCACTTACGTGTATCCTATTAATCACTTTAATCTCTCTCTACGAATTCCCATGTTTGCAAAGGGTAAAACTTTGCATACACAAGTGCAACAGCTTGTGTTAAACTTAGTGCAATATTTTGAGAAGGAGAAAGAAAACGGTGGTCCATTGATACCCGTATCTGCTGTTCAAGAAGTAAGTCTGATTATATATACTTATATTTTCATTTAGTACAAACACACAATTATAGCGAGTGGCCAACGCTTTGGGTATATCTGAGAGGACGGTGCGAAGCATCAAGACAAGAGCGGCATGTAACCCTGTTTTGGAAAGCCCGGGTAAGAAACGGCCCCGCAAGAGAGCCAAATCTGACCTGTTTCGTTAAAACATTTCTACACACGTTCTATACTGCGTAGGGTAGGAGGATCAACATCAGGATCCAGTTTAGATGTTGCTTATTTCTCATTTCTGATTCCTAGTAATCTAACATTGTGCTAAAAATGTAAAAAAAGTATAAATATGAAATAGACGTAGAGTGATAGTGACAGTCGTATATTATAATATATTTTAAACATAATTAATATCCATTTAGTGTATCATTTTGAATTTATCCTTATTGAAAGCCATCATAAGTATCAGTGAGTAACTTTGAAAAGTGGTAGTCTTGCAATGTGCAGCTGGGTGTATGAAAATCGTATAACCTATAAATTGAATACCCTAATTGTGAATTTTATAATTAAGCGTAATTACTAAATGTTCACATTTTTGGAAAAATTCCATTGTAATGAGGCAGCTTACAACAATGGGTTTATCTTACCATATGGCCTGTAAAAATAACGCATTAATGACCTTAATTAATGATCACAAGGATTTTGTTTTCTCACCGTCTTTATTACGTTATATTTTATACCAATTAAAAACCAAAATCGACTAACGATACTTTCTGCGATTTGACAGTTTTGCACCTTCAAATAAACATCCAATAAATGACAGCTGTCGCCATCTCGGAGTATATTTTCTAATCAAGTTGGCATTATTACGGAAGTAATTTGACTCATATTTTTCATATTAAACCATACGATTGTGAACTATGACGTACCGGCAATCTCTAATGGCGGGGATAATACCTCTAAATTATAGGTTATGACCTCAATTTCAGAGAGGTTCTAGAAATACAAAGTTTATTGATATAAAGAAGTGAATTAAGATAAAACATTACCACAATAGGCACCATTATCAATTTCTTGCTCTCTTGGAATCGTGTGATTAGTCGCACCCATTTAACGATTCAGATAAATGTCTCATGCTTAATTAAGATCAATTTGTTGACCCGTACAGAAAGTTTATTTCAGGTGTTTTCAAAATTTGTTTAAATAACTGTTTTTGGAAGTTAAGGAATGTTCCATTGGAGTTGAAGACGAGATTGGAATTTTTCATTGTGTCGGGATTCAGGCGTGTCCTGGGAAAATTTTAATAAGAGAGCTAGCTAGATTTAAGGTGTTTTAATGGTATAATGGTCATTGTGATCAATTTCCTCGTCTGCAACGAGGTCATTCACACCGACAAGGCGGAGGATCACTTCTTCACCCCTAATACCATTCTACATGGCTATAGACAGGCATAATTTATCGAAATCAAGAGACCCTTCTTAGTTTCTCGGGTAATGCAGATCCACGTACCGATGTTTTAGGCTGAGCAGATGTTGATCCCTTTTGTTTATAGAAAGCCCCGATCGACTGGGCCCTCGTGAAATTGTTTCTCCACAACGCACGGACGAGAAGTGAAGTCACATTTGCTAGTTGGCGGGTTTTGTTGTCACCCCTCTCTTTATTGGCTTTTTCAAGGGAAACTATCCCTTTGTCACCCACTTTGGAGACATCAGGACTCGATGCAGTCATTGTGTCATAAAAAAAACACTTACTGCTCATTCTTTGGGTACATCGGTCCAAAAGCGCGAAAAATGTGAGGCAAAAATGTTTTTTTTACAAAATTACAGACTTTCAAGAGCGGATATCTCGAAAACTGCTCAAGATATTAAACATTTGACCGAGTAAAACTTGTAATGCAATGTTGTGTGTAATTTCAATGGGCTTTCATTTTGAGTGATCATGCTACTAAGATGCACAGTTTAAAAAAAACGACCCCCACAAATAAACTCATTACGGCAGAAGCAACATTGTGATATGACATATATTTTTGGACTTGGGCATTTGATTGAATGGTAAAAATTGTAGTCATTAACTAGGGTGAGAAAGGCGTACATTTATATGTTGCATTTTAAACGTTGTACCATTCTGAAATAAGCTTTTAATTTTCCTCATTTGGCTGTTCAGCGAAAAAAGTAACAATGTCCACTAGAGCGATAATATGGACATCTTTATTCAGTGTTTTTATTTTAAGGTGTAGTAACGATTGAATAGTAAATTAAAAGAAACCACAGAGGTAGTACATGCGTTCCGTTCTCCAATAATTTGCTGTAGGGCAAAGTCCTGCAAACGCTATTATCTTAAATTCATTTGGTTATTGTAATCTACATCACGTTCTAAATCCACACCCTTTACTAATTATGATAAAACGTACAAGGGTGCACGCCCTTCCTTTACCGTACGTATACACTGCACCAACTGTAATGAATTTTCATTTAAGGCAATCAATATTATAAATATTCATGAATGTAGGTAATATAAAAATATCTCGGAACACGGATTACTTCTTGTAACCTAGTGGGCTTTTTAAACTTATTCAGGCTTATTGTGTAGGTACCTATTCTACTTCACAGAAGTCAATAAAGATGATTGATAGTAAAATAAGCAAGAAACTCCTATAATCGATTACTCTCCACCAGCAATGTTGCCTACGTAATTTAATAACTATTATAATTGTTTTGCCTCAACATTTAGCCTGTCAATGCGTAATTGTGATATATTTCTTACTTAAGTAGCCCACATAAGTATCTCGAGTATCAGTTGGAAATTACAATTTGTTAGGTTCGAATTGGCTTAGATTTATAACAAAGTTTTGAGGTCAAGCAGGTCTTGTAAATTGCATGAATCCGTTGAACTGCTCGTACCATATTTGTATAAACACAATACCTTCTTGTATCGGTATGATAAGTTAAGTTTTCCTCCAAACTCTCAAAGTAGTCGAAAGCAATCTTACCGCAAGTTCTCGTGGGATACATCCTCAAACTTTTAAGATATTGTTTAAAAAATTTGTTCCGCTTTATCTTCACAATATATAACGAAACTCGACGGGCGGAGAAACTGTACACATATTATCCCGGTATATCTTATAACTTAATTTTAATTTAGCGCCTTGCAGTCCAAGAGGAAACCTCAAACATCGTTTGAGTATACTTTCAATCCCTTTTATAGCCATACCTGTTTTAAATGTTATACAATTTTGTCTCTATTACATTAACTTTAGCACACAAACGAGTTTATATACATAATTAATTCTAATCCCTAATCTGCTGAGGTATAAAGTACGTGGTAAGGGCCCGTGCTTTAATGTGATTATGTTATTTTAAATTATGCATAAAATTAACTTAGTTACGCACAAACTACACTTATAAATCAGAGATAGGGTAGAGCAGAATTTAAGTTTATAATATTTGTCCCATTAACCGTTCCGAACTATGTTTGTTTTTGTCCCAAAACTACTTAAATTTTAAGGCAATATTCATTCAAACGTGATACTTTATTCATAATCATAACCTAACAAAAACAGATCCACCCTACTTTTGAAATGGTAGTTTCTGAACAGTTTACAAGCGTTTTTGTGGAACTGTGTGTAATTCAATATCGCGGCATAAAATCACAGCAACTTAACACTGAAAAGTTATTAACACTTGTAGAGCTCCTGTATACAGATGTAAATATAATAAGCGTCATTCATTTACAAATTTCTACGGAAACAAAGAAGACGAATTGTCATGGTGAACACTTGTACTAGGCATCATTCTTCATTATACTTGAAGGACACTTGCACCAGTTGTAAGGAGTGATTTTATTTTGTTTTGAAAAATTTGTGTTTTTGTCATTTTGGCGTAAAGTAGCGTGTACATTTACGTAAAAAATGCCCTCTCGTTACAGATTAGTGTGAGATAAATCTCATTCCTTGGTTACACAGTAAACGCCGAGGGAATTAAACCTCTAACAGATCGAGCTAAGGCTCCAATTTTTTAGGGATCAATTTTTACCTCCATTTCATTTCTGCAGAAATTATGCAACCCCTTAACGATTTGCTAAAAGGTTCTAAGAAAGGGAAAAATATCGCTTTGCGAATCAGTACGTCACGCTTTCATAAAATCAAAAAATGATCATCCCGTACCTGGTGCAAGAATTAGAATCGTTGTAGATGCTTCCGAGTACGCCACGGGAGCAGTATTGCGGCAGTTAGTAGATAACGTATGGAACCCTTTAAATACCGTAGCCGCTCTATCGTATGAATGAGTAGGCTAAGTCGCTCTTTAACCGCAAATGTAGATAAAGTGAAGCAGATGATTATGCGTTCTAAAACATCTATCATTCTTATTTCAAATGGGACACGGAGCATGGCATAAAATGAATTTCATTTTTGACGTCAAAATTATCGTCTTATATAATAAATAACTATTTCTGTATCGGGGCGAGGATCTGTAACGAGAGAAGTTATAATTGAAAAGCTAGTTTAAGAGTTTAAAGAGTGTTTTGTGTATGGTCTTATTTGTCCTGGGATTAATTCACACAGAAATACATATAATATACAGGGCTTATTTTATACTCTGGAGCCAATTTGGACACGGTCATATAAATTGCGTGACTGAACGTAAAGGGGAACGTATTCCGGCCACCGACTCAACATCAAAATTTATTGCTTACCTTATACTTGGGAATAAAGCTAATTCTACTTACGTTTGAGCGTTGCTGAAATGTTAGTTAATTTAAGATTTATGATGTTTTTTTATACCACATATTTTCTTTCTGAACAAAAAAGAGTTCGCAGTTACTCTGAGCGTTTTTATTGCGTGACGCCCAGGCAAATTGAAAACTTGAGCGAGGTAAGTTACTGGGTCAAACCTACGACCCATAAGAGTAGCCGCTACAGCGTTAGATAGTACTACAAAATTTGGGTCTAAAATGACTTTTAAAGTTAAACCATAATTTAAAAAAAATTGAGGTCAGTAAAGTTAGAGTGAAAAGTAGTTAGGATAGGAATGGATTTATGGATATCGATTTATACCAATCAACCACTTAGTATTGGGTATTAACATTATGAGTACACTTTTTCACTTTTAGGCGGACAAACATTTTTAGAAACTTCAGCACATGATCCTTAAAGATAATGTTGCAATATAACAAAGTTTGAAACTCAGATTAAAAACAAACAAAATTATATACTTAAACAAAACAGTTCATGTTTAGATTTACAGTGTGAGTAAAAGGCGAATGGAAAAAAATTAACCTTTAATGGAAAACTGATCTGCAGTATTATATATTCATAAGATTCGTTTTTGGAAAGCCTTATCCAGAAGGTGGCAGTAAAAGTGAGTTTCAGTGAGATAAATTGTCGCATCCTAATTAATAATAACAAGGTCTGAGTGTCTGTGTCACCTTGTGATTTATTTACTACAGCTTTATACAAAATCTAACTTCTCAAATAAAATTATTCCCCATTGCAAGTGGATGATTAAACCTTGCGAAAGGATCACTTTCTATTATATTTACGTTAGTCTGTGACGTCACTGAGAAGGTAAGTCATCAATCCTCCACAAATGATTAATTGCACTAGCGCAAGTTAATTATCTAAATAAATAAAATTCAGATCTGGTATGATTTAAAGTTATAATGTATGACAAAGATTTTTATTAACCTGACTCACGCACCATGCTATGAGAAAATAACAAGAAAACAAAGGGACTAGCTTTAATAGTAGACCTCCGTATTTTCTACATAATTTAACTCCGAGATAGTAAAGGTTATTTTTTAAGTGAATTAAAAGTCTTGCCGTGAAACCAAAACCATTCTTCTTACGGTCTTTGTAAATGCTCTCAGTTATCTTGGTTTCCTCATTCATTTTTAGTGTGAAAATGAGTCGTCACCTCCGATATAAAGTAGACTCCATCTTTTTCTTAGTTTATTTTGTAGGAATTTTGTATTTGTGTTTGGGTAGAAAACGTGAAGGAAATAAGAACCAAGAAAGCCGTAGGGGCTCGCCACTCTGCCGACTTTTATTTGCTAATGAAAAGAAAATATTTATTTAGGGTTATACGCGACACGCTATTGATATTAAGCATTAACTCTTTACGCTTGCTTTTACCACGCATATGACCCGCTTGTCAGAGATTTTGTCAACTTAATAAAGCTTTTAGCTATTTATATCCTGAAGTTGACATTTGAATTTACTCTAAACAGAAAGTGGTCCATTCTAACGATTTTCTGTGACATATTCGCTTTGAGATAATAACGTTTAAAATAAGGGCGGATTGATTGCCATGAGATAATTACCAAATAAATATTATATATGTCAATTGAGAATTGGGAATTCACTAAAAGGCTTAGCCTGTTAAATTTAGGGTATTAAGGTTTTATGTTAGGTTTTCGTGCCAAATTTAAAATCGCTCCTTATTTATGTGTATCGTAAATCAGTTGATTAGATTTCAAGACTCTATCTCTTAGAGTTTAATGTTTTTCGTAAAGGACATTTTGAATTGATTTGGAATGTATACTGTAACTCGGGCACAATTTTAAACAGAAAATTTTGATACAGAGGTTGTCCCAAAGGTTAGCGTAATGAATCTATTCAATATCAGTCGACTCCTTCTGCTCGTATGCTATCAACTCGGAGATAATGAGCGTGGTATTCATTGACGCCACTGATCATGCCAGATACAAATGAATTTCTTTTCCGACACATCGAACTTCGTTGAGCAAGCGTTTGAGCATTTCACAGTAAAACTCCTTGTTGTGTTTATCCTTACGGCACGAATTTACTGTGAACCACACCTATCCTGACGATGATTCGCGATCTGCTCAACCTCCCTTCTTTCGGACAAGGAGATACAAACTAGAGAATTGACATCCCCAATCCTCATGTACCCACTTTACAGAATATTATAAATAAATAATTGCCAAGGATTTCTCTCTGAGTGTGTCTGGCGTGCTGAAAATGTACATCTTTCTGATGTCCATTCTCATAAATACACCCTCCTTTAAATTTTTTTCCAAAAAAAGTGATTTGTGTCTCGTAAACACGAGAAGTTGGTGTCAATTTCCGATGAAACATCATATTATAGAAGATACCTGATTCACTGAGGTTTTCGGAAAACATAGAATAAGTGGACTACGGGATGCAACTAAAGGCTATTTTAGTGAATCACGCTGTATAAAAAAAAAGAGACATTCACTTTGAATCTCCGAACCAAAATCTGATCTGATGTGCTAATATTGAATAGAAACCAGAAACTGGAGTTATGAACTGAAATTAAAATTAGAGGAATAACGCAATATTACAAACAGCATTTCCTAGAATTTATTGCACAATTTGCGATTTCGCATATTACTAGACTGAAAATTATCGAACGCTGAACATAAATTAGAGCTAATAAAAAATGGATTAATTACAGCGACGTAACATATTGCAGCAATATGCGGTAACAATGGAAACAACAACAGTTCATAATTCTATCAAGATCTTCGCATAGATATTTCCAAATTAATACCGTTAATTTACCCTTATCAAAAACATATTTGACATAAACGAGATCTATTCAGTAGTGGTCTATGTATAATTATGACGGTACGTTACGTGGAATAATATCATTTTGATACAGCTAATGAGATGGAAATGCAGTTCTTTTTGCGAGTAATAATAGAAATAAATGAGAGAATTGTATGTAATTAATTGTCATGGTGAAAGCAGCTGAAATTAAATGAAACGAAAATGCGAGTCGAATTACCATCATCCAATTATTATCATCATGAGCATTATTTTCGAGACGGAGTATCCCAAGCGAATTACAGCAACTTGTGTTGGTATCCATTTTTGCTAAGTATATTCAAGCATAGGTCACTGCCGAGTAGCACAAACAAACAAGCCAGAGCGTTTTACGTATAGTTTATGACAGGACCATGTATGATCTCAGTCAACTTCTATGCTTCAACTGAGGAACGAACTGAAGAACTGAAAGTTATTGACTACCTTACGTCAAGCTCAAATCGTCAGATTATTGAAGTGCACACCTTTCAACACGTAGTCAACCCGCCTTACTTTAATCTGAGGCGCTCGAGTATTTTTAATGGCCTAAAGTACACAGGTTAATAACGGGCGATCAAAAATGAGTTACTGTCAAGTCGACTTTGGAAGTTCAAGTTAAATACGATTTCCCAAGTAAACAAAAATTCCAAAGGTGACTCGATAGCAACTCATTTTTGATCGCATAATACATGTTTCCTTGAATTGGCGATGCGTGTGGATTCTACAATAAATAACAAATAAAAACAAGGAATGAAAAGAAAAAATGCATTACGTTACGTTAGCGTAGACCATCTTCAATTATGTGTATTTACTGCGAACGATTTTGATCTTAACCACAAGGTTGGCGATTTATTTGCGACAGCGAAATTTTCTAGCAGATAACGACAAAGACGACGAATTCGACTAATTTTCGTGCTTGAACGATGCAGACGATGAGGACGACCACGAAAGCTTCAATGAGGTGACATGGTGCTTTTTAACAGTCATATTCTTGTTGATAGTTAAATTCTAAGTTATCAATGCGAAACGCGCCTCCAGCGTTCGAGTTGGCGCAAACGTAAAGAAGGAGAAGCAAACAAATGGAAAAGGATTCGATTAATACATATTCAGTATTAGTAATAGATTAACCATTAATTTATGCATTTATAGTCATAGATGGTATACTAAAAGAACGGAACGAAAAATGATTAGGTATTGGCAGCAGGAGTATCATGACCAGAAGTGGCACCAACTTTTAGATGCATTTTCAAAATATCCAGAGTTCTCATTTTTAAAACGACTGTAACTAAGGAGACAGTGTTACGAAGAAGATCAAGCCCCTATTACAAAAACTGGCCATAGCGGTACCAAAGGAATTGAACAACCAGCATTGAGGCAATGCTAAATCGGGAAGAGTCGATCCAATTATATTTTTAATTAACGTCATGTCATTGATTGAGTTTAATCGTGTATATTTGTTTTTCATGAGAGTAATCAAGTAATGTTTCTCGCCTTCAAGAATAAAAGCAGCAATAACTATATTACAATATATACCTTCTCTTTATCAGCCCTAAAATCACGTTGCTTACGGCACATAAAAAGGAAATGAAAGCAAACATAAAAATTCATTCTAACTACCACTAGCTCGAATGTGTGATGCAACTATTCTGACACCAAGTTGATTACAATAACGACTAAAAAAATCGATCACGAGAAAAAATTAAGTGCCAAAAAATGAGCTTCAAAAGAACTAAAAAAGTGTTACAGTAACAAAGGTAGGGGTGGTTTGAACAAAGGTAGTTCAGATGCAAAACCCTCAAGGGAAATATGAATAGTATTTGTTATCACATATTCGGGAGAAAGGTTTCTGTTTGCTATATTGTTATTAAACTAACTTCTATTAAGTGAGTGGTTGGCGTTGACAAAGTAGAAGCATAAATATATAAAATCCGATAAGAAAATATAAAAATGTGCGTGCAATTAATTTTGAGGAAATATTTAAAGAACAATCTGATTAATACAAAAAAATCACATGCGATCGTGGGCCCCGAAAAATGAGTTCTTTACAGTGCATTAAATACGAAAGGAAATCAACAATTAGTTATTCTCACATACGAAAATTTTTGCCTTTTCGTGCTTAATTATCAATTAATCATCGCGCGTTTATAAATAAAACTTTCACGGAATTTCAGCAAAAAGGGTATGTTTCGGAAGCTTTTAGCATTAAATTCGGTTAATACTAATTTCTCTTATTCGCCCAGGTCATAATTTACGATAATAATCTGGCAAGCTTTTAGAGAAAGGTTTGGTATCCGATAAAATGACTTTTACAATTATAAAGTAAGTTTTATCATGAACACGTCGTAAAACCCAAAGAAAACCTCCGTTTTTCCCGATTTCGTTGTATAATCACTATAAAATAAGGCGGCAACATTAATTTTCCTTAATAATAGATAGATTAGTTTGAAAACAATGTGTGGGAATAACATGCGCTAGGTTACAATATTTCAGGATTGAAGTAAGCCCCCACCAAGTGCGTAATCCTTGACGATCCAGGGTCTATAGCAATAAACACCTCGGTGGCGCTCCCCACGCTGTCTTGGGAAATTATAGCAATAGGTTGTGATAAAAGCGCGTGGCATTGTCTTTAAACCAACAGCGTTTTCTTATGAATGCTGAGATTGTAGGACTAGAATTAATATAAAGGCTGCAATTAAAGCCGGAAACCGAAAAGGCAGGAAAATGCAATTTATTCATATGCAATCCGCAATAAAAGATTAGGTTTATTGTTCCATGATAGCCGTTATTGCCTATTTGCATTTAAAGCGAATAAACGACACGTAGGTACGTAAACGTGTTATTTAAATAATTTCGAGGCATCTAGATATATATTCATGCGGCACAGGATAACTTTCATATCCTCCTTGACTGTGCATCTCGTTTAACAGATCATATTACAAATTCATGAATCCCTCCATTAAAATTATACGTTCATGTAAGTATGTAATCAAACTTTTTTAATACAGTCTAAATTTCGAACGTGCGGTTTCCAGGAGGTTAAATATGACAGAGATTTGTATTTAAATATGAGGTGGAAATGGAATACGTATCTAATTAAACGAACTGTCTGGTTTAAATCTATTTAGAGAATATACGGTACGTACAGTTGAGCATAATTCCCTTTGATCAATACACTGTTGCATACACTTACACTGACAAAACTCATCGAAAAGTTTTATGAAGTTAGATTAGTCATTACTGGTGTAATCCTGTGATAGTGATACTAAAAAAATGTATGTAGTAACTCTTTTAACTGAGTAAACAGCGACTAGTCAAGCTAAAATACCTCTAGATACATATTCTCTTGAAAAATTCCTGCGGATAATACTAACCATTGTGTTGGTATGTATGGGAATTAAAACCAGAAAACAACCAGAAAGGGGATTTTTGAAATACCTGCACTGAAAGCCATCCTGACCTCCTAACTTAACACCCGGTCTTAGCTAATCCTTGTGCGATCGTATTAATGAGCTGGATTGTTCCCATTTTGTTTTGAATAACTTTTATTTTGTTAATTTATTTGATATAATATCTTCTGCAGTTTAAGTAGGTAATTACTAAAACAAATGGAATCATGGTAACTCGCACTGTCTAATTCAATAACCACGACAGAAATGGTTAACTTTTTGTATATTGAAAGAAAACAGACACGAAAAATAGTTGGAAACTTAAGCATGCATTCCTTTAGCTATAGTAATCTTTCATTAGATGATTTATGACTGTTTGTATCGACAAATTTAAGTGGAACTTAGCTTAAGCGTAGCTTAAAATCCATGGCAACGATTATTAAGACAATGGTTTCCATGGATTTTAAGCTACGCTTAAGCTAAGCTCCGCTTAAATTTGTAGGTGCAAACGGGCATTAAACCTGAAATTCCTACCTAGCACGGACACAAATAACTAATTCCTAAAGGAGGAATGGCCATCTCTTAAATTTAAATGGCTTATGCCCGTTTGCACCGACAAATTTAAGCGTAGCTTACAATCCATGGCAACCATTGTCTCAATAATCGTTGCTATGGATTGTAAACTATGCTTAAGCTAAGCTCATTTAAACTTGTCGGTGCAAACGGCCATTAATGGGTTGTACTGCAAAAGCAGTTCAATTCCCTTAATATGAATGTTAATAGGAATTTGCTTAGATTCCAAGAAAGTATGAAATAGTCTCTAAAGACTAGTCACAAACTCAGAGATTTCTTTCGATGAAAATACAAAAATATATACAATTTTACATATTTCTCGCCATCCTTATGATCCGGTTTTGAATTTAGTTGGTGTTGTGATCTTTTATTAGCTTGTAAAACCACTTCTGAATTTCACATTGTAAATATTACGTAATAACGTATATTCTTAAAAGTAAAATTAGATTAGTACCATGATCAATTGATGTAATGATGCGGAAATATTAATAAAGAAGGAGTAAATTTCTCTAAAAATTATTTGTTTGTAATTTAAACAACAGATTGCTAACGCAATTTAAAATAAATAATACCTATACTTCCAGAGGATGCTAACAAATTCTATTGGAACCGAGATTGGAACAGTATGCCCGGCCGCTAGGTCGTAGGTTCTTAGCATAGATAAGTATGAGATAAGGGCGCCAGGGTCTTTAATCACTGTCACCAATTCAGTACTGCTTACCTGACCCAGGATAAGTCCATTAAAATCTCTAGTAATAAATAAATAAATTACGCGGTGCTAAGATAGCATTATTCTATTAAATTAAGGTCGATTCGATTGGAATACAGAATTAAATCAAAACAATAAGTACACGTGAATTGAGTTGAATCTTTGATTTAACAATATGACGCAAATGAAAATCTAGGAATTCTCAAATAACTATAACTGTGGGTACTTATATTAAATTATGGTACCTGCGATAAAACCAAAGAAATGCAATAATTGTGCCGACGGAAGGGCCGCAGGTGTGAGTCGAGAGCGCTCGCAAGTCGGTTCCCCAAACCAAGCTTTAAAATTAATAAACTAAAATACGCATAAGGAAACATCCTAAATATATACGCAACTTTATAACGCGTTTAAGTAACTTTTGGAGCGACCTTGTGGATTCCCTGACAGAATATTAATTCAAAAATTTGACTCTAGTGATAATAACTTAATAAAAATGTATTCCTTCCATATACGAAAGTTAAAGTTGTTATTCAATGTTCGATAGCAAACGGAAATTCGGCGACTCCAATAGTTGATGATAATAAATATAAAAGAGAGCTGACCTTAACTGAAGTTTAGCTTATCTTTGGGACGAAAGCGGCCAGTTCGATAAATTGGTTAAAGGTGGTAATCTTCTTGGCGTGCGGCGCTTCCTGGGCAATTATCTTCAAGTAGAAACGGTGATACGTCTAATTTCCGGACGAACTCCTTTATATATTATTCCAAATAAAAAATAGACGAAATCCAAAATGGGAAAAGAAAACGGAAAAAAAGGTCTAAAATAATTATTAACGATAAAACCGCGAAATAATATCTGAGATATCGGGCGGCCTGCAGATATAAGTTGCTGTTTATATCAATTATTTCTTGAGTCATAAAGTCTTCTGCTAAGTAGATAACTTCTAACTACATTTACTAAGGATAACTCAAATTATATCAAGCCAGGTATTAAAATGCTATAGGAAATTGAAAAGCCAGGTATTAAAATGCTATAGGAAATTGAAATTTGAACTGTAACAAGATATTATACTTTGTTTCAATAACCCTTTATAAATCTAATAATTAATATGAAAAAGTTTTCACTACTAATTAAATCAATCTGAGCAAATTAAGAGAAAGAATCGTATTAACACTTTTCTGTAAAGAGTAATTAATATAATTTTGGTTAGGGTATAAACTGCTTTTAAATGGTAGGCGGTGGAGTGGGGGGGGGGGCGATGTCGAGGGGCCCATAGGCGCAAAATATGTATATCCGGTCCTGACTTCAACTGATGTAATTCAAATGTCAAAGCTTTCGTAAATATATCCGCAGGGATCTGAATCGAACAAAATCTCGATGATCTCGGTCTGTCTGTACTCTCATTTCTAGCTAAACGGCTGAACCGATTGGAACCAAATTTGGTACACATATTCTTAGACATAAAAAAAAGAGCTGAGAAGCTTTTGGAAGAACGCGCATGCGCAGGTGTGTTACTGTGATTAGCGCAAATACCACATTTGTGCTATCCACAGCCAATTTTTGTATACCACCGGCACCTTAGGAAGGGAGGTATTCTATTAGGGTAAAAATTGCCTCACCATTTTTTTAAAAAGAAAATTCACGTTTTTAAGCACAATCAAGACTCCGAATTAGACAAAATCTCGATGATATCGATCGGTCTGTCGGTCTGTCTGTCTGTACTTTCACTTCCAGCTAAACGGCTGAACCGATTGAAACCAAATAACACACATTCTTAGATATGTGGTATCTGTGTTAGCCGCTACACATTTTTTATGGTAATTTGGTTCTTCATGTGAAGCATATCTAAAAAAATCTTTTAAAATCAGTCCAATTCTGTAACTTAAATTAACCTTAGCAACTTGCTAATAGTGAAGGTAATTGCTAGATAAGCAATATTTGTTAAAAGTGGTATTCTGTACTTACAAACCTAGCAATGTTGCCTAACATTTTAACAATTCAATTGCTTGACCCTAGCAATAGGTAAAGTGCTGTTGTTAAGTCTTAGCAAGTTCAAATATGGCAGGTGGATGGTTTAAATACGAATTTTTAAACGCTGTTGAAGATTCAATTCTTCCCATAATTCATATAGTTTTTAATATCGTTTGTTTGGAGCAGTTCTTTCATGAACTAACATGGCATTTTTAGCGCATTTTCCAAAGAAGTTGGGTGCGCTATTGCAGCCACTTTCTCTGTCCGTCTGTCCGAGGCCTTAACTACTCCTACAGTTCAAGATATTTAGTTCGTTCTTTTTGCATTGGGTAGCGTATAACTCTGGCATCTGAGGCAAGCAAAATCTTGACGATTAAACGGCGCAATGTCAACTTCCCTTTTTATAGAGAAATTTTTTTGAAATTTTAAACATAGCTGTCTCTAATAAAGATAAGCATATCGCATATTGTAAACATCAGACGTGCGCATGCGCAAACTGCGCAACTGCCAAATTTCTTATTTCTTATTTATAGAGAAATTTTAATAACAGATGCTTCTAGGAAAGATAATCGCATTGGGAATTGGAAAATGCGCTAGTTAATCGCCTTAGGGCGAAAACTTTTTTACTTGTTTTCTAAATTGTCCACAATTATGGAATGTTGCTCCTATGTTGTTCTAGCGCCACACTGTTTGGTATCTGTATTTTCCATGGCGAGCAAATACAAATTACAAGTCGCACGTCACTTTTAAAGCACAACGCGCCTAATCGGTTAAACTTAAATCAAAAATAACCTAACCTTACAATTAAAAAGTTTAGACAGTTGTGAATTTAGGTGGTCAGAGTTCAGTAGGCCTAATGCGTCTAATTTTAGGCCCAGTGACAACACTCTGTCACTAAGTTCTGACTAGTTCGTAGCAATTTGACGAAGTGTAGGAATATTAGCAATATTGCTCAAGTTGGTAGTTAGAGAATGACAAATTTGTTATTATTGCTCATAATATTGCTAGAATTTTGTGTGAGCAATCTTGCTATAGTTAGCAATATTGCAAACTTGTTAGTTACAGAATTGGACTGAATAATTAGATGATAATAAATAATAGATTTATTTTTATACAGTGGCAAAAAGAAAATAATTACAAGAAATGCAGACACTCTGGCAGACATCTATATACAAAAAATGAAAAAAATATGAAAGTCCTCGTGTGAGATCGAAGCTCATTTTTGTGTTGCAGATCAGTATTCTATTAGCCAGTTGACTTCACAAGATCTTGTCGAAGACTACTCATTCCCTTTGCCGGTACCCACTTCCAACATCTCGTCTCGGTCACCCGCAACTCTCGTTTGAAGTTTGGACTCAACCATTAGTAAGATCTTGTCGTGGGAAATCATATTCCCTGTGTCAGTACCCATTTACGACGTACCGTTCTTCCTCAAATCGCATTTTGCTGGATTTCGGTAAGAAAAACCCTGGATTAGTTTTCAATTTTGGGGGTAAAGCGCGATTCGAGCTTTAAGAAACATTTGGGCGCCTAAAGTCGACTACCCCTCGAAGACGCGCGCCTTGGAAAATGTGGTTAATTTCGCCCCTAGGAAAATGAACAAAATCCGCCACTTAGGACTTGTGCGCGTTTAGAAGCTCTTTTCGGCGACACCGATTTTAAAAGTCAGTACAAGTTAGTATAACACGCTGGAGGATAGCGCCCAGATGTCGCTGACCCCACATTATTTAGCTCCGTCCCTAATGTTCTTAATTACGTAGACTCGGTAGGTAACAATTTACATGTACACTCCTCGTCTTTCTACAAGCGTTCTTCCACGGGCCAGCGTTTGCTGCCAGCCAGCCAGCCAAAGTGAGACTAAAAGCTACCTTTTCACAAATACATTTGTAAAAATGCGCTGAAAAGATAATACATAGCGCAAGACATAGCATAACTAAAATTTTTGTCATAAATGTTCCTTAAAGTTATTACTACCCTTAGCTAAGGTTGAATTCACCTTCCATTATCATTGATCTGATCTGTTTCTTAAAACTACGCTCGGATGCAGGTACTTTATACTGTATGAAAACGACTTTTAAAGAGTTGTAGTTTGTGAGAAGTATATCCAGTTTGTCTTTACGTCTGATGTTGATATTGTGTACATCGGTGCGGTAGCGTATCTTATTGACTAATTTAGTAGGTAGGGTTACCGCCACTATACCAATTGGCAATATCAACTATTTCTTCAGTTGAAGCATCTTCTTTTTAGATTTTATCCGGTCTGGTCGGTTCTGAAGCGCCAACCAAATAGAAGAACCAGCTGATGTTTTAACGAAAATAACTTTGAAAGCTTGCCGAATGGAACACATCTTTTTTTAAACTACATACGATGTTGCCGTATAAAAATGCCAAAGCCTATTTTATTTATAGTAATTAGCATAAATCTTATTTTCTTGTAAAAAGACAGGATACAGATTTAAAGTATTTTTAATTCAATAAAACCAACTGGCTCTAAACCAGCACAGAACGTAGATACACTCGCCTATATTATTATCTCCAAAGCTCACTGTATGTACGTTTAATAAAAATAAAGACGAAAATTGCCTTTTAAGAATGACCTCTTTAACAGCAAAGTAATTCCATTCATCATAAATATTGGGAATGGGAACGTTTAATAAAATGGAAAGACTCGTGACAGAAGCTTAAAACGAATCAAGACTTCAGCATTTAACCGTCGTCGTGATATATAATCTAGCGTTGAAAATCAATTAATTTGTATTAAGCAGTTTAAGTAACCACCAATGACAATACATCGTTGAAAATTACATTACCCGCTTTGCCATTAGAGCGTCACCTGCCGCCGAGGGACTTAAAATCAAGTGGTCTGTTATTTCAGTTCAATTAGGAAATTAAACTGAGCACAGGAATTTTCAGTGGCCTTTATACCTAATGACAAATCATTACGTTAACGATTCATCAATTCCAATTCAATTCCAATATTTTCGCACAAATTAAAAATAAACGATAGGGTTTCGTTAGAATGATTAATTAATGTAGGTGCTTCTAGGGTAGAATATGCTAAAGTGATTTCCTCTCCTTTTGTAAACTATGCACATAACTTGTGGGATATAAATAAGCCGTTTTGCAATAAATCACAAAGTCATCAAAGCAAGTAGTTGGAGAGAATACAGAATCTCCCCATTTAAATCATAGCGTTCCCTAAATAATTATGTAAGATAAAGATGTTACTTAACCTCAAATTAATCAACCAATCTCAAAGAAAATAACTTTAAATGACTTTCTTGTGCTGTTGAGGTTTTGTTTCGGTTCCAACTTTTTCAATTTTCTCTAACTTAATTGAAATTGTAAGTCATTATTCATTTCCATATTACAATATTCATAATTTAATTATTTCCTGTAGAAATAAATAAACCTTCAACGTACACGTTGACAATCTATGATGGGTATTAATGTACGTTTTTTATATCTATGTATAAAAAACAAGTAATTCAACCGTAACCGTAATTATTTAATCGTCCCAATTACACAAACGTGTGTAGTGAGTTGAGTAATGCGATTTTAATACAATACGGCTTATTAGTGTGCATTAATACAATATTTTAATGTGTTGATGTAATTAGGTACCTACCGATAGAGCTTAATTAATTATACACACAAACCAAGTTTTGGAGGATAAATTATCTATTGGAGCTAAAGGAAACGCGGTACTATTGCGGTTTCATATACATTGTGATGATATGTGTTTAATGTATTACAATCTGTTAAACTTTTTAGTTGGGATTTTCCACATGTTTCGAGTGTCGCTCGGATGCACTGAAATGAGCAAATAAATCGCATTTTTGGTGCGGCATATGCATAACACGCTAAAGAGAGCATTGAAGTTCCGAATTTTTAGTGTGCATTTTTTTATTTTAAAGTTTGCGTTTTGTCTGTCCATCCGTCCGAACGCACTTCCGTGGTTTTGAACTACCCTTAAGAAAATTGTCCTAGAGTCCTGGAATTTTTTGCAATATGTAGCTTATATCTTGAAGGCTATCAAATTTCGCTGTTTATACAAATTACTGCAAATGTTGACATATTTCAAAATGGTTTTAAATTATTCGTCGGCAACTGTACATCCAAACTTTGAAATTTATCATTATATCATTTTCAACCACATTGCATACCCCTTTTGCAACACATATTTTTATAATTTTAGTTTGTTTTTTGTTTAGGTTAATAGCCGTTTGCACCGACAAATTTAAGCGGAGCTTAGCTGAAGCATAGCTTAAAATCCATGGCAACGACTATTGAGACAATAGTTACCATGGATTTTAAGCTAAGCTTAAGCTAAGCTACGTTTAATTTTGTCGGTTCAAACGGGAGTAAGTGTGTTAAAATGTAAGTGGTTTAAGTTAATTGGTTTAGAAAATTATTATGCTAAAACGACGCATGGTTTTCGCTTAAAAAAAGATCAAATTTGCTCAAAAATGAATGAGGATTTAAAAAATACTTTTTATTTTATAAGAAAGCAGTGGCGTAGTATTTTTTTTCTCCAAAAATATTCATGCAAATTCATATCTACGTACGCCACTGGTAGAGAAAATAAAAACCTTTGCGCATCAGAAAATGCATCTTGATGCATAGAAGACATGTACCAAATTTCATAAAGATGCCTACAATATAAAAACTGTTGTTTTAAAACTTTACCACCCTGTATCTCAAAAATTAAACCGTTTAGGACATACGTCCATAGGAAGTTTATGTTCTTAAAATGGGTCCAAGAATCACCGTCTTAAATATTAGCATGTCTTTAAGGAACGCCCTGTATACAGTTAGTAGCTTGTCATAAAGATACTCATCGTGGAAATTCTTGTCAATCTGGGAGTTCTGGGAAAGAAATAGAATTTGAGTAAGAACCTTCAAGCCTTTCGGGGGTGGTGTTCACAAACCAATACAACATTTACACATCGCCATTTTAAAATCCGCTATTTACTCATTGATTAAAGCAGAATTGAGAAGAATAGATAGATGAAATCTCTCAACAATCGGAGAGAGTCTGTAAGATTTTAATTTAAAGGGAAATTCGAATTTTTTCCTAGATTTTTTCAGTGTGAAAAAACAGTTTCGAATCATAAGGGTGGTTCGGAAAGTGAAATTTGCCGTGTAGAATTATTGTACGTAGAGTTATTGGTTATCCCGAAGGTACTTATCTTTTTATTTTTCAAGATATTTGCAAATATGGCCTATGGGGTCTTATATTTGACCTCACCTGGTAAAAAGTGTTACAAATTAAGTGACAGTATGTATTTTTTGTGGTATTTTGGGATTTGAATGTAAATAGATTTGTAATTGTCTTATTGTATAAATAAAATAGTAATTAATTTATTGAAGAGCCTTTTCATTCTGTAGATATGCGAATGGACTTCTATTGTGTCTAATTATGGGACGTGTATCGAACATGCTTATGGCCCTTCATTATATTAATTATAATATCCTGTTTAGTATCGTTGGTTTTGAACATTATACCCAAATTTGAGTTTACATCATTTGTTTCATACAAGTGGTAATTTCAACTTGCTCCTGAGTGTATTCCCAAAATGACTACAAAAATGTTTTCCCAAGCAATGATGTTGAAAAAGCACGACAAATTTATCACAAGCCTACCAGGTCTAATATTTTCAAATTTGGATGGTAGCAAAGCATTCATATTAAATGTAGCCCTATCCATCAGTTCTTTTTGTATTTATTGTGATTATTTTTCCTAAATGAAGAATTCGAAGACTATGTCGACGAAAATTACGCCGACGCAATGGAATCTCTTCGAAAGCTCCAAAATTGCTGCACCGTCTTTAATTCGTTCATCGGTATTTCTACAACATACGTACACGAGGAGTGCATGTTATCTGTGAGTCTAATGTAAATTTGTATAGAAGCTGCAACTTCTATAGATAAACGTGATATGTGCCCTGAATATACACGGTAAATAAATTGTCTGCAGATGCACCAGTTCTCAAAGCAATACAATAAGTATGTAATTTTAAGACATGTAATAAGCCGCTGCTCTACAAGCAAAAGCGGAACCTCCACTAAAACTACTTTTTGCCTTATTGTATTTGAGATCTACCAGGAAAAACAAATTTAAAATTTCCCAGCAAGTTAGTATCAAAATTTATTGGCACATTTAACGTAGAAGGAACGTCTGCAGTTTCCACGACATTGCTTTACATCGATCCGCAATTTAACTAAGAACTGCCGGAAGGGGCAAAAAAATTTAATTGTGTATGTAAGCGTGTAGCTTACAATAGGTAGGTATGTGTTATTAAACTGTCGAGAATGGACGTGATCTATTTTGTAACCACGATCACTAATCATGCCTTGCTGAATAAAACATGCAAAGGGTGGAGTACTGGAGGAATCGATTTAACGCTATTATTCACGATTCAATCCATTTAATAATATTTACGAGCCATTTTTTTTGTAGGAGATTGCGAAGTGCTTTCTACGCTAAGTTCAAGTAGTCTATAGACTCAATTCCTTAGTAAACAACCTAAAAGTTGCCGCTCTCTCGTAAAGAATGCAAAGTTTCTCACGTGGAACGTTGAAAGGGTTATTTCTTTATAAAGGGAAATTTTTCGACATCATGTTTCATAAAAGTAGTCAACATATGACGCATTTAAATATGTACATTCCAGTTGTTTAATACACATTATTTAAGTAACCTTATTTCAATACGAGTTATAACCTGTAAAAAGTTTTTGAAGTGATTTCGGTCTTAGATATCAATCTACCAAACGGCATTGTGAGATTTAATGGACCATGGCTCCTAAAGTAAAACTAGGTAGTTAAAATAATCTATTAGAATTTCAGTAGATCTGTATCTGTAATACAGTCGTTTGGCAATATAGCAGAATTAATTCGTTAGCAAAATAACAGGATAATTGATATAAGGAAATGTGCAGCTAAATCGAGTTAAAATTTATATGGGCATTAGAAGGTTGAGAAATTTTTACCACAAATTAAATTCAAATAAACCTGAATCCAAATTCGCTCTTTAGTGATGTCAACAATCTGGAACGTTGAAATTGCAAGAAATTGATCTGTAGTGACAATTGATTTTGTTAACCTTACCTTGTTTGCCTTCAAAACGCCACTTTTCACTACCTTGGAAAAAAATTCAGTCCCACGGGAAGGTAATCCAATTCAACTTAACCTGTAATGCAATTTAAATTTGAGAGGTTAGAGCAATAGTGCTAAGGGATGAAAAAAAAATGTAAGGGAATTTTATTGTAAACGATATTCACTTCGTTATTCAAAAATTCACTTTTAACTATCCGAAAATAGAGTTAATTCATTCTGGATGGGCCTCCCTGTATTGATTGAAGTATTAGCAGTGATATTACTCTAACTTCTAGCTATCTATTCATGAAAAAAACATTGTGTAACCGTGAAACCATGTCAGTTATAGACATAGCATCATATTGATTTTTTATGAGGAATTCGAAAATGCCACCAGAAAAGATAGTGCCATTTTAAACAAGAAAGTTCCGGTATCGTTCTGGTACAACCGGAAGAGCTGCCATCTTAAAAATATTTTTAAATGATCCCTTTTGATCGATTATTCAGAGAAGGTAATGAGTCCCGAGTACGCTTAGGTATACTATATTCAATATCCGTCACGAGGAATGCTCGGCAGCCGAAGGCCAGCTCGACCCGCTCATTTGTTTAAAGCGCATTTGAAAAGATATATGGCGTTATCATATGTGTCTTTGAAATTGACAATTGACACATTTAAGGCGTATTTAATAGCTTAATAGCTTCTAAGTAAATAAAATGAATTTAAGATTATTTAAAGTGATCACCTCTATATCAGTATAAGCGACTATTATGAAGGTGATAGTAGCTCAGTTGCAAGCTCGCAACTCCTCGATTTACATCGGTCGATGAGGGTGGTTCGAACCTAAGCGTTTTTTCTAAGATGAATCGCAGCAAAAAGAAGGGAGAGAAGGAGTAGGAACAGTGAAAGTCCATAGTAATATGTGTATCGTAGGATAGTTTTTTCAATGGAAAGTAGAAATATATACGCGTTTCATTTCAAAAGATTCGACAAAGAAGATCAAAAGGTGTCAACATCGTCCTAAGCAAACAGCGCACTAATTTCCTATCCTATTATAATATGTATCGTTCAACTGATTTATTCCTTCATGATGATTATACTCCTGAATATTATTGATTATGACTATTTGCTTAATTTCCTATTAAAATGCGAATTTACGGGTACTTATTGCATAATTTTGCAGGACTACGTTTCAGATTCATGATCCAATAACTCTTTCATATAATGTTCCCATACAAAACTTAATGTTAATCGAATAATAAAGGTAGACATTTAATTAGACGGTAAAGGCAATCGTCCTTACTAACAATTCTTTTGAGAGCGATAACACATTTAATAAAATATTTGAAGCGGTTAATTCGCAAATGTAATGGAATCGGTAGCGAGGAAAACGGAATTACACTTTAGTGAAAATGAAATTTTTAACCTCAGATTTCGGATGTAAGCTTAAAATTGGAATACGGCGACAATTCACTTTATTAATAATAATAAATCAAGTTTAGTAAAACTTTTTTCGCGTTATCGTCTCCAAAATTCAATCCAATATTTTATACTTAATTTGACGTGGAAATGTTTTTAAAATAGGGTATTGCTAGTTGGAAAATTTTCGCGATTTGTGGTTTCAGTTCAATTGTTTCTATTATTGGTATCATTCGCGACTTGAATATCCGATTAGTCCTCGAAGTTTACCGGTGGAAATCTAGTTGAATCAATCAGAAAGCCGTTTCTTATCGACGTTTTTTTATCCATTTAAAGGTTAATAGTGTCGTGGATGATTTAGTTTACGGCAAAGTTACCGGAACATCCGCGGCCGGTTGATATGTCGCGATCTCGGGGGAAACTACATTGATTTATTATGAACCCAAAACTACCGCAAACACAAATCAAGCACTTTGATTTACGGTTTCAATAACGTATATCTTCATTATGTTCTTGTGTTACAGCTCGCAGCATAGTGTAAATACAGCTCATTTCATTCTGCGTTGCATTCTCTTGGTATGCAGGTCGTGAAATTGTGTACACGAACGAAAACACGTACAGCAGCTTTTTAGAAGGATTTTTGGTTTAAGGATCGCTCACTCACCTAGATAAATATTTGTAAATAAACAAAGCTTTGCGACGAGTACGTAAAAAGAATGAAAAATGGCAGAGCTGTAAAATATATGCTACTTCGCCAAAACGTTAAATTTTCCAATGACTTCCACACAATCGAACGAATAAAGTTTGTTGGGGAGAGATGTTTCCGTTTTTTTATTCTTATTGTTGCGTCAAAATACGATGAGATGCACCGTCTGTAGTAAAAACGATTTCAACTTTTATAAGTACACCTTTGCGGTAACGCAACGCATTCGAAACAGCAATTATTTGCAGACGTTGGAGCTGCATTTAGAGAGTTTCATAATTAAAGCGCTTGATAAAGTGCCTACTCATACAACAGTAATAAGCCAGTTGAGATTTACTACCCTTCCGTACTTAGATGCTGAGTAAAAACCGAAAGTTTTCGTGTAATACTTGTTGTATCATTTTTCAACTACTTATATACAGTTAAACACAAAATATCTCTCAAATATACCAACGAGACCTTTCGTTGTGTCCCTATGAGATAGGGGATCTTGGAACGGTATATCACAGGCTATTGAAAAAATTTATTCTTGATAATATGTTTTGCTTGCTTTGAAAGTACCAATAACGTTTCGATTGTTTGTGGTTTGATAGCAATACTCTATCTTAATTATAATGAAGAATGATAACTTTCAATAAAAAAAATTAATTTTATTATTTTTCCAGATTTCTATAAATAAATTTTAGATTAACGAAACGTTATTGGTACTTTCAAAGCAAGCAAAAAATATCATGAAGAATAAATTTTTTTCATAAATCAATATTTTAAAAAAAGTTCCCTCTTGTATACCCCATCGCTTTACACACTGTATAAGTCAAGTAACCACTATGAGTGCCGAATCTTCTCTGAACGAAATAAATAAATGTACGAAAGACAAAATTTATAAACGGATAAAATTATCTAAGAACTAACTTACTAAACTAACCGGATTTACATAGGTGGCGTAACAATATCACTTTAATGAGGGTATAAATCGAATGTTAAATAAATGGAATATAATTTGGAACTCTAAATTGTTACAAAATAGAACGTTACGCACGGTCCGCAGAAAACTGTAATACGTGATTCCACTGAAGTTCGGGCGTTTTTCACAAATGTAAGTAATTGTAAAATATAGAGGGTGCCCACAATATATGGATTATACCTGGGATTGTAACATATATCTCGGTAAATAAAGATTGTGATGTAATGATTGTGGCAGAAATACGCATATTTTGCATCGAGATACCTTCTAATAAATTAATTTTTAATACACCACAATGGTTTTCTGTTGACCCACCCTGTATATGTGTACTGACTTGGATTTACAAAAAGATTCGGCAATGTATCGGTATAGTAGGTACATAAAATGTAATGGTCATTTCGTTTTATTTTATTCTTCTGTAACAATATCTTGATTGCCTTCAAATTGCATAAAAATAATTCCGTATATCGTTAGAAGCTAAATGCAGTAGTTGATCGGTTGCTTTAGATATGGTTGTTGCACTAACGTCACACCGAGTCTGATAATATCTGCTAATGTTTACGGAATTGCCCACATTGCAAGCGCTTTTGAACCACTCGGGATGTACTTTAGTTGACCACAACAACCAGTTCGTTAGCAGAAAATACGATTTTAATGACTATAGAGATATTTAACTAACTAGGCTATAAAATACTATAATTAGAAACACAATCATGTCTTAGCACTAACGAATGCAATCAACGATGTACATACGAATGTGATCGACGAGGGGTTGGAAAACCTTTTTGCGGATGTAATTAATGCCTTCGCTAGGATGTATACCAAACTAACAAAAAACTAGGATAATATTCGAATTTATATTCAAACGGCATTTACCAGGTTTGGCGTAATAAAATTAAAAGCAAATTTACATGTGTTACTTTATCCTTTTATTAAAATTCGCAAGATTGCGGGGATTTTCTTAAGTACAATCTCATTTTCACTATTTCAGTCAAAATAAATCTCACTTTATTGTCTAAAGCAAAGGTTCACGTATATATACGAAAAGTAAGTATCAATTTAGCAATTTAATTAAGTGCTCCTATTTCAAATCGTACTACACTGTATAATTAACAGGGTCCTTAGCTCTAAAAAATAATTACGACACTCCTTAATGGTAAATGTTTGTTCTGGCTTAACGTGGTATTTACTCAAAGCTTATTTTCTAGAAAACAAGATGCCTACTTACTTGGCAAGAGTTACATAGGAATTCCAAAACCGCAGTCGATTTAAACATAAATAAGCACAACTAACCAAACTTTTTTCGGTCACAACTGAACTGATTAATCATTAGATAGTTTGTCCACGCTAAGGCAACACCTTTGCCCGAGCAAAAATTCAATTGTACCACAAGGAAATAAAGGATACTTGTCTTTCAGAGGTAAATAGCCTATAAGTATCTCTATAAGTACCTCAGAAACAAATTTTCGAAGCCGTTTTTAAAAACTTGCAACCAATCAAACAATTTATTATCATTAAAGGTACACGCCTACCTCATCTGGTCAACGTTCATAATGATCTCTGCTTTATATGTGGCAAGCCGGCGACATGGAAGAATACACTCAACCAGTCACCAACGGATGAGATCTACAAGGTCTCTCAAATCGACAAAAAAATCGGTGACACGGAAAACTACAGATGTTCTAATTACGGATGGTGACGGTGGTATGTCTGCACAAAAGTAAGATATCAATTTTCTGTGCCTCGGTCACGATTATGAACGAAGAAACGACCAGGCTCAAGATTTTCGTTGACTTTCCGTCAGGGAAACCTTTGAAACGCTGTAAGAAAGACAGTTTATGAAATATTTTCAGGAGAATTTACAGAGTGTTACAAAAAACTTTTAAACTATCAGTAGTATTCTATATAGTTCTGGTGCAACAACAGAATACCATGGAACAAGTCCAGGTCGTACTATTGGTCCGTTTCTTCTGTTTAGCATAATAGGATTTATTCTTAACTTTAGCTTTGCTCACGCTTTACTACTATGAAGAACATCCGTAACATTTGAAGCGATTTGATAGATGGCTCCAATTATTGATGGAACCACGCAATTTTTCCTCGCAGAAATTACAGCTCATTTTTCTTTGCCTTGATTCTCGGCGTCCATATTCATTTCCTTTTATGTTTGAGCTTTAATTTGTTGTAGTGTAATTTCCATCATAGAGGGGGGGGGGTTACCTTTGATTTCTTTTTGGGTTCAACGTCGGTAACCCTTTAGCGTCTTAGTTCATAACTATTTTGCCCCTTTAGGGTTATATGCGAGTAAATTTAAGTAATTTGTGAACATCACTACAGGTTCAGTATCCTTGCCATCTCCGTTAAGTTATGATCGAATTTGAAACGCGAATGTTCCTTCTGAGGGCGTGGCCAATTAAGTATCGCAACCATATCCTTCACTTTAGGATGAAACGTGTACCTTTTTCATATGATCTTATATTACTAAAATTACTAACAATAAACAAGACATGAAGAATCGCACACGATTCTCGCTGGGGCAATTTTTTGACACTCGGTTCGCATTCGGAAACACGAATTTTAATCCGGCTCATATTCAATAACATTGAATTAGTAGAAATCTACTGGTAAATGCTGTCTCGAGTTAGACGAAGAACAGACTGACGGACAGACCCATCACATATGGAGAATTTTTTTCGATAAATTCTCCTAAAAAGGCATATTGACAATATTTCTAATTTCGCATTATAGGTATCTATGCACTTTATGTGTTTTTTAGGCGCCCTCTGTAAGTTCTGTAACTCTACCCTTTACCAGACCAAAGGAATCCTTTCAGGCTGAGTTACGAACAGTGCCTGGATATGAACGAGTTAATTTCTGTCGTAGTCCCATGATTACATGTCAACGAACGTAAACTTTGATAGATTCGTGTAATACAAGCTCACTCAATTTACAGCATTTTAAATTTTAATGTAAGTCGTCTTCCGCGAGGAAAACTAATATTGGAGTTGACAGACTTACAAAATAGGTACACTTTAATAAATTGCCACATGTAAGATGTATATTAGCAAAGTTCTGTAGTTTCAGTCATTACCTCATTTACAACACAAGTCTAAAGGTAAATAGTACAAACCTACCTAAATAATTGTGTCAGCTTCATACAATGCATTTCCTTTTCGCCTGAAACTTATGTTAACAAATTTATGCATAATAATACAAAGCGGAGTAGGTTAATAAGTCTTAAATGGGAAGTGTAGCCGAGGATAAGTAAAAACGGATCTTCTTCAAATATGAATTACAAAGGAGGCGTACTTAATCTTGTGTTAAGTTTGCATAAACGAAATAGCGATCCTCTTTACATTTTCTTCTACGATTGATACTGCTCCCATAAAAAAGAGATATAAAATCCATCCGCCGACTTCATTTGAAAACGATTATCTCGTCTGGAGTCATTTCTCATTTTTCTAAACTTCTTGAATTTAAATAAGAATATTTTACTTTTCAAATTAAAATTAAATCGTGGGAAGCATATAATCTTTGATTTCATTTATAATGTATCCTGTTGAACATCATACAAAATAAAAATACTGTATCATGGACAGTGCAACCAATAGGTAGGTACGTAAATAAATCGATACAGTCGGTTTTTATAACGTAGTTGCATAGGGGGTTATCTATCATCTAAGACACTAAGTGACGCTAATTAGTTAAATACGGCACTGTTTGTTGCGGGACTACATTTTCAGAATGTAACAATCAATTGTGAGAGGTTAGGTAAGTAGTAGCTAATTTTTCCGGAGAAAGGAAGCGATGAGTTAAGTGCCTCAATCTATAAAGTTCTAATTCGATGTCTTTCAAGCGAGTGATGACTTTCGTTTAGGTTTACAGATCAATCTTCTAAATAAAACAAGCACAGTTACTTTTTGTATCTGTAGAAAAATCTTTGAGAACATGCGGACTGCGCGCTCCAGAAACTAGAAAGGGTGTTTTATACAAGGAATCCGATATTATTAGCACAGGAACCTGTGTTAAGAAATGATACCT
Source organism: Photinus pyralis (assembly GCF_008802855.1). Classification (NCBI taxonomy): domain Eukaryota; kingdom Metazoa; phylum Arthropoda; class Insecta; order Coleoptera; family Lampyridae; genus Photinus; species Photinus pyralis. The sequence goes on from NW_022170596.1 coordinate 15,715,391, forward strand.
TCTACCATTCCCGCCATTACGTTTAGCATGGAGTAATTAGGCGCAGACTGAAGTGAAAGGGTTCCATTTCGGCGTTAGGCGTCATTAATTTTTGAGTGTCGTATTGTATTTCCGTCTTACTAAAAGCGTCCCCAAAGACTATTTTCCGCCGGCCATTTATTAATGGCCGGAATAAGTGCATGCTGTCAATTTTAAACATATGCCGGTCTTGTAAGAAAAACTCGTAGTCTTTTGATCCTTGTTTAACCTTAAGTATTGAGAGCAAAACCATTAAAATTGATCTTCATTTATTATTCTAGTCAGTAGACCCATTTCCCCTGAAAATTCTAAAGTTTTATATCGCGTAAAATTCTGCCAAACTTTATATTAATATTTATTTGTAACGAAGAACTGACAGAGGTTGTCTAAATATTTATGATCCCTCGTCGCATTATCTTCTACATTACTTTTAACGTTTTTTTTTTGTAAACCCCATCAGTTTACCCGCAATTTTCCCAGCTTTCGTTACGTGTTGTTTGTTTCGAGTTCAATTAGATATGTAATATCATACCTCTTTGAATTACGAGAATCATATTTATCTCCCAAAAGGTTCCTAATGTATATTTTTTTAAAGCAATTTCGGTTTAAAAATGTATGCTCCAAAAAAACGAATCTTAAATCAAAAGCCGTATCACTCACAGACAGACATTAATTTATCCAATATCAGAAAAAACTATAGAAAATATCATTGGAACTTAATATTTGACGGGAGGTGTGAAAGTTCCATTTGAGAACGAGCCTCTGATATATTTGGTTGACACTAAAACATTGACCAAAACATGTAAAAAACCGGGGCTGCTTCTCAAAATTATGTCTCTGATGACGGACGTATTTTATTGGGGGCGCAAATACACATTAACCAAAGATTCCTTTTAATTATTGCATCTATTATTAACATTTCTGGGATGCAAGGGAAGTTTGTGGAAAAGTAAGGATACCTACATCAAACCAATATACCTATCGAATTTTGTTTCTCTGTGACCCGTAGTCTTGTTACAAAATTATGTTTATTGGTATGTTTTCGAGACATCATTTTACGTTCAAACGAATTTCCCTGAAACTTTCACCACGTTATTCCTTACCATATCTGATCTTGTACCTTCAGTAACCTTAATCTTTACTTCAAATTAAATGTTCTTTGCCAAATTTTAAGTTTTAACCACTTTTTTGCCTGAAGATGACATGAAGATGTCGAAACATGTAGCATAAATCCAATTTTCATATTAAAGAATCTATGGGGAAGGTTTAATTTTCTCGAGGGCCTCCGGCCAGGGATTATAATTCGCCCGAGGGTTAAATAGCGAGTAATGCCTGAGTTGCATACAAAATTTTATTTTTCATCGTTCCAAATAATGCGTTTCCAATATAAAAATGTAATGATTATTGTTTTCCCACAATTAAAATGCTTCATACGAATCGAATAGCATCTTTTTTTATTACATAATCCATCAATATATTTGACAGGTCGTTTGAGGGCATAATGAGATGACATTCCATTATGCCCTCGGGCGTAATAGACTGATTTATATATCACATATGAAAGATATAATTGGCATATAATAGGCAAATGAAAAATAAATTTAATTTCGACGCATGCGATTTTTTGATAAATGTTTACAGTACCTACTATTAGCATAAAAGGACATTCAAAGCGTATATGTCAAAAATTGAATTACGCATTACACACTCCCTTATTTGCAATGCGATTTTTTTTTGAATAATGAAGTTGAAGGCAAAAATTAAATTTCGCGTGGTATGCGCACACCCGCAACTTTCTTTTTTGTGAGGGGATTTCTCTGAAGCCCCAACTATAGGTCCTTCAAATAAAAAAAATTGAAGGCGCATTTTAAAAATATTATTCTAAGGCGCATTGCGCATAGTACTAATACATATCAATAATGTACCCCTACGAATTCGGTGCTATTGTGGATACGCTGTTCGATTTATTCCATAAGTGCTGTTTAAGTACAACACCACCACGAGATTCGGCATCTCCTTACCAGATTTTTAGCACATTTTCCAACTCATGTTTAATGAAATGAAAAAAAGGTTTTCGTCTTAAGGCGCATTTTCCATGAATTGATGAGTACCTCCCGAAAGGTCATGTAACGGACTATTTATATGTTTAAAGGAAAATAAGTTATGGCATAAATATTCTTATAAATGAGAAACTTAGCATTGCGCACACATAATGTTTAAAATATGTGATATGTTTGCCTTTACTAGCATAATCTTTGCATGAAGTTTCAAAAAATACGTCCATAAATAAGAAGGATGACATTGTGCAGTTTGCACATCTAATTTTTATAACAATACCTCTTGTCTTTACTAGAATCAATTGTGGTTAAAATTAAAAAAAATATCTTTATAAATAAGAAAGTTGACATTGCGCAGTTTGCGTATGCGGACACTAATCGTCAAGATTTTTTTTGGTTGAGGTGCCAGAGGTATAAGCTACCGAATGGAAAAAGGACGAACTAAACAAGTTAAGGTCTCGGACGGACGGAGAAAGTGGCCATAACATAAAGTTGGAAAATGTGCTAAAAATTTTCCCCCATTCTTTATTAATTTCTAGTACCTGGGTACGGGGTACCTAACAATTTTTTATCTAATATCTCGAGTTGCTTTATTTGGAAAGCATTTTATTTAGCATATTGGTTGGTGGTTCAGGTAGTCCGTTGGTTAGAAGTTTCCTTAAAGTCCAAGGAATTTTTCGAGTGACCGCCGAAAGTCTTTAAGAAGTTTCCAGAACTGTTGTGATTGTTCTAAGTTAGCAATAAAAAAATGTAAAAAAATTCCGTTTTCCAAATTGCAACTACTATTTCTGATGCAAGAAAAAATGTATGAGATGAATTAATCTTCTTAACAATAAACGCACCAATCTGTTTCACGCAAGTAATCTAACGGGTCGATTCCTTTAGGAATATTAAAATTACTTCAAGTTCCTAAAAATAACCGGCCACTACTTTATCAAATTAATAAATAAATAATTAACAGTTATTGATGTGGGTAATATTCTCTTCTGGTAACAAATTGATCTTATCTGTCCTGTGAAAATGCCGTTTCGTTTAGAAATATGGAAACAGATCGCTTCGATGGTACAGTTGACTTTTTGCAGGACAGTGATAGCCACCCTCTTCGGTTTTAGAGCCCTTAAATGGAGCATTTAAATATTTGACAGTGCCGTTAAATTTAAGTTTACGCGCATTCCATCTTCAATGTCAAAAATTTCAAAAGTGTAATCAACCTTCTTTAATTAGTCAATAATTGTCCAGATGGTCGTCTTTAATGAGGTCACCCTCTCCGGTTTAAGAGCCCTTAATTTTGGCGTTTCAATATTCGGGTCTGCCGACAAGAAATGTAACTGCAGCCTTCAGCACCATCTATTCTTTTCATTTTCAACCCGTCTTCAATGTTTAACAACACCTTCCATCAACAATAATGAATTTCACTTGATGATGGCGATTAGAGATCCGATTTTCTTAATCTTTGATGTCACTCAACCCCATTTAGAGGAACGATGGATAATGTTAATAAAAAAGATATTTATGCAAAATAGAATGGTAGCGAATATTCTAGAGCGACAACTTGGCGCCACGAGGACGCTATCAAGCGCCCTCAAGTTGATAATATCGCGCTCGATTGTTATAAATCTACATGTTATAAATTTTTAAGTATAACCTAGTGACAAATAATAATTATCTGTTATAAATCAATCTATTTAAAAACTGATATAAATGCATTAATAATTGATTGTAGGTAAATACAGTACTTAGAAATCAGGGGAGATACGATATTACCTATCGTATCTCCCCTGATTTCTAAGTACTGTATTTACCTACAATCAATTATTAATGCATTTATATTTATATTATGTGTCAATTTTCGCTTATATTGTGAGTAAAGTCTAATTATTGATGCGTTAATATATCATCGTAGCCAAAATGCATCTATTACTGTCGATAACTTGAGACAAGGGTTTCCCGGTCTCAGGATAGAGGATTTCAAACCCTTTAAAACAAATTTATTTAAAAAAAACTTTGTTTCTTGATGCCTTGCAACTATTTTTTTAAATCTCGACCTATTTACAAGTTTGCTTTGAACGGTATTCAAACAAAGAGAGGATAATTGGTTTAGAATTTAGATGCATTTGATTAAGGAGTCGATAGCACAAAATTAATACCATTAGTAGGATACTAAAGTAAAGAAAACCTATAAATTTCATTGGTTTACATGAAAAGTTCTATAGATATAAGCTCAAAAAGTCCCATATCCCTATTTGCTAATAATATTTATTCGAAACTAGCAAATGTCATAAAAGCAAATGGTTTCCAGTATTAAAGTCAAACAGAGCAGAAAACGATCAGTTTCCGGAAATTCATGCACATTGAAACGTACACTCCAAAATCGTAAGTTACTCGAGATATAAGCGCCGGACTAATATTACCTTCACGCAGTAATTGACGTGAAAGGCAGATATTAAACATAAAATATGGGAAGCCTTTACAAAAACATAAGTATCAGTGGAACGATTTAAAATCCGAATGGTCGGGATAGAATAAAACCAGAATGTGATGTATCACCCAGAAGCCACAATATCCGCATGGCCCGAGGGTGTCGGCGAGTACCGCAGTGATCAGCCAGGTCCACTCGGATTTACACCCCATTGTAAATTATTCTACCGTGTTCTATTGCCCTGATTAATGGGAGTTTACTTGACAACGTCTACAATTGCGTTTCAGTTTATTTGTAATGCTCGCTTCTAATTCGTGTACCTTCGTAAAACGGCGCCTGTGCCCATAAGGCGTTAACTATGACTGGGATGTGATTAGTAGGTACGACTTGTTTGAAATATTTCGTAAAGTTGCTGAATTGTAACCTATGGGATTTACTGTAATAGCAGTAAGCACTCAACATACGATGTGTACCTTTCAAGAGCACTTTACGTAAATGAAATTACCTGGCTGTTGGGCTTGTTTTCTGCAAGTGTGTCGCGTTATTTTATATAAATGTGTTCTTTATTGCATGGTGGGTGTGTTTGTTTTTCATTTCAAATACAAAAAACGAACAGCGTTGCGAAACAAAGTTAATTCTGGGCGCTAAAAGCATGAATGGTGATTCAATTTTCCTTCCGCTCTCGGTATCCACATCAATCTCATTCCATATATTGTAATTGCTAATAGTTTGCTCTAGAATAACAATATTTATAGTTAAAATGGATTCAATAACCACAGGTCCTGATACACCTATCAACAGCAACACCTGTTGAGCGAGATGTATATGAGCAACATGTCTGCATATATTTTCCAGAGGTTACTACGACAAAGGTTAAATCTAAGGGAGGAAATGAATGTAAAGTCACAAATACACAGTTGGTCAGAACTCATTATTAAGATGCGAAAAATCTACTGTAAACTCACCTTCCATTATAAACCTCCCTCTTGATAAGGGGTGGCATGGCAGCATTAAGTCTGACTGGTCCTCTTTTGCGCTCGAGAGTCATGTAAACAAACATCGCAACTGCTTAACCGCGATCATCGTCAATTAATTAGGAAACTAACCGGACCTGCCCCCTTATATTATAATTATTATTAGTGAAACGGAAAGTAACAAAAAAACTATTACCTTGCAAATAAACGGAACGGTAGAAGTTACTGTGAACTGTGCATGAAAAAGCAAAAGCAGTTACGGAAAATTTAATTCGGTTGAGACATAAAAGTCAAAAGATGCAAAAGGAAAAAGAATGTACGTATCGGTAACCACTATGCAAAAAATCAATGATTTAAATACGGTACGGTTGCAAAAGTAAATTTACGGCAAAGCTCAAAATTTCGGTATTTACAAAACGTAGCTTGCGAAAATGCAAAACGCAAAAGACCCTAGTTCATAGTGCGTTCTCTATTTATCTAAATGTTATTTGAGACGTTAGACAGAGCGGACGTGTCTAATTTGTTCATAGTGAATCAATTAAATTTTTACTTGAAAGAAGCGTAAAATGCCAGTGAATAAATGTAGTGTTTGTGTCCAACAATTATTAAATCCCGATAAGGAACTTTCATGTGATTCTTGTAAGTTACCATTGCATACCACATTCTCTGGTTTATCACGTACAGGGTTGCAATGTGTATTGAATAGGGATCGCCGCTTGTCATATCAATGTTCTGCGTGTAAGAATAAATCAGATTAGTTAGGCGAATTAAAAAATGTAATTCTGCAATTGCGGGCTGAGATAGACGAACTGAAGAACAAGGCAACTCAACCATCTCCAGGCCATCAACCGGTGGCTGAGCTATCTGAGACAATTATCAATGAGGTATACGAGAGACAAAAAAGAGCTTCTAACTTAATCATCTTTAATGTTGAAGAGGCATCTGAATCTGGTGATGCGAGTGGCCTTGATCACAACAAGGTAGTGGAAATTGTTAAGAGCATATCTACAAATGTCCCAACTGATAACCTTCGTGTTATGCGTTTGGGAAATAAACAACAAGGGAAACCCCGTCCAATCAAAGTCATTCTTAATAATCAGACGGATGCGCTTACAATCCTTCGTTCAAAAAAGAGACTTCCTCCTGGACACGCTGTACGAATATATCAGGATTCGACATTTATGCAGCGTGATCATCTTCGTAAATTGCGCGTAACGCTTAATGATAGACTAGCAAAGGGAGAATTAAACTTAACCATTAAGTATGTGCGAGGGGTACCCCAAATTGTAAAAAACTAACATCTGATGAGAAGTACTACATACATTCCTCAATTAATAGTAACACTAATCATAATTTAATTGAATGTTATTTTCAAAATGTTCGTGGTTTGAGGTCTAAAACACATGAGTTTTATGTGTCGGTTGCCGCAAATAATTACGATATAATTGGCATTGTAGAATCTGCACTCTCTCCTGACATTTCTAGTGATGAACTGTTTCCAACAAACTATCAAGTTTTTCGCTGTGACCGAAACTTTACAGTGGTTGACAAAAAATGGGGTGGAGGTGCTTTACTTGCTCTCAAGGGTGATATAAGCTGCTATACAATTGACATGACAGTTTTAAAAAACAGCTTACCAAACATTGACATTATCGGTTGTAAATGCTTATTCAACGTGCGAACTGTGCATCTTTTTGTGATTTATATACCTCCAGATACATCGATAACGGACTTCCAGTCTTTTTTGGAAATATTTGAACAAATGTGTTACGGGTTTAATGACGTTCTAATACTTGGAGACTTCAATGTACCAAAGTATGTCACGGTGACTGACGATACGAAATCCCGCTTAATGTATGATTTTATAAATATTCTGTGCGTGGGACAGTATAATATGGTTTTGAATAATAAGAGAATACTTGATTTAGTGATTAGTAACATAGCGTGTGCACGAGGAAATGCCATATGTAAAAGAGGATCTTCACCACCCGGCGCTGTCGATTGAGGTATGCTTTCAGGAGGCGATACGTAACTCAAATTTCCATGTAAACAAAGTTCAAACAAACTATAATTTCAAAAGGGCTAACTTTATTGGTTTGTACAGTTCTCTTTTAAACATCAATTGGGACTTTCTTGAACAATACAACAATGTTAACATTGCTTGTGCGGAATTTTATATGCTGCTGTATTCCATATTTGATATGTATGTTCCCCATTATAGCAGCAGAAAACGTAATTACCCAAAATGGTATTCTTCGGAAATTATATATTACATCAGACTAAAAAACCGGTGTTTTAAAAGAGTTAAACGGTTTAATAATAGTGCAGACTTGTTTCAATTTAAACGTCTTATAAGAGTAGTAAAATCTAAAATGCGTAATGCTTATTAAGTGATTATATAAAATGTTCAGAAAATGCTATAACTGAAGATGCGACGAAGTTCTGGTCTTTTACTAACTCAAAACGAGGTAATTCAAGAATACCTAACAGAATGTCTATGGGTGCTACTTCAATGTGTACACCTGAGGGTATTGTTAACGCATTTGGAGATTATTTCAAAAGTGTTTATTTACCGTCACAATCAACCATAAATGATAACAGTCCAAAGGTTACCAACATGCCCAATATCTCAGTTACTAGAATTACTACAGATGAGGTCTATACAGCTATTAAGAAATTGCCTAATAAGTACACATCAGGTCATGATCAGGTACCGAGCTTTTTAGTGAAAGATTGTGCCATGGTGTTCAGAATACCTCTGTGTATTCTGTTTAATTTATCAATCAATACGTCCACCTTTCCAACAGCATGGAAGATAGCTAGGATATGTCCCGTATTCAAGTCAGGTGATCAGTCTGATATTAGTAATTACAGACCCATCAGCATAATCCCCAATTTTGGTAAAGTTTTTGAAATAGTCCTATACTCAAGCATTTTCCCAGGCATTAAGACTTACATTTCACCGTATCAACATGGTTTCATGGAAAGAAGATCAACCGCTACCAACCTAATGTGTGTGACCCAATATATTGCACGTATTCTCGACAGCCATGGTCAAGTTGATGTCATCTACACTGATTTCATTAAAGCGTTTGACAGAATTGACCACAAAATTATGTTGAAGAAATTGGACCAAATTGGCTTCTCTGATAATTTACTGAAGCTCTTCAAATCCTACTTGACATCGCGCAAACAATACGTTACATACAACAATTATAATTCGGCAATGTTTGAGTCAACGTCAGGCGTACCGCAGGGTTCGAATCTCGGACCACTAATGTTTATAATATTTATCAATGGCTTACCGTCCAATGTTTCATCAAACATCTTAATGTTTGCCGATGATGTAAAGTTATACACTGCTATCTCGTCTATTCAAGATTGTGAAATTCTGCAGCGTCAATTGGATAATTTGATTGAATGGTGCGCTTTTAATTACTTGGAAATTAACCTTTCTAAATGTAGAATTGTGACCTACACGCGTAAGCTTTCTCCTGTAATATACAACTACACAGTTAATTCCGTCTTTTTGCCTCGTGTTACATCCATTAAAGATCTTGGAGTGCAGTTTGATATGAAATTGACTTTTTCTGACCATATCAACCAGATTTGTAGTGCGGCGATGAAGATGTTGGGGTTTAAATTCAGAAGCACTAAATCATTCACAAATGTTGGTGCTCTTAAGGCGTTATTCTTTTCTTTAGTACGATCTAAATTAGAATACTGCAATTTGGTTTGGTCGCCGTCCTATCAATATCAAAGGGATAGAATGGAACGCATTCAGAGAAAATTTCTTAAATACCTCAGCTTCAAAGTTAATGGAGTATACCCCGAAAGAGGTTGCTGTCAGAATGCGCTGTTAGCAAGATTCAATATGGAAGACCTTGATAAAAGAAGAACCAGAACAAGCGTGACATTCCTATTCAAGATCATCCATCACCTAATTGACTGTGCGTGTCTTCTTCAAGAACTGCAGTTTCATGTTCCATATTTTTCATCTCGATTGTCCTCTACTTTTTATTATACTACACCTAACTCTAATATTCTTATCAATTCTCCTATTTACAACATGTGTAGCGTATTTAATAGTATTTGTGACAAATGTGACATACATAACTCTCATATGAAAGATATCTTAGACATTTTTTAATTGGCATTTTTGTTTTTGTTTAGGCTGTTCTAGTTTAACATAGCTATAATTTTACATTTTTAGCGCATTTCCACAAAAATTAAAAAAAAATGCGCTATTGTGGCCACTTTGTCCGTCCGTCCGTCCGTCCGTCCGCTAACTTTGCGACGCTACTAGTTTTTTATCTTAAGAGCTATTGTTCTACTTTTTTCGCTATTTGGTTCGTTATGGTGTCGAGTCTTGTAACAAGGAAGGAATTTTTTCTGTACCGCTTACAAAAAAAGTTATTGTAAAAAAAACAAAAAACCGTTTTTTACATGTTCCATAATTTTACACTTTTGCCGTTTATTAACGATCCTAGAGATTGTTTATAATTTTGCATTGCTATCTGTCGTCTGCCTGTTGGTCTGTCCGTCTGTTCCTTTGTCTGTCTGTCCATCTATCTGTCCGTGTGAACGATAACTTTGTTTAGAAATTTTCGATCGCTTTTACATCTCCGTTAGTTATGAACTGAATTGCATGAAATTCAATATGGGCATAGATTTAGTCATATAATACGCAATGCCAAAAGTTGGATCGAATCGATTCAAAATTCACAGTGCCCTTTTCGCATCTCGACCATTTATAAACCGAATTGCAAACTTTTTTACTTATAAAAGTATTTGAATGAAATTTGATACATAGGCACTTGGAATAAAGGAAAATCAAACGCCAATTTCAAAATTTGGTTTTGCGCATGCGCAGTGCCAACTTTTTATTTATGGAAGAATTTAAACGAAATTTGATACATAGGCACTTGGGATAAAGGAAAATCAAACGCCAATTTCAAAATTCGGTTTTGCGCATGCGCAGTGCCAACTTTTTTATTTATGGAAGAATTTAAACGAAATTTGATACATAGGCACTTGGGATAAAGGAAAATCAAACGCCAATTTCAAATTTGGTTTTGCGCATGCGCAGTGCCAACTTTTTTATTTATGGAAGAATTTAAACGAAATTTGATACATAAGCACTTCGAATAAAGGAAAATCAAACGCCAATTTCAAAATTTTGTTTTGCGCATGCGCAGTGCCAACTTTTTTATTTATGGAAGAATTTAAACGAAATTTGATACATAGGCACTTGGGATAAAGGAAAATCAAACGCCAAATTCAAAATTTGGTTTTGCGCATGCGCAGTGCCAACTTTTTTATTTATGGAAGAATTTAAACGAAATTTGATACATAAGCACTTGGGATAAAGGAAAATCAAACGCCAATTTCAAAATTTGGTTTTGCGCATGCGCAGTGCCAACTTTTTTATTTATGGAAGAATTTAAATGAAATGTAATACATAGGCACTTGGAATAAAGGAAAATCTAGCGCCAGTTTCAAAATTTTATTTTGCGCATGCGCCGTGCCAACTTTTTTATCTATGGAACTATTTAAGTGAAATTTGATACTTAGGCGCTTGGTACAAAGGAAAATCTTAGTTTATTAGTTAGTTATAGTAAATTAGTTTTAAAATTTAGGTTTGCGCATGCGCAGTTCCAACTTTGTTATATAGAAAAGCATTGAAATGAAATTCTTCTCATAAACTGAAATTGAAGTAGCACGTCAACAATGGATTGCCCATGTGCAACGCTATCTTTCATATTTGTGGCCGGATTTTAACAGAAGTTGCATCTTACAAATGGGAAATGAATGCAAGTGGAAATGCGCTTTATGTAAATCGTTTACGATTACTTTTTAACTTGTTTATTATATGTTTAATAACCGAAAAACTAGTAGTTTTAAAGATACCTAAGTAAACGATATTTGTTTATGTTTTTACTATCAAATTTATTCTCCAGTTTTTGGACTTAAAATGAATTGTTTGAAAAATAAATTAATCGTTATGATTTTCGTTTTGGACGAGATAGATAAAAATTGCCTTTTTTGCATGGCCACCTCGCTATTATGTAAATTACATATAATATAAAAACCACGAAAACCAAGATATTTTGAAAAATATCAGAGATAGGTATAGTAAATTATTACCAAAAGTTGAAGGTTTTTGGAAGAGCTAAAATATGACAGAAAAATTTTTTTTTTAATGTGAAGTCAAGTCTTGCAACTTTGGACTTACCAAAAAAAGCACCCTGTAAGCTATTTTTTTAATGTTTCATAGTAGATGGATTTATTTTACTGTTACTTAACCCAGTATAAAAAATATAAAACCTGGAATCAAAATTTAAGTAATAATTTTGACAATATACTGACGCTTGCAAATGCCCAACTTTTCTCACAAATCGAATTATCTTTAAAACTATTAGCTTTTCGGATATTAACAATAATAAAAAGACGTACAATTACACGTAGAATTCAAAAATGCATTCAAATACAGGGGGTTCTATTTAAAAAAATGTACCATTTTGGCGCCCTACTTTGTGGGCTCACCCTGTATATTTCCAAATATTTTTAAAAAGTGGAGAATATTCAACCATATCATAATACAAAAGCACTCTATCTAAAAATTTTATCTTCAAGTCATTAAACGCCCAGTGAAGCATAAATTGTGACTACATTGAAACTAAAGATAATATTCTTAGAAACGCAACAAAAAAAATCTGGTGTCTGTGTCCCGTTTCCTAGTTACAGGGGTTTATATTTTAAACGTGTGTTACGAGCGATCTACTGAACGTAGAAAGCCCGGATTTTTTTTGTACTTGTTTTTGGCGTGATAACTATTTATTGTTTTTTTCTTGTAAATTTAAATTTTTTACTTCACGGGGCCTTTAAGTTACTCCGCGCAATCGTTGCTCACCCTGTACATTTGATTTAATGTTATTATTCTCTTGTTAGATTACATGGTGAAGTTTAATAAATTATTCTAAATGCTATCGTTAATTAATTTGCACACATGCGGAGGAAGTAACAATGGTGCATGCTACTCGTTTAACAAGACCTACCGTTCCGTTGGAAAAAGGTAGTATTTACCTACCTGAAAAGAAGAAAATATACATTAATTACATCAACGACATTCATTTGCGACCAGTTAACCCCCTAGTCACATAGCAAAGCTGCCATCCCCCAATGGTAGATGTCGCGGGATCGAACCCAGGCACCGGCGTTTTTTTTTCTATAATACGTCGAGGTAAAAGGAAGGGAGTAAAGGGGTTGAGGGAAAAAGTAGTCCTATGTGACTGACCTTGAAAACTTAAACCCGTTGGGTGTTTCATAACCTAAGGTACACCGAATATGGGCAAAAACCCAAAATGGTTATGACCATATCTACTGAAGCTTAGGCTTACGAATTATAGCTCTAAGTGAAGACGACACTTATAAAGCTTCGTGTCAGTACTCACGATAAACTGCGTTCACTACTGTGTATTAGTGCAGTTTTTATCAGCAATAATTCTGCTATGAAAACTGCAGTTCGTAACTGCGATATTCTGGAAACTTGGAGTGACGACCGCCCCGTCGATATAGGGAAACTGTGTCAGAACTTTGTTATTTTTCTTTCCCTGCCAACTAATTAAGATTCCGGTTTCGAGATGCGGAACCCTCGTATTTACAAACCAAATTTTGTGTGTGCGTGTGTGTAGATTTAACTGCCGCCTTTGAAAATAATTACATTACCCATCTTCTTCAACCACTTGTAACTTTATATCGGCGACTTGGAACCTACTTAGTAAAGGTAATGGCTCTCATCATAATACGATATGTACACATAAAATTGAGGTAATGGCAATAATGAAACGGACGTTTAGATTATAATCAGTTATGAAAGCTGTAAACTGCTTAATGTTGGTATAAGGCGTAATTTTGATGACGAAATTTCGTTGTAATAAAACAATTTTCAGCAATTTGATGTAACGCGGTTATACATGTTCCGATGATTCGTTTATGATTTTCAATTATCCGCAATCAATTAAAACAGTAAACTGAGTATAAATAATTACGAATTTCTCTTTGTAATGGTTGCCGTTTATTTTAAATAGTCTATTTTACATTTTCATTAAATAATAAATTTATTTTAATTAACTCCAGCTTTATTGTGTCAGCCGCAATATGATTTTACCAGCACATGATTTTGAATTGTAAAAGTCGATGCTATACAGCTATTAATACAATATGTATGAGCAATAAGTATAACCGAAAGTGGAGAAAATAAGTCTGAAATCCTGCTAAAAGTCTACTGGTGACGTTGATATGATTGATTGTGACATGAAATGACGTACCTATATAGAGGCTACAAAGCACTGCACTAGAATCTATAGTTTTACACACATCCTATTATAAATGAAGAAGCCAGCTGGGTATTTTTCGTGATATCGATAGCTAAATCCAAAATGGAGAATTTTGTAATGATTATTGTAGTGCAATAGAGTGAACAAGTGGTTTCCAAACCTTGGTACTCATTGCCTACTATGAGAAATAAACTCATTCACACTCATAGCTAGTAATGAGTTGGGATTGGAATGATATCTAGCAAACTCCAGCCAAAAATACGATGTTGTCACTTTGACGTTGACATAATAAAACTCTTAAAACATGTTTTGGCATTTTTTGGATTTCAGACAGATCACGACTCACGAGTTTTCTATTTAGTGAGCTCATTAAACGCTCATCCTAAGAGCTTTAGAGAAGTCAGTGTATGATCAAGATAACCAAAGTTTATAAAGCTGAGTTGGTATGGATTGATTCGAATCAAAGGAAGAATACAGATAAGCAACGCGATTTCAAAATAATAATAATAGTAATATTTATTCCTCAACTGTTTTATACATGGCGGTAAGTATATTTACGAACATAAACAAAAATCGAGACAAAAATTAATAAACAAACAGCCAAGCCATGGAAGGCGTAGAGGAGAAAAACTCGAGTACATAATATATGTATATAAATAAGCTACAATATTGAGCATAAAATAGTAGGCGAACTTAGGAGATAAATTAAAAAAAAAATAAGGATTCAATTGCTTCAGTTGCTTCAATTAGTGTATGACGCCCAAGTTGCATAAATAAGAGTAACACGTTGGTCACAGTCAAATCGGTATAGACGAGTTTGCTGAATGCAACCTCATTTATCTATTGCTAATACTGTAGAAAATAGTCCGAGGTGTAGCAATTACACCTAGTGTAGGCACAGAATTATGTAAAATTTCACAAACTCGTTATACCTACGTTTGCATCGACATGAAAACATTTCAATTTGATCCTTAATTATGTAAAACCGAACAATTGGGATACATTGAAACCACTTCGTTCCACAGAACTCCATTTCTGTTACCGTAATTCGAGTTCATAATTAGTGCCGAAACGTGTAAAAGGGTTTCAGTTTGTTATGAATTACTAAAACAGCTAATTATAATCTGAAATTTCGTTTGTTGAAATGACAAACATTTTCAATTTGCATGAGGTGTTGAATACGTTGACGCGTTGTATGGAAATGGAATACTGATGTTTTTATCAAAAATTCAAAAGGGGTACTCTTCATTCTAATGTTACCGTAAAAACTATCACATTAATCCGGTTATGTGTTTATCCATCTAATTCCCTTCTAAAGTGTTGATTTGTGTTGTGGTTCCATGTGCAATGTACTCAACGTAATTATATTTTAATTGGCCACATATATTTGCAGTGCCTGTAATTCTCCTATAATTATTTCTAGCTAACTACATTGATTATCGTATATAATATTACACATGTCATCGAATTACCCCCACAAAGCGAATGTTCAACGTAGGTATACATTATGTACTATACTACCAGGGCTATCAACGTGATTCGTATTGGGAATTTTGTTAAATATTGGACAATGAAATTATTCACATTTGTTTATAAAATCATCATAATAAGCAAACCCAAATATTACAAGATAAGTCAGTATTACATGTTTACATTTTAAGCTTTGCTGGATCGATTAACAAATAAATTAGTAATCCAGTCTGATCATATTATGTGCTATAGTGATAATTTCCTCGCATCTACCGGTTTCTTGAGTGATTAGTCCGAAACTAAGACGAAACATAATTTTTGGGAGTAAAGTAGGTACCTATAGTCAATTTCACATAAATGAGGCTGTCATCGCGGTCACTCAAGATGACTTCGAAACCAAAAATTGACTTACATGCAAAATTAAATTTTATATATTTTCACCAACAATTTTGAACCACAGACTGGCTTGCCCAAATTACACGAGACTCTAAATTTACAGGGTTCGTTTTTTCCCAAACACTACCTAAATTTAATCTAACCGAAACAAAATTATTAATAGGCACATATGACAATTTAAAAACAAACATGTTTTGGCGTCTTTTTGCATTCTGATTCATGTTAATTTCTGGTTCTGATAGTGATCTTCCGTGCACTTTTTAAATTCTGGCAAACTGTGATAGAAATTCAACGACCTAGAGTGGAACGAAGAGCCCTCTAGCGTAACGGAGCGTCAAGACCAAAGATTTCCTACATTTCTTCGGACACTCCTTTTATACACAAGCGTTCACTTCTAGTTTCTTTTTACAGATTTATAGAACACAAATTTTCGTCGTACTTAAATAAAACACTTGTCTTATCACGTAGACAAAATATTATTTTCTTATCTAAACCCATTTACTTTAAACACGAAGGTAAAGCCTAACAAATAATTTCTAAGGAATTCTATACAAACAAAACACCGGCATAATTTTCCAATCTCATCAATTTTAATATTAAATGTTTATGAATGGTCCCATTTTTTGTGGTTCTTTTTCAAGGTTTCTCCGACGTCCATTTTTTTTGCGGTGTAATATTCTACTTTCAAGGTCATCACTGGTCAATAACTCCCTTTTGTGGATCCATATAACATTTTTAAAGAAACCAGAAGCCAATTACCCCCTTGTTGTGTAGCGCTAGTTCATTTTCAAGATCATCGTAGGTGAATATCTACTTTTTGTGGTGTTATATTAAACGTTTTAACCGCTCGACGAGAACGCTACCGTAACATAACGCGCATTGCCTCACGGCTTTCTACCAACAACCTAATTCCTACATTAATTTTTAAATTACACCAATTCTAGGAAGTACAACCTTCCCCACCTATAAAACTATTCTCTCCAATGAGATTTCTTGACAGACTACAACGATTAGGTAGTAGTTGGCCCTCAAACCCGCCGTATAAACGGCCAACTAGCTTAGGGTTAAACACAAAATAAGAGCTTGAGAGTCCTCCATTGCGGTAGTTAGTAGTTAATAGATAGCGTTCGTTGTATGACTTAAAGGTAAAAAAATTATTAGGTAAATCAGTCATGAGGAATCGTTGGAAAATATTTTCAAGTTTTAAAAATTACCACCATAGGGCGTAACTGCCATCTTAAATTTTAAATTTGCATTTTTTTTAAATTTCGGATTTTGTTAAATTAATCTCATTTGAGGTTAGGACCAAGATTTTGCAAAACGGTTTTCACTGGCCTCCTTGGATGTTATATGGCTATTTTTTCATAAAGAAAAAGTCATATTCTATTTGATTTTTTTGATTTTTTAAGGATTATGGGTCATGTTGTCAAAACTAACCCCCTGGCAGAGAAGGATTCAACTAAGTTAACTATATGCCCAAGGAACGCTGTTTTCAACCATACCAAATTTGTTTAAATCGGTCAAACCGTTAAGAAGTTAGAGCAGGTTATTGCAAAAACAATTGAACGCCCCACACCATCTTTGTTTTTGAAATAACTGAGTTTTTTTACGAAAATGATAGACAAACTGGTTCTCTTTAAAAATGTGAAAAAAAATTTTAGTTTATTTACTTATACGAAATTTAAAAAAAATGCAATTTTAAAATTTAAGCTTGCAGTTACGCTCTCTGGTGGTCATTTTTAGAACTTGAACATATTTTCCAGAGATTCTTCATGACCGATTTGCCCAATAATTTTTTTACCCCTAAGTCTATACTATACGAGGAACGGTTCCCGAGATATGGCCGAGGAACAGTCTTATTGGGTTATCAGGTACATACCTCTTAAATAAGAGGGCTAATGATCGATAAATGAAACAATCGTCGATGGAAGTAATTCTAATATGACAAATATCAAACGAAACCTAAAGAAAAGGTACACTTTAATTATGGAAAATGCAAATGACGGTACTTACAATAAAGAATAGAATGCGCAATTATATCCTCCTTATTGGAGTTAAGGATGAATCCGTTCACAAATTATTCCAGAATACCCAATTTAATGAATCCAGTTGCCAGAGATTACTGTATATTGATGATGGCAATTAAACTTCCATGCGCTCTTAACTATTGTCTCAGCTGTTTAATTAAAATGAAGTGCACTTTGTCGCGGTGCACAAAAAAAGGAGAACAATGAATGTTAAACGTGACAATCGAGAGCCGCTAATTGCGTGGTTAAAATTCCAACAATATATGGGGCCATCTACGAGTATTAAACTGCTTTACAAAAGCTAAGAGAATCTTTCAAGTTTCAACAAAATATACCGTCAACACTAATAATGCTTGTAATGAAGAAAATAAACCGTTACAAGATATAAATCGACGTGGACTGAAAATTCCGCAGAATGAGCGGATCACACGCTGCATACCAAACTCCATAACGACGGATCTGGCCTTTGAAAAATTGCTCGCTAATTGTAACAAATTTTATTTATATAAATGTACAGGCAGGACCGTAATTCAGGACTACTGGTCCATATCGAAAATAAAACAAGGATATCCCGCCAAATAAATGATAGCACCACTCACATCTTGAATGGCCCAATCTAAAAAACTCAAATTCGAATCAAATAAAAATCCGACAACGGGCTTCCGTTACAATCATCAAGAAGCCAGGTTGTGCTCAATTAGTTTTAAAAAAAATTTCACTTCCTCGAAATGGGGGAGGAACGTAATATCTCAGATACCGCAGATACCGCCCGTGCGATGCAATAGTTTAGCCCATAATATGCAAAAAAAAACGTCAAAAATTGACAGTTGTTATGTTACTTTGACACTCTTGCGCTAGAGCGATTCTTCCCGAAAGCGAAAGAGATGACTCTTTTGTGTACCAAACTTACTTCCAATCGGTTCAGCCGTTTAGCCGGAAATAAGAGTACGGGCATATAGACTGACAGACAAACCGACATCAGCGAGATTTTGTTTGATTCGGATTCCTGGTGCTCCAAAACGTGTATTTCTATAAAGAAAAAAGTGGGGATTATTTTTTACCCAAATGAAACACTACCTTGCGGGTGGTAAAAAACACCTTTGCTAGTATAAGGCTTTCGAATATTTGCAATGCATTTGTTATTGTCAAATACTGTATTTATTTTATGAGATGGAAAAAAGCTGCCGCACAGTTACCCGCCAGTTAATTTTCCTCCTTGATCAAAAGAAGATACACATTTAGAGGACATAAAACGGCTTTGATCCAGTTATTAATGAATATGCTCATTAAGAACCAAATCTTATTTTGATAAATAGTAAGCGTTTGAATAATTACTGTGATCAATCAGGAAGTACGTAAAATATCGATTTTACGTGCACAATAAATAACCCATTCATTTGGGAAAGAGCTTTTAAATTTAAAGCCATTTTACAAGACGGGGTACCTTATGCAAAGTAAGTTGACGTAGGTAAAATACCAGAGACAAGGCGTAATAAATCAGGGTAATAACTAGCTTCTGTAATTTCTTATTACGCTTCTTGCGCATTTACGTAAAGCTTTACTATATATACTCGTACGTACGTAACAATGGAGCAAAATTTATATCTAATTATATGTCATCTATTATCGCAAGCATATAGGTCGCACCACACCGAGTTCAAATTTATGTTGCTTCATACGAAATTACTTTGTAAAAAGATTTAGTCCTACAATGACTGTGCCACGTTTAAGGCGTGTTGTAATGATGAAATATCTGGAAGTTACTCAAGAAATTGCAGCTTTAGGTTGCAAAATATTACTCGTTTCTTAATAATCAAGTTAATGTACGGATATTCAATTAGAATACCTTACCTCTACTACTCGGAGTAGATGAAACGTAGGTATCCCCTTCCGCCATATTACTTTGAATACGCGACTCAGAATGGAAGGGGACTAAAGAAGGAAAGTTGCCATGCAAATGAATCTAGCTGCACTAGCAGCTACTGACATGGATCATCAACCAATAAGAGAGGAAATAAGAATCTGTAATCCTTCTAGTTTCCGTAGTTGGAAAATCTGCCGCAGTAAATTCAAAGGTAAGAGCGAACAAGCTACTCAAGAGGATTGCATATCTATCAAAATATGTTATCGTGTGAAGAAGTGATACTCTCGAATAATCGCTCCGCAGTTTTTAAAATATAGATCGGTACGCTACGCCCAAATTCGTTCTAGAAGACTTGGACGTTAGCATCCTCACTGTCGTCTAATTAATGACAACCTCGCGGCATGTAGACAGATAACAATAAAAAAGAGCTCGTGATCATCGAACCTTTCATACACTCGTGCCCGGTGTTTCAAATGTTAAGTCGCCGGTGATTCATGGGATACAGCGTGATTGTCTCAGGTTACCGGAGAGATTTTGTTTGTTTTACTATCGTCGTTATTTGGCTGGTTTCTAGTTTACTTATAGCCGACAATGAATCTGATTGGATGGAGGAAGACCATAACAATCGAAATCAGATTTACGTTTATCTAACAATTTCTGTTTATTTTGAGGCACTATGTTTGCAATTACAGAGTGGACCTTTCAATTTGGGACACCCAGTAAATCATTGACATTTACCGTCGGCTTAACTAATTTCGAGGGACTGTAGCTAGAACTGCCAATCAAAGGTGCGATTCATTATACGAAACCTAGGAATTTGTGTCGATTTTCCTTTGAAGAGTTGAATCAATTTATTGGATCAATCAATACTTCGAGATTGAACGAGCCAGGGGCATTATGATTGGACCGTTTAACTGTAACCATGCAAAACAGATCTCACAGGCTTATATGATTTTGTACAGGAAGGAACTTTCTGGGTACACGCATCGTCTGGCTTCGCCGTAACTTCTTCTTCTTCTGTGTGTATGTCTGTCACTCGCACACTAAGGGAATCCATGCCCACAAGAAGAAAGCACGCATGAACACCCATTTTGAGAAGGAAGCACCTCCAAGCGGTGATCTATGGGTTGCATAAACACTGGCGAGCTTCACAGTAAGTGTCCTCTTATTCGATAAAGAAGGGAGGATGTATACTAAACCTGTTGAATTTCCTGGAAATGCTAAAAGTCAGTTCAGAGATCTTATAGTGTTCTGATCACCAGGATTTGCCCCCCCGAATAGGGCAGCACAACCTTGTCTTGGACAGCGTGTCTTGGACCTATGGTGAAGTTTTACGATTTAGAAAGTCTGCTGCTACTAATGTTTCAAGTAACTACGAATTGTCTGGAATTTTGAAGAATAGTACTGGTTCAATTTTGACGCAAATTGTTGTAGGTAATTTCGATACAAACATATCATCCCCTAATGGGAAAGCTAGTATCCTTTTCGAGCCGTGCTAGCTACGCAAACAAAATTGGAGAAAGGCTGTGATGCACCTGAAAAGTGTCGATATATACGATTAAGCGTTTAAAAAAAGAGACATTTCCCGTTAGTTAAACTACGAAACAGAAATAATTAGGTACCATGGCCCCGGAAAACCAGCTATCCCTGGCAATATAACGAAGAAATCACTACTGTCTTTGAAGGTGCAGCCTTGCGTTGCATCAAGTTTTGCGCTAATTAGTGATCACATGCAGTTCAGCTTGCAGAAGATCATCAAAACGACCAGTGTGACGCTGAAGGTGCTGATAAGGGAGATAACCAGGATGCTGATCTGCTGATACATCTCCAAAAAGTCCTTTGCAGATCGTTTAAGCTTCTTATATCTAATACTGTCTTCATATTTGTTTATTTTACTGTTATTCAATCCAATATTCTTTAAAACAGTAAATAGTTGAGTGGTAGAGTCATTATCCCAGAAAGAGTTTTAAATTTATCCATTTGTTTGTGCTTCCATATGTATTTAGCAGATACGTAAATGGCGACATTAGTCTATAGATCCTTGTAGGTATTATATGAGGTTAACGAACGATCGGTATTAAGTGCTGTCGGTGCACGAATATGTAGCTTAAGGAGGTGTGGGAGGATATAGTTCTAAGGCATATGTAACGAAGTGCTTGCGCGGAAGAAAAAAGCGAGTGGGAACTTTAAAAAACAGGTTTTACCACTGAAAGGACCAATTGTTAAAGTAGAGATTGTTAAATGGGTAAACTGAATGCACCAATAACAAGAACTGAATTTCAACATACATCGGCAGTTTTCTATTCCCTAATGGATCGTCAAGGAGGCCACGTATTGTTTTACACAACACCTGCTGCGTTTTGTTCCTTTGTGCTCGCGATTGTTTTTTTTAATGCTTAAGATTTGATTTTGAATTACGCCCGGGGTTATTGGAAGAAAACCTAGATGTTTGGTTAATTCCTCAGAATTGTATTGTATTTAGAAGAAGCGGGCGGTGCAGTATATCGAACTCAGTCTGTATGCGCTGATGACGTACGGCTGAAACGCTTATTTAAAATTGTTGAAAAGAAAAACATTAAATTCGTTAGATCAAGGTTTCAGTGTGTCAAATATAAAAGATTTGATAGCTGACTGTACGTTTTTTTATTAAAATCACCTTGAAGATCTCATCGTCTGTCGTCTCGATTTTTTCAACAAGAATTATTCCTTACAGAGGGATGTCAAAAGGTTTATGTTTATGTCTCAAATATTCTGCTAATAAGTTTGACTTAGCATTTTCCCAAAATTTGGTTATGAATTTTTAATTTTCTGTGAAGAAAAATGAAATGAATTGTTTCCTGTTCTATTTTTTCTTTGTTATCTGAGCTAGCCTGGGAAGTCAAGTATGGAAGGTAGGTCCAAACGTATTACAATAAAAGAAGAAGACGAAAAAATTGCATCCATAACTAACCCGAAGTTCTTTTCCACAATTGTAACTACCGTTACAACTGAAAATTAACAAATGCTGTTCGCGTGTATTTTCTACCAAAACTGCCATTGTCCCCTTTTTCATTATTCCGAGAGAGATTTCTTTTGCTCCGAGGCGGGATTAGCCCGAGCAATCCTCAGAACTCAACACTACATTGTTTCAAGAAACAACAAAAGACATTTTAAGGGTTGGTTAGTTTCTATTTAGCTGGTTGGTAAAATTAATTAATTCCTAAAGAGGAAGCTATTGAACACACGTACTTGACTGTAAAGTCGTACGCCAGATACTTCCTTGTAGAGCTTTAAATCATATTAATTCAAATTGAAAATCCTATATGCCCAACGTAAATTTCAAAATTTAATAAGAACGCGAATATTTTCGTTTCTCTTTGAATCATCTTTGAACATTTACTTTCTCTTCTCTTGGAAGCAAAATGTGCTCATCTGTGAACATAAAATTATTTAATGTTGGAAACTGGCAGTAAAATAGTCAGGGGTTGATGAAATTGAAAATTCAATTTGGAATATAGTTTTGATTAAGTGAATCTAGAAATGAAACTATAATGAAAGTGAGGTGTAAACAGTAAGTAAGTTTAATACTAGGTGCTTATTTTGTTTTCAAATAAGCTTCAGATTACGTGAACAACATCAGTAAACCAATTAATCTTTTGTGGGAAGCAGGAGGTAATGGTCAAGATTTGATATCTCCAGTAACGACAAAAGAAATGTTCCCAACTGAGATTCAATACAGTCCATATAAATGTAAGAATAATCAATTAGGAGTCGTGCTGAAAGTTATAAAAATTGAGTTGAGATTAATAAAAGCTGGATTTATGGCTGCTTGACCAATTAATTTCCAAACAAGAACGCCTTTTTTATGGTTATTTTTATGCTCCTTTAGAAATACGATCATATGAATCAATCAGAAGCTTTCCTCCTCGCGAGGAACACGGATTTGATTGTATCTTATTCCTCAAGAATGGGGATTATTAATTGCCCCATTTTTACGTAATTGAATTCGGCTTTCACGGATGAAAATTCGCCGATTAAACTTGCAGCGTTCCACATTCCAAGTAAAAGCCTCAACTATATATAAGGCACGTATTTGATGTTACTAGAATAATGCCCGGGAAAATGGGAAAATGTCATAAACCTTACACGCCAACGCAAAAACCTTTATATATTTTATACCAAAAGCATTTCGATTACATCATTGAAGTAACAATCTTAACCGATTTATATTTGCTAAAATACTTGAGTTTCGATGGAGGATGTGATACGTCGTTTGGAGAGTTTCGCAAATAAAAGCTTTTGCCCCTATTTTAAAAGCACAAAAATTGTGCATTTGTTAGAACATTTTAATTCCCAACTAAACGAGTTTTTTGACTGTAAGGTGTAAGTTTGGCCCAAATTTAATCGACGATTCTCTTGGTACATGCTTTATTTCGTTAAAGAAATAGTTCTTTACAACGTTCTTTGTCTTACGATTCCCGATCTCCAATCATCTTGGTCTTTCCAATCGGTATCTTCCAAGCCTCTGTCTCATATCTCTTCGTGTATCCCACATATCCAACTTCTGGAGCATCCTTGCCTTTTTCTCCCCCTCGCCCCTGGCTTCCACTTCATGACTTACCTATCGTCTATTATTGTGTGTTTCAATTATTGTTAACGTTAAATGTGGTTGATTACTGGGGATTAAACGCAATGTCGATCATATTATTTGATTTCGAGGTCAATGTTTTGTATCAGAATTAATGATGTCTGCTTGTTTTGAAATAATTGTTTTGTTTATTTTAGTTATGAAATTGTAAATTTAATTTGCATGTTAAAAGAATAGACTTATTTACGTAATATTTGAAAACGATTATCTCATGATTTTCTCCGTTCGTTTCGTTATGAGTCCTTATCGCTGCGAAAGCTAATTACGTGCTATCGCAAATGTTTTTTCGCCAGTAAGAAAACACACGTGTTTAATTTATCCGAAGACGCAGTTGGGGGTGGAACGGAAATGGAATGCGTTTTAAATAGAAGAGGCGGACATTAATCGTGGCTCTTTTTTTGGTAGAAGACGTAAATGCAGTTTTTTTTGGACGTTGAAACAGCCGTATTTGAGCGTATTTGTTTGCAAAACAGTCAGTTTTGTTTCACTGTGAAGTTTATGAAGAAGCGATTTATCTAATACGTCGTTATTTAAAGAGAACGTTATAAGTCAAGTTAAGGGGAAGCGTGTTACGAAGTAGTTACCAGTACCCGTTGAAGGGAATTTTGTGAACCATCAAACGGACAATACTATAATTGTAATTACAACGAAGTCACTGCCGTCTAAATCCAGATTCGAATGCTTAACATATCTGGATGTGCAGTATTGCACAAATTTTCCGGGAAACATCGGACTACTCAGAATCGAATCCTATAATTGAAATCGAGAAGTAAAGTTTTGAAGAAATGTCACCTGCTGTTTTGTGTTGCATCGTTTATTGCAAATCGCAGGCACGACAGTAAATTTTGGATTATTCTTGAAGGTAATAATTGTTCTATCAATCACTTGTTGCGTGATATGTGTCACTCTGCCTACAGTGCGACAATAGAGTGTCTAATTTTTGATTGGTTGTTGAGATCGGCATCGAGTTACTGCTACATGTATACGGTTATTGTACGTCATACGTGTATTGTGTGTTGCCTACACTACAATGAATTTTTGATGCAGCATGGTAGCTGGACGAAGCTTTCAGCTCCTATTGCCGCCACTGTCTCGTATAAAGTCACTGTAATTCTGCGTACAGTGAGTCTATAGAGACAGTGTGGTCATACAGTGGTATTATTTTCTATTAGTAGTTGGGAGATTCGCCACGTTTCAACCATCTACACCGGATTGGTAACTCTAAAAAGTATAGGGTGGTCCGTATGAAAAAATATAGTTTAGAGTCGTATAAAAAAACTAAACACCCTGTATCAAAAACTGTGTAGCGCGATGGATTCTACATAAAAAGATGGCGTTGATCGTTGAGTAAGATACTTTTGTGCCTGTGTTTTAAAGGATGTTATACAGGGTGACAATTTGAAAACTTACCACCCCCCATATCTTAGTAAATAAACGAAATATTTAAAAAAATCAAAATCCGTTTCGGTAATTCGGAGGGGGAATCACAATGACATAGTTGGCGACGCACCCCCTCCAACCCCCTGCGCCCCAGCCACCCCAACTTTTAAATCTTAAATAGTGACCCCCCATGTGTGATACGTCGTTGGAAAGCTCTGAAAAAATGCTTTCCAACCATACCAAATAGCATTACATTTAGGTTAGTAATTATCGTGCAAATCAAAAAATAAACATGGAAAATCGTATTTAACTTGAACTTCCAAAGCCGACTCGACAGCAACTCATTTTTGATCGCCAGTTATAATCTATTCTCAAACTCTTGGCGAACCTTTTCAAATGTTGGTTTTGCAATATTTCGACATTCTTGAATTATTCTCTGTCTTAGTTCGTCTATGTTCGCCGGTTGCGTTTTAAATACGACAGATTTCAAATGTATCATATTAGTTTATTTTTTGATTTGCACGATAATTACTAACCTAAATGTAATGCTATTTGGTATGGTTGGAAAGCATTTTTTCAGAGCTTTCCAACGACGTATCACACATGGGGGGTCACTATTTAAGATTTAAAAGTTGGGGTGGCTGGGGCGCAGGGGGTTGGAGGGGGTGCGTCGCCAACTATGTCATTGTGATTCCCCCTTCCGAATTACCGAAACGGATTTTGATTTTTTTAAATATCTCGTTTATTTACTAAGATATGGGGGGTGGTAAGTTTTCAAATTGTCACCCTGTATATTAATGCTTTTAGTATTGTAAAATATAGTAAACTTATTAAAACTGTGTTTCTG
Source organism: Photinus pyralis (assembly GCF_008802855.1). Taxonomy (NCBI): domain Eukaryota; kingdom Metazoa; phylum Arthropoda; class Insecta; order Coleoptera; family Lampyridae; genus Photinus; species Photinus pyralis. The sequence continues at coordinate 15,741,809 of NW_022170596.1, forward strand.
TAAAGAGAAAAGCTCGAAATAGTTTAAAAGTTTTGAACTAAAACTATTTCATTGTAATGCCGTGTTTCAACAGAACAAGTTAGTACATGTAAGCATACAAGTTGGTCCCAAAAGCAATAGGTAGTATTTCACAATGACATTTCCCAAAGTGTTAAAGTTCATTTTCCAACATTAATTTACCGCCGTTAGTGAAGTTTGTAATTTGAAATAATTAAAATTCTGAAATTTATCATCTCGAAGTAGCGAAAGTTACACAGCATTCGGTAGACTAAAGTTTTACTTAATAAATAATGGAGCTTTTGAATAAAGTTCAATACTTTAGAGATAGTTGTTCGAGCGATGTTTTCCTAACATGATTTATGTTCGCGGTTTTCCACTGTAGTTTCTAACTTTTATTACCTAAAAATAGTGTCCCAGATTTTCTTGTTTTGATAATTACTGAAAGTTTAAATTTAGTGTTTATTCTTACTAACAAACAAAATAAATAAACAGGAAGCTGACCCGAATTTGTATAAATTGCAGTGCATGGATGCCATTATCTCACTTTACATGACAATGTCACAGCAGTAGTAAGGATTAATGGTAGCACAAAGTTTCCATTCGGTGCACTATATTAGCTATAATACTGCAAAGTTCATTAATACGTTCATTTCGTAGAAGCACCTCAAACAATTATTATCAATTCAAATTTCCATTGCTCTTGCTTTCTTTGTCTGCGTACAGGACAAAGGTTTCAGCGCTGCCGCTAAACGCTTTCCCAAAAGTTTTAATCCAATTTAGGGAGTTATCGAATCATTAACTTAGCGAAACCTATTAAAAATTGCTTCGAAATAATTACAATTTTCGGGCATACCATGGATTCGTTTAACTTTCACAGTACGTGTGGTAAATGTGTTATCCTCAGTTTCCCAACTTTCGGTAAATGCGTTTATATCTACCTGAATTGAATGAAGGGTGTGCACATACCGATTTTTATACCGAACGGGTTCATTCCTGTGCCTCCCTCTTTAAAATTATATTAACATTCATAGTCTCACGAAAAAATTCCTTGGAATTGCAATGTTTGCTTTTCAGTATAGGAAAAGGAAAATTACCTACTAGGAAAATTATAATGTATAATCACGTCTAACGGAGCGAAACATTCTCAAACACCTGGAACCGAATAATCTGAAGAATCCGAAGCATTTGAAGTTACGGGAGTGTCTGAAGAACCTGAAAAATAGTTTGAAGAACTTGAAGAATCGAAAGAACTAGCGGAAACGGAAAAATATCTAAAAGATCTGTTAAATTTGAGGATCCGAAGCATTCAAAGATTCCAGTGCGTTGAAACAATTCGAGGAAATTGTGGCATTTAAAAACTTACAGATTCAATGATTCGGAAATATTTCGAATTTAACGGTTGACTGATGAATTTGAAAAAATTGGTAAATAATATCTTTTTTTAACTGAAATTACTTCTGGAGGTATATATGCCTTCTCGTTCTCAACATTCAACTTTTAAATGCTGAAACTGTTATCAACCAGGTCATCTCTGACCTAATTGCCTAAGGCCACAGAAATACATTGCTTTGGTTGTGGTCGGCCTTCAGTAACTCAGTCTAAATGCCCAAAATGCAATCAGAACCGGGGAAACTAAGGCCCGAGTTTTCTCTCTCCGAGGAGATGACTCATTAATTTCCTTAATTTCGCCCCTCGGATAAACAACGAATTGTTTTGAACTTTATTTTCACTAGTGTTGGGGACGATGAAAGACCTTATCTCAAAGTTAATATTTATAGCTGTTTTTGTAGTGGTTTACTGTATTGGAGACTCGGGAGCTTCTCGAATCGTATTGAGAAATGAAAGGCGGAAAAATAGCCTGGGTACATGTTTAAATACTACTGAAAGCTGTGACAGAGAAAGAGGCATACCCTTACATTAGTTCAGTTTTAGATCGCTTACGCTATGCAAAATTTTTGACTAGGTCGGATATTGATTCAGCTTATTGGCATATTCCTTTGGCACCTGAATCTAAGTCAATTACGACTTTTAGAGTTCCGGATAGGAGGCTTTATCAATTCACTCGTATGCCTTTTGGACTTCCCAACTCGCCTACTACTTTTCGTAGATTAATTGACCATGTCGCAGGGGCTCATTTGGAACCACATGAACCATACAGTGATTAAAAAACAGTTTCCTTCAGATGTGTCGGTGTGATCTGTAAACATACTTTCCATAATAATGACTATCCAAGGGCACAACTTCGCTGTTATGACAATCTTTGTGAACAAGTTTGACAGTAGCTGTCAATGCAGAAACAACTCAATAATTCAAATCTAATGCCTTAGACAAGGAAAGAGAGGGGACCCGTAATACCGCATCCACGGCATGCATGAATTTGACGCGAATTTCGAGACGACTGCCATATTTTCGGTGGCACTCAAAGCGCGGTGGCAGTGTGAATTTTTTGACATTTCTTCATTATTGATAAAGTTTGTGTGTGCAAAACTGTGTGATATAAACGTGGTGAATTGTTCTGCGTACAACTGTAAAAGTTGCAGTGGTCGTTGTCCGGCAGGAATATCATTTCATAGGCAAGATAAAAAACGGCACGTTGTCTGGTTTGGCTAAATTTAATTAAATCTTCATGGTAGTTAATAAAACACTTTTAAGGTCTTCATTTTCATAATCTTACAATTGTCCTATATTTTTGTGCATTAATAAAATACTGCTTTATACTTCTTTTCATTGATAATTTTTCGATTACAGTAAGCAAGTGATATAACCTGCAAGAGATATTCCAGTGACGGCGTGACTATCTACTTACATGACGTAACAGATATGTACATGTTTGGATGCCTAACCCTTAGGCGACTGATTACTTTGTATGGAGTAGTTTAACTACAGTGTATGTTGCCTTTGTACTTACATGTAGTACGACAGATAGGATTTGGTCTTCAAAAGAGAGAGGTCATCGATAGATGTGCGAAGCAATACCGCATCGATCGCAGCCACATTCGATAAACACAAGATATCCTGAGGGAAGATCGTTATGATCAAACCCGTTAGGGGAGAAGACATCTCAATTCAATATTATCACAGTCGTCATCGTCAACGATTTGCTATACTATCAACAGCTTATTACTTAGGTACAAGAAACTGAGGAAGGGGTTTAAAGAAATTCTTTTTAGACACGCTTTGTATTTGTCTTATGCGGCTATCGATTTCGACCTAACTGGTCATCTTCAGGCCGAGCGTCATTGATGAATGCAAAATTTTTTTAACGATGTTATATAGTAGTGGTCAGGAATGACAAATTAATGTACGAAAGAGTGAGGTTGTGTATTAGTATTCTAAAAACGCTGCGTAGAAATGGTTACAATTGATTATCGAAATCAGGGCTCCGTTCGCCTAACGTTCCGTGCGGTGCGTCCAATTTATGGCTTTCGTGGACATCCTGCAGAGTCCACAATCCGTTGTTTAATAAAAAATTTGAGACAACGGGGTCAGTGATTGATGAAGCAGTTCCTGTACGTCAAAGAAACGCAAGATCGTTGGAGAATATTATTGCCGTTCCGAATAGTGTGCGAGAAAACCCCAGGCAGCCCATTCTGCAGAGTGCTCAAGAGATGGGTCTTTCTGGGACTTTAACTTGGCGGATTTTGCGCCGAGACTTGGGTTTTCAGTTCCCTAGTCTATGCAGACCAATCACAGTCAATTGCTGCCCTAAAGACCGGTATAACTCGCTTTCTTCGTGAAATTCAGCCCAGTTTAAGCGAACATGTCCAAAATTGGTCCACCACAATGCAACGTCCACAGCGGAGTCGCGGGGGCCATTTCACTGAAATTATTTTTCATAAATAATGTCATCGAATAATATATTTAAAATATTATAAAACTTGTGGTAATATCACTTAAACAGGTTGTTTTATTTCATTTCAAAGTTCGAGCGCTCTTAATGAAAAACCCTCGGAAAAACCCTTTACTTTCAATAATTAATAATGCGCTTATATCGCGAACCCAGTTTCTGAAACGATCAAAGTCCAGTCGTATGTTTACGTTTATCGCGTTTTTTGTCTCTCTATTCAGATAAGAACCTGATATTATGTCCGACAACTGTACGCACAGGTTAGTCATACCATGATGGCAGTATAAATAAATTGTAATTTCCTAATGTAATACCCGAGCGGGCGCCACTGGTGGTGGCAGTATGATCGCAATTTGCTTCACGCGCGCGCTCTCTATTACGGGTCCCCTCTCTTTCATAGTCTAAGTCTAATGCTATCCGAAGGCTCTACGATATTCCGCTGATGAAACCTGAAAGGAGGGGGGGGGGGGGCAGTTTTCACCACAAGGAAATTATAACTTACTTAAAACTTGACACGTTGTTCTGCAGTCAATTTGTATTGATTAATGTTTCTGGAATTGATATTCTGTGGTTAGGGATGCTACTCGAAGCAAAGTTCTTGGGGATGGAGTTTAGGGGTGTTTACGACAAGAACACCATCATTTATTCAAAACTCGACTATAAATGCTGTACTAGATTTGTATTGATCAGACAATTTCTGGGGTGGAATGTGTGTGGTTGTAACGGGAGCATTTACACGACGTTTGTTTGAGTTCACGAGAAACTCGCTTGTGTAATCCCCAAAATCGCAACATGTTCATGAATGCACATTAGTACTTAAAAAGAAACTATCCCAAATAATTATGAATTAACTTTCACACGCACGACCCATCGAACTAATTTCTTATTGTCATTCCTAACTCTGTTAGATGTTGATTCTTAAACAAACATTACAGTAACAGTATACCAAAAATAATTAATACGTACTTGCGAAAATAAAACTGCTACAAACGCCCAACTCGCGAGTAATTCGACGGTACACTGAATCCAATTTGCTCGTGGAAAAAAATTACTAGGTGCCATTTTGAAGGGGGGGGGGGGGGTTAATTAATTCAAAAAAGATAGGTAGGGATTAATCGGGAGTGATTTTTTAGGTGATTACGGGTTGAACCACGTTGAGTTCTTTACTAGTTTCCAGATCATCAATCAGTAAACAAATTCGGGTTTGGGCTACCAACGTGATGAGTGTGTTACGTTCACTTTGGGCAAAAGTAACAAAATTACCTTGAGATAAACACACGAGAAACTCAGGCAAAGTAGAGGTGGGTCGGGGTGAATATCGGGGTTCTTGTGCACTAACAAAGGGAAAGTGGATGATAGGTAAACCGGATAGGCGCTACTTAGTCATTTTCAAAAGAGAATACTTATCAAAACAGCGAAACAAGACAGACTAAGGGAGCTAAATAAATAAAATACTTGATAGGGATAGAACATAAACAATAATTGACGTAACAATCAAGGGTAATTTAATCAATGATCTCAAAAATATTACATATAGAACACTGTAATATATAAATCTGCTATCTCAATATTTAAATTTAAATTAATTTTTAGAAAGAAAAAAATGGATCAACACATAATCAGAAAAAATATCAAATGTAATTACAATTCGATTGTATCGAAAACCAATATATAATCAAACTTTATATCAAGGAGTCGACGAAAAATAGAAATGACCTTTGAATTTTGGTCGTAGCGGCCGTCTGAATTCAGAAGGGCGCGTTCAGCCTTTGCTGTAAGAGCAAACAACACAAACAACAAATAAAAAGGGTAGTGAATAGCGCGGTACATAAAATATTGCGAAATGGCTAACGTCTGACACGGAGGCAATCGGATATTAAACTGTAATTAATACTCAGAAGGAATGAATAATTGGAATTACTTTACAGTAGCAAAAGCAAAATTTATTTCGACTACGCGTCGAGATTAAAGCCATAACCGTGACGTTAAATTCAAGAAACGTTCTTTACGATGCACAAATAACTAAATTTCTGTTCATCAATCAATTCAAAACATAAACAAGATAATATGAGCCAATAGAAAAAAACTTAACTAAATCCTTGTGGATATCGGTTTCGGGCAACGTTTCAGTGACTTCAAAACGAATTTATAAAGCAACGGTAGCTAATATCGGTATAACACAGCTGATACGAAGGATACAATACAAAGAAATAACCTAACAAGTAGGTGGTCTAAAATAAAGTTTGAAATTTGCATTTATAATAATAAAATTGTTTTAAACGCACGTATTTGGAAAAACATTAAAAGTATGATGTAAAATTATTCGTAGTCAAAGTTGCTCCTCTTGTGGTAGTTTAAAGTGACAATCGTAGTCCAAAAACAACAAGAAATTACTGTGGTAGAGAAGAACTTCGTTTGCCTGCAACTAATAAACACAGAAAGGCAACGCCGGCAAAATTACGTCCAGAAAGCATCAACAGAGACTCCATAAAAGTAAAGGTATTCGTCTCTACAAAGAGGGTCGTACCAAGCCAGTTTTGTATGAAAATCATAATCTGCGAAAGGACATTTTGGTATGACGTACAGTGATTTTAATTTATGTAGAATTAAGGGAAGAGCAAATTGGATTTATTAAATCTAGTCAATATATTCAAAGTTTTATGATAATTTCGTGTTTATTGTTGCTGGTACACAAGTCACAAAACCCAGTGTAAAAAACAAAAAACATTTCCAGATCATTTAACTGTTGTGTAAAAAAATTAAGTTCGCATTAGTACGTTCGATATTTAATTCAACGGAGGGATGGTCAACACCCTTATTTGCAAAAACCCATTGCATGGTTGGGAACGCTACTCTAAATGACGCCTTTGGGAATTGAGTTCAGGGGCGCTACTTTCTCGATATCGACACATAATTTACCCCAAACTCGACAATAAATCCGGTAATCACTTTTTCTTGACTGTGGCGTGCTAATATCAAATTTATTACTTGTCTTATAGTAACATTAGTTGCAACCCTTAAAATTGTTTACTACATCGCAGATAGCGGTTTTTCTGTTTCATTCAGCTTACGGCGATCGCGTGGTTACCTAAGTGGTAAAGCTTAAAGTATAGCGTGTTGGATAGGATAAGTACGTTAATTATGTCGATCTTTCGAACATTAATTTAGGTAATAATGTTGCTAATCATTTATCGAGTGCTTCGTAGCATACAATACCCGAAGCATTCTTGCCTTTGGATAAGGAATACGGTGTAAATTTTGGCATTCAGAATAAGAAAAGCGACTTGCACTTGTTGATAAGCGTATCAACCATTGGATCATATAAAGGGGATCTTGATGTCAAGTCTACATCATTATATTCCGCACGCATTTGTAAGCACGCCAGAAAAGATATCCTATCATGAAGTAGATATCGTTATATGTGTCATGTCATCTACCTACATGTTCGTCGTGCTACTGCACGTGATCCCAGTCTTAATTTCAATTACACTTCAGTCTAGTGTATGTAAATTAATGCAATCAATTTAAGTTTGAAATAAAATTATGCACGAGTGCAACATGCTAATTAAGACAGGTACTTAGCTACAAATGAATCGGTTAGCTACATATTACCTCTAGTCAGAATCGTAAATAGGATTAACATTAACAACAATAGGGAGATTATAATGAAATATGTCACGTTCTGTATTTAGAGTTTCTTCCATTAATTTGTATTTCCATTAGTCCACTAATGCACCCTTAGATCTGAACTATCTTCAGGTTGACTAAGTGAACGGTATATTATATTAGTAGATTTAGTGTAGAACTACATCGTACTATGTTAAGTGCTCAATTTCTGCCTCATTTACGCTATTGACACATCAATTATGCAATATGAGGACTGTTTTTAGTTCCGAATCAAAATAATGGATTTTATAATTTTTCGGAAGGACTGACCGCATCAGCAACGGTGTCACAAATTACGTGTTCACGTAAGTCAAGTTGAAGGTTTTACTGCAATTACGTGGTTGTTAAAAGGGAAACTCTCGGCGTAAGTAGCAATAAGAAACAATAGCATTTGTAAGTCTAAAATTGTAGTATCAATATTATAGCCCTCTCCTTCCATTCTATCAAATCTCTTCCCTCACATTCGCTAAGTGACAAAAATGTTCTTCAAAATTAATTACTCCATTAAATTGTTGTAAAATGTCCATTCACAATATCCTATCCAAACTTCCGATCATAAATTTCAATACAAATTGTCTTTTAAACAAAACTGTTTAATCCCTTTGTAAAGAAGCAATAACTGTCAATAAAATTACAAAAGATTATCTCAAAATGAATACATTTATTACGATTAAACAACTAATAAACGAAAACAAATTCTTGCAGTTTCTAGAACAAGATCAAAAATCAAATTATCCCTGCTGGCCAGATAATTTAGCTTTAGTGTATCGATTAATTCTAAGCAATCGAATCTAAATAATTAAACGTTTATATACCCCACATAAAGAAACGGCCAAACGGAAAAGATTGAAAATATACAACAGTTATACCTTATTGTCCTTTGCGATTCGCACTCCTTTAAAAACTTTCCACTGGCACCCATACCACGAGGATAACTGTCACCACCTCGAATTCCGTCTGCTAATGCCTCAAATCAAGATGGCGGCCAAAAAGGCGACTAAAACTGACTTATCATGACTTTTATGTAGCACATACGTTTTTCCACTTATTACTATTTATGAAAACTTTTGAAACCAAACAAATTTAAAATCGCTGCTGCAATGGCGCTCCAAATACCGCGTTTTGTAATATTCTTACCTAAAGTGCGCAAAAGAATTATAGTTTGTTTGAAAAGTTCAGGATTAAGTGAAAAAGAAATACAAAAACTTTATTTACACATTTTCAAAAATGGCGGACAAGATGGCGGGGCTCGACGCGTACCTAATGTAACTCGCCGGAACTCTTTATTTAGTCATGTGGGCGCATGCAGTGGCATATCGCATAACCCCTTCAGAAGCCATTAAAGCAAGCGATCCGATTTCAAAAACTAGCCAATCACTTTCGACAACAGAGTTGTGATTTCTAGATACAATCGAATTAGTACCTTATGAAAACCCCAGAATCGGTACAGCACTTATCGTGTACCGTTTACTAGCCTCTTTCAAATATGAAATGTTTTGCCTTTAAGATAATAATAAATACTAAGACATATGTAGGGGAATGTGGGGGAATCCCAGTCAGATGGGTAATTCCGGTCACCAGAGAATACAGTTACCTGTCAAACCAAGCCAACATAGAACAGGTCTGCCACCTATTGTATGTCGCCGTAAGTTAATTTAACCAGGTTTCGCTTTCAACGGACCAGTATGATCACAGCAGTGACTAAGATACGTTTAACGTTACAGGAAGTATAAAAATCGGTTAATTTTATAGCGAGGTAAGTAACCAAATTTCTTATGTATTGTAATACTATGGATAGCAATATGTCAAGGAACACGTGTTCTTTCTTATTCTTATTTTGGAAAGTGTCGATTGCTGGTCTAGCATTTTTAATGTTTACGTTTCTACGATAGTGTGTGATTGGGCAATACCGGTCAGAAATGCTGGGGGAATACCAGTCATGACCGGAATTACCCCACCTATTTCGCAATGAAGAAAACTGCTTAGGAATTAGTTTTTGTTGCAGATGCCTAGAAATTACAAAGCACAGGGGAAGAAAGGCACCTGGAGTGCGACTCAATTACAGAATGCTATTCTATTTATTCAAGAGGGCCATTCTATTCGCGAGGCCAGCCGTAAGTACCAAATTCCTTTTAGTACGCTACAAGAAAGGAGAGCTAAACACAGAGACAATGGTCCTCAAATGGGCAGAAAGGCAGTTCTATCTTCAGACGAGGAGACAGCATTGGCGGAGCGTGTGAAATTTTTGTCAGATTTGTTTTATGGGGTGACGCCTAAAGAAATTCGACGCATTGCCTATGATTGTCAACGAGAGCGACTCTGAGGAAAATGATTTAGATGCAACAGATTTATGTCAAGATGACGAAGTTGATGACATACAGAATGAAAATGAAGAAGATATCTGCATTATATGCGAAGAGTTTGGACGAGAAGGGGAGTTGTGGTACCGCTGCACACAGTGTGGCAGTTGGGCCCATGAATTGTGCAGTGGATTTGACAGCCCAGAGAACTACATATGTGACATTTGCATTGAAATATAGATTTTGAGACAATTTCACTTTTTTCCCATTTTTAAAATTAAGTGTTGTTAGTTTTGGAAATTTTTTTATTTTGTTGTGTTTCACGAACAATGTACTGATTTATTTAACGTTCTTACTGTTATTATTTACGATTATTTAATAAAATATGTTCGAAATAAGATATGTCCATTTAAAAAGCATTGGGATAATGCTGACCGTAATTACCCGCATAGTGGGGCGATTCCGGTCAATGACGTATCATCAATTTATCTAAATTTTCTTCATGGTATTAAATATTGCTGTTATCAGAATTTGTCAATGTATAGTAGCCATATTAACCATCTTATAAACCAAGGATCTTCGATAAATGATCAACCGCTTTGCCACAATTCTAATTAAGGCTTAGGTGACCGCTATTCCCCCATTCTCCCCTACTACATAAAAATCATGATAAGATACAACAAGAAATAGTGTTATAGTAAGACATATGTACTACATAAAAATCATGATAAGATCCTTGTTTACAACAAGAAAAAATGTTATAGTGAGCTGTCGTCGCCGTTTTGGACGCCACGTAAAAATACTTGTCACCAAACCAAACCTCTAGAAAATAAGCATTACCGATGTACGTCGTGCAATTTCAATGTTAATCTCTATTTTATTGGGATTGAGGGTTGTCTGCTAGCCGCCTATCAACTTTGATTTTCAAACAGAGAAAGTTTTAGATTATCACGTTAATGTGTAATATTTGCCCACAATGAAAGTAATTTCGAACGTAGGTGTTTGTCCCTTGAGATGAAAGGGGAAATTATGGTTAAAGCGGCAAATAACTACACACGAGAATGCAGATAGAAAATTACATTTTCGTTTTCGTTGAATTTAAAATTTCACTGTAACATTTGTTATCTCCTCTTCAGACAGTTCACTTCGAATGAAAGTGAATTATGTCTCTTTCTTTTGAATATACATACAAAGAGGTATATTTATTAATATTTCATGCGGAAGGATTAAAAAAAAATAAATAGAAATTCCGCTGGCATTGTCGCTTTAAAAAGGTAGTCTGTCAATATTTGCTGTTCGCTTCTCTTTTCAAAGATTAAATATGTCAAATACATAAATAACAAATCCATTTACGATTAGTCGCCATACAACCCGAACTTGACACAAATATGTGTTGCGAATGACGTACGCAGAGGCACGTGTCCTTACCATTGTGTATATTAGCCAAAAACTAGAAGGCTATCTTTCAGAAGGAAAAATGTTTTGCCAGAGAAGGAAAGATAGAGGATGATTGTAAAGTGAAGCAAGTTTTGGCTCTGTTTTCCATCAATAAGATTGTCGTCTACAGTCCTTTTTCACAGGATTAAAGCAGCGACCGATACTAAAAATCTAAGTGGAGGGATGAAAAGAAGACGCTTTTGGTAAAGGAATGCAGTAGCGACTGTGGAAACCGTGCGTGTAAGATAGCCCCTGCGGTGGATGCACCCATCGAACGCGTCCTCGTGTGGCGGATAGTGGGACGCCTATGCAGACAGCTGAATGATCGTAAAGTGACTCGTTCTCAAGCGGTGGCCCCTTTCCTTCGTCAAGGGACTGAGAGCCAAGCCTTGGGCTCTGCCCAGGTGAGACCGCATTTCCGCACTACTCGTGGGAATTGTATGGACGATTATTCAAACAAACCCTTTTTGGGCTCTCAACCAGCAAGCCGGGCCCTCGAAAGGGACTTATGCAAGAATCTGGTGGGGGACCAGCTCCAATTCGCAAGAAGAACAGGAATGGCGCAGAGAAAGCGATGGCCAGGAAGCGCTGGCTCGAGGGTAAGACCTCGGGTCAAGTGGGTCCCGCGCCTAGCCTAAAGCTAAGACTGTGTTGGGTTGTTGGCTCAGGGGGCAACTTGACGTGAGGGACCAAGCGTCTCGGATCGGAGGGATGCACTCCAGGGTCTAGCTCAAGGCCCTGAGAAGAACCATCGAGGTTCTGGATGTAACAGTATTCCTGTGCAGGCTAGTTTTAAAGTTCATTTTAGGTAATTGTTAATTCTAAATATAGGTAATCATGACTCCCAAGTACGAATATGGATGTATGAGATTACTGCATCAAAAGGAATTTGTTTATTTCAGTTCAATGTAGCCGAATGTGGATTTTAAATATGGCCGCCATAAATCAGAAAGAAAATTAGAGTTAAGTAATGATCGCGGCGAAAATAGAATTTTGTTCATAGTCAATTAGGGAAAAACTGCATACGAGTATCGATTATTAACGCAAAGGTAAAATTCCGAGTCATTATAAATAATTAATCTAGAGCTAGTAGAACGATTTGAATCTGTGTCTGTTCGCCACCGCTGTCAAATTAGCAAAAGCTTTATTCATGGGTGAGCTAACTATATAAACGGAAGAGGATTGTGCCCGTAAAGCAGAAATGAGGCCAGCATATAAACACTAGGAGGGTATAAATACGGAAATTACCAGCACCAAAGCAGCAGTTGTCCGCCGTCTTTTAACGGAGCAACATCTGTGCCGTTCGCGTCCGTAAACCATAAGCGCGTATGCGCAATAAGCGAATTGAGGCGAGATTTTAAGAAAATAAAAGTAAAGAACCGAGCGAAACCATCTCCATCGAGCCACCGTATTTAAGCCTCAGACAAAAAATTAAGTTTATTTCTGTATTCGGCAGTTCTAGAGTAAATATTTTGATTTCAGTTGACGTAATAAAGATAGATTTGCCTTTTTGTGAATGAATGAGTTAACCCTGCTCTTCCAGGAATGTGCCACCTCAATCCCCATTTCTTTTAACATGTGTTACTTACAGATTCAAGGCGAATTTCTAAGAAAATAAGAACGTAATATGTTTTAATAAAGATTATTGATTTTTATTCATTTATCCTTTCCCATTTCCTCGAGGCCAGAAAAGGACCATCGACTGAATGCTAGCCGGAGCCCAACAGCAATTGTTTTAATTAAGAAGAACCACCCCGAAATCAAGTAGCTTGAGGAAGAACGGTAGGAAGAGTAGAAAAGTAACCATCCGGTTACATGGAGCACCCAAGTTTGCGGACGCACCACGAACCTATGGGCAAATCGCTGCGGCGGGGCTCAGGGTTGCCATCGTTTCGGTTTCGTACCCGCCTCAGTCCATTATGGCTGCATTGAATGTAGTTGATGAGATGAAGAGGGAGTCCCATTGTGGTGGCCGAATGTGAGAACCAGTGGAACTGGTTGCAGAGGACCGTCCCGCTTATTAGGCCCTGGGATGGCGCGTCTCTGAAAATTCAGAGGCACGTTCCTCGGGTAACCAAAGTGATGATACGGCCACCATCTTGAAGGGCCCCCAGAGGCAAAATCCTTGATTTACGACGAGCTTATGGAGAACGTTCTTCCGCAGGGATGAGCTTGGTAGAATCCTTCTCACATTCGGTGTCGTTGTGGCATCCTATCTTGCACTCCAGCGGCAGAACTATCAGGTACCCGCGGGGGACGTAAGCTTAAGAATATTCACGTAACCTTCTTTTGGTAGCCCGTAATTAGAACGTTCTGCCAAATATTCACAAAGTATCCAAGTAGAAAAAACGAAGTATCATTGGTTTTTTTAGGGTTTTTTCCCCAATAATAGAAAAATTCGGAGCCAATTCTTCTTGTACATTGGATAAAAAGTATTATAAAACACTAGACTGCCATCCAGTTGCTTTCGAATAGCGTGTAGAAGTAGATAGCTCATTAGCGCCACCAAGAGGTTAAAGAGAGGTACCTACTGGACAAATCGCGAGAAAAAACTATGCTGCCTAAAATACGTTACTTTCAAGGAACAATTTGGAAATTTAATTTACTTACAGTCTCACTGCGAATCTTCGACTGAGTTAAATCCGTCACTGAAAATAGAACAGCTATTCTTGCTCATGAACATATAAAGCAAAAACGAGTACCTATCTGCTTTGTGTAGGTCACAAAATCAGATCACTTGTTGTCCTTGGTTCAGTACGAAACCTGGGGAAGAAGTCATTGGTGGTTTGATGGTGTGGTGATCATGTAGAAAATTTTAGACTCAAGAAGAATGGCCGCTGAAGCAAACGTAGCAAAATCCCACTTTTGAAAAATGTAAGGGGTTAAGATAATGTATATATGGGTTAGGTCAGTGTACGAGTATGTTATTGGAAAGTTCGCAATTTCGCATGTTTGTGAAGTATGGATGAAAAAGTAGCAGGAATTAATATTACTGAAAAACCACAAGGATAGATTAAAATCGAATTACGTAAATTTATTTTCAAGGGATGTTTTTTGTATAAATAATATGGAATTAATAAAATAATAATAAGGCCAAGTTCAAAGTGTTTTTTTAACTTTCATGAAACATTCAAATATCCATAGTGACTCACAAACCTATATTGTATTCCTAAGAGATGAATAAAAAATATCATAGCACATAAAAACAAATTTTGTTACCACGCCATCCTGAAATTTTCCATTCGACGTTAATAACTACCCACGGCTGGTCATATATTTAAATTTATTAATTGCATTCGTAATTCGCAGGTACGCCAAAATCTTCAAAAAGATTCAAATATCGTAGCGTTCAATAGAAAGTTAATTAAAAATAGTTAATCAAAGGCGCCGACGTTCGCTACCTATAGAAATACGAGTAAATATCAATTACATTAATTAACTAGTAACTGCGTTAAACGGTGGTCTATTTCTGATATAGAAGGCGGCGATAATCTAAATAACACAATCTAAAATCAATCGGATTCAAATAGGTGAGATAATACAGTAAAATGAAAATTTCGAGTGATTTATATGCCAATCTTCCTAAATTGGAATGATAATATCTAACTGTTATGATATTATTATGGCACGAGCAGATCGATAGCACTTACTGTCAAATTAAAGGTAATTAATCCCAATGAAATATGAACGTTATTTTCCATTCGTCTCTAATTTTGAACCATAAAAGCTACGTACATACTTTTCATGTAGTGGCAGATTAATCAACAAGTAACTGACCTAAGGTGTTTCTATTTTTCTTTCATGCTCATGCTTTAGTTGAGGAATTATTAAGCAATCACTCAAAATATAAAGGTTTCGTTAGCGAACAATTTAATAAACTCATTTTAAAAAATTGGTGGACACCCCGTCTTTTCTGGGGATATTTCAATTACAACAAAATTTCCTTTATAAACCGTACTTGCAGCTACAAAATTTTGTTTTCCGTGATCCATTCCTTAAACATTAAAAAAAACCTGTGCGATACATCATTCAAAATCTCTGTAAACATTTATACATTAAAAACAAATCACTGCAATTAACCGTGCGATTACGAAAAAAAGTCGTAATAATTTCTTAATCCTAACCACCCACACTGTGATTAAGAAAATGTCGTAATCGTTAATTATCGACTAATTTCAGTAGGAAAACCTCCAAATACATCGCCTTGATCCTCAATATATAAATTTTAGCCATTTTTTACTATCTTCTTTTTTACAAAAATATTTCTATATTCCATATATATGTCTATATTTTGGGGAGATATTTATCTACTATTTTGGCTTAAAAAATGCGCTTTAGTGTGCTTGTTGTAACTAGTTCATGATTTTATATTATATCAATTATTATCAAGTTCTAAATAATGTAATCCTATTTATCGTTATTAAGCAAAGCAGAGGCCTAGAACTTCCGGAAATCTATTTTCAACATTTGGTGACCGTGACAGGACCCGTAGGTTGAGAGGTGGTAGACATTTTTGGGTAGGTATTTGAGGCACGCTAAAAACTTGTCCAATACCCAAACACAGAAATGCGGACCTGGTGAGCAATAGCGGGGCTAAATCAACCCTTATATTTTTTAAAATACCAATTCTTACGACATTTTTACATCTTTCAATTCAATATTTAAGAAACGAAAAAATCAATAATCCTGATCATTTAATCGTACACTTTGCCAGGTACTTTCAAAATTTGAAAACCTGGGCTACCTATTTGGATACAAATTATCCGAGCGCCAATTTTTCTAGTGCGAAAATGTCCCATGTGTGCATATGTGTTTAGATATCAAAAAGTTAGGGTAGCGAAATGCTCATGTGCGAAAAATCTTGGTGCAAATTGTTCTGATGAGAATGATGTGTGTGCAAATTGTGGGAGTGCAAATTACTAGGGCACGAATTATCCCATAACCGCTCATCCTACTATACTTTCATTTAAAATAGCCGTACATCGGTTTGCCCGAGCTATTCTATAAATACCAATCATAATTTAAGCATTAGTGTGAGAATCACACAGCATAGGTACTTAAAAAGACACAAAATCAAAGGATGCGTTTGATTTCTCCCTATTGCTTATTGAAGAACGATAAATAAATGATGTTGCGCTGTTTTCATATACGTAACAGTCTAAAATACTCCCTCGATATTTCCTTAAAAACTTGTTTCATATCCTTAATGCGAGTAAATTATTCTCTATCGATATACTTGACCTCAATACCGCTGTTTTTAAAAAAAAGCAAGTTGAAGCAATATTGGCGTGCAAAATCTTCCATGTTCAGCGTCAGCAGTAAAAAATTGGGAGAGTTGTCAATTCTTCTACGCCCGACATTTCTATCAGTTCTAACCCTCGGAAATTTTGGGATATTTTGATAGAATAAGAAAACGATCCAAAGGTTTTATACCACACAACTAATATAAAAGTTTAAATTGCGCAGAATAAAGCTCCTCCATTTTAAGACAGGCAACAAAAGCAAAAGTAATTTAAAGTTAAAGCTTTTTACTAGTTTCTAGAAGCGAATATATACACACGGACTTAATCCTCAAAATATTTTCGGCCTTAACTTCGTAAATAAGAAATTGACCGATCTCTTCGAAACGAACATTTTTAAGCGATTTGCGTACAATTCCGCTGCGTTTGGTGGGCGCGCGCTGTAACAGTATTTCTGTACAGCTTATTTAAACTTTTATTTTTACGTGATTCAAGTGTCCAGTCTAAATGTAATCATGACTCCCAAGTATGAATGATGTGACTGAATGGGAATGCATTTAAAGGGGAATTGTTTATTTTAAGTTATTGTAGCTGAATGTGCATTTCAAAGATAGCCGCTATGACGCAGAAGGAGAATTAAATATAAGTAAATTATAAATATCGCGACGTAATTAGAATTGCATTCGTCGTATGTAAATAGGTAAATTAGGGTACAAACCTGCATAGAAATAGCGAGTATTAACGCTAAGGTCAAAGTCCGAGTCATTGTAAATAATTAGTTGAGAGCTAGTAGAGCGATTCAAATCCGTCTATTTTCTACCGCTGCCAAAGTGTCAAAAGCTTAAGTCATGGGCGTTCAAACTATTTATACATGTGCGAGTTTGCGCGATAAAGCGAATTGAGGTCAGTGGATACTAAGTGAGAAAGTATAAATACGGGGATTTCAAGCACCAGGAGGGAGTTG
Source organism: Photinus pyralis (assembly GCF_008802855.1). Classification (NCBI taxonomy): domain Eukaryota; kingdom Metazoa; phylum Arthropoda; class Insecta; order Coleoptera; family Lampyridae; genus Photinus; species Photinus pyralis. The sequence goes on from NW_022170596.1 coordinate 15,759,263, forward strand.
CCCGTCGCCGTTTTACGGAGCAACATCTATGTCAGTCGCGCCCGCAAATTATAAGCGTGCAGTTTAATAAAGCGTTAAGGCGACTTTTATAAGAAAAGCAAGCAAAAGAACCGAGTGAAATAATCTCCATCGAGCCAGCGTAGGAGACGAAAACGTTTCTTCCCAGCGCGCCGAAGAAAATTGGAAATTTACGAAATTACAGAAGGCTGTTACCGGGCGGGGTAACGTAAGTGGCAAACGGAGGTTGAAAACGTATATTACACAATATTTACAAATAATACAGAGGATATAATGTACATATATAAGATCGCTTCTGGCACGTGGGATGGCGCCGGACTTGACTACGGTCAAGCCGGGAAGTGATGGCGTGCGGAGACGGTACTTGAGCCCAAGCGACCAGCCTCAGTCGCTTGTGTAGGGTAAGGTAGGCTTGCCCAGGCACAAGTGAAGTTCCCCTGTCGGTGCGCTGCTTATAAACGATTTCCGGTAGAGGCGTCTGGCGACGCGGCCAATAGGGCGCTAGTGGATGGTGGGGTGGAAGTTGCAACCCCTCTCCTAGTCGTCGTAACAGTATCCCCCCCCTGTAAAGGGGTTGCGACGGCGGGGTGCAGGCGCTGTAGCAAACGGCGGTGACGGGGTTGTCGTTGGTTCCGTGGTGGCGTCGGTGAAATGATTCTTGGCGGAAGTTCCGGTACTGGTGCCGGGGTGGGTTGGTTGGGTGCAGGGCGTAGATCGTGTACGTGCACCTTTACCAGTTCGTTTCCTCGCCTTATCCAGTACGCGTTTGTGCCCGCCAGCGCTTCGATGGTGTAGGGACCTGTGTACTTCATGTGAAAGTTCCCGGAGTGTTGGTCCCTGGATCTTTCCATCACTCCGTCGCCTACTTGGTACTGGGTGCGGGCTGGCCCGTAGTTCGCGTACCGGCTGCGGGATCGTGCCTGGTTCCTGTGCACCGTCTGTACGACCTCCTCTCGGGCTTCTCCTGTCGGTGGAGGTGGTCGATCCCTGGCTTTCCACTCTCCTGGCCTGGGTAGGTCGTAGCCTAGCAGCGCGTGGCTCGGCGTGAGTCCAGTAGCGGCGTTTCTCCTCGTACGTAACGTAAACATGACAATGGGTAGTACGGCCGCCCAGGCGCTGGGGCTTTGTCCCACCAGATGAGTGCGGAGGCCCTTTTTGATTTCTTGGTTCCGGCGTTCGACGGGGTTCGCCTGCGGGTGCCATATGGGCGTTGTCCAGTGCATTGCTCCCCACTTCCGAAGTGCCGCGTCCCATGTCACTGATGTGAATTGCGGTCCGTTGTCTGAGATGATCGCTCTCGGGAAACCATAGCGTGCGAATACCTCGTGTTCCAGGATTCTGACCACTGTTGGAGCGACTGCTTCCTTTACTGGAAATGCCTCCACCCACATGCTGAAGAGGTCCGTGATCACGACTATCTGGCGGTAGCCTGTAGGTGTGGCGTCGTAGGGGCCCATCAAGTCTACGGAAACCGCTTCCCAGGGTCGTGTGGGTTTGCGTGGGCGTACGGTGGCGTCCTGGACCGGGCCTCTTTTGACTGCCGCGCAAATCCAACATGCTCGTACATAATTCCGCACCGTGTCTCCCAGTTTCGCCCAGTGGTAATGTGTCATTATGGCCCGTTCCGTTTCTTCGGCTCCTGGGTGTCCAGCTGTGGCTGCGTTGTGGTACGCTTCTAGTACCGCTGGTTGAAGGCTGCAGGGGACTACGAGTAGGTTCCCTTGGGGTGCTTTGCGGTAGAGGTAACCGTTGTCCACCGTGTAATCCCGGTTGAACCTTGCTTGTGCTGGTGTCGCTGGTCCTTCCTGCTGTATTCTGTGCCAGGTGCGTACCAGAACGATGGCGTTTTCGTTTGTCTTTTGGCACTCCTTCACATGGTCCGCCAAATTGGCCACTTCCACTGCCGCGATTACCGGGGTGCTGTTGGTTTGTTTGGACTCGTGTGTGGTCGTAGGTGGCAGCATGCGGTTTACGTCTTCTGCCGTGGCTTCTTCGGCTTCTTCTGCTGATGGGTGGCGGGACAGGTGGTCTGGAAGCTCGTTTTCTTTCCCCGGACAGTGGACCACATCAAATGTAAATTCTTGGAGCCGTAATGCCCAACGAGTTAGCTTGCTCTTTTCGTCTTTTGTGCGATCCAGCCACAGGAGAGCGCGGCTGTCTGTCTTCAACGTAAAACGTCTATCTTCCAGATATGGCCGGTATCGTTTAATGGCCCACACTACTGCCAAGCACTCCTGTTCGTTGATATGGTAGCGTCTCTGCGCGTGGTTAAGTTTGGCACTGGCGTAGCTGATAATTTTTTTCTCTCCGGGGTGGGGTTCTTGAAAGAGTACGGCCGCAATCCCGTTTTCGCTGGCGTCGGTTTGCAGCACGAATGGAGTGGCGAAGTCCGGACGGCTGAGTTGGAGTGGTTTGCTAAGTGCTGCTTTTAACTGGCTAAAGGCGACGTCGGCTGCCGCTGTCCATCGGAAAGGGGTGTTCTTTGTTAGTAAGTTATCCAACGGTGCTTGTAATTCGGCACACCGGGGCACGTACTCTCGTAGCCAGTTGGTCAATCCTAGAAAACTTCTTAGCTTCTTCCTCGAGGTGGGCCGGTCTGCGGTCCGGATTGCTTCGATGTGTTCCTGGCACGGGCGGTTCCCGTTCGCCGTGATGTTGTGGCCCAGGTATTGGATCGTTTGCCCCCCGAAGCGACACTTTTCGAGGGACAAGCGGAGTTTGTGGCGTTGCAGTCGTTCCAGCACGAGGTGTAGATGTTTGAGGTGCTCGTCCCAGGAGTCTGAGTAGATTATTATGTCATCCAGGTATACCATGACGAATTTCCGTAAATACCCGGCGAGAACGTCCTGGGTCATTAGCTTCTGGAACGTAGCAGGTGCATTCTTGAGCCCGAACGGCATTACTTTGAATTGATAACTCGCTCCATCAGGGGTTGAAAACGCGGTGAGATGTCGGGATTCCGTCTCTAGCGGCACCTGCCAGTAGCCTGATTTGAGATCCAGGCTGGAAAAAACTTTGGCCGTCCCCAGGTCTCGGAGGGTCTCCTGTATGACTGGCAGGTTGGTGCTCTCGTCTTTTGTGATGGCGTTTAGACGACGGTAGTCGATGCAGAATCTCGGGCGGCCGTCTTTTTTCTGAATTATGACGATGGGCGAGCAATATTCGGACGTGCTGGGCTCGATCACCTGCGCTGCTAACATAGCTTCCACTTCATCCGCGATGACCTTCTTTTTGTTTGGCGAATGTCGATATGGCGGAAGTCGGAAGGGCGTTGTTTTGGTGACTCGGATGCGATGTGTGGTGGATGCTGTTGTTGTGGGCGTTGCAGGATCGGCCAGTGTGCTACCGAAAGTTTCCAGCAGTGTGGCCAGGCGTCGATCGAGTGGTGGTTGGAACCCGTGCTTGACTCCGGCGAAGTTTATGGAGTCGCTCGTTGTTGGGCCGCGGTTCGGAGCTTGGTCCCAGTGTGTTGTCTGCCTTGTATGGGTTCCCCAGTGGATGCACGCTCTCTCGTAATCCAGCACCGCTCGATGTTCTTGGAGCCACTTCTGTCCCAAGATCATGGGCACGACAAGGTTTGGTGTCACCAGGAAGTCGTCCGATTCTTGCTTGTCGTTGAGCGTGTACTCGACTCTGGATGTGCCGATGACTTCCAGCTGATGGCGGGGGTTCGCTAGGCCGGCTGTTTGGTGGTTGCTATGGTGGATTTTCCACGCGAGCTCCTTCTGGATGAAGTTATGGGATGATCCGGAGTCGAGGAGAGCTCTTACGCTTTTTCCGCGTACCTTGACTGCCAGCGTTGGTAGGTTGGGTCGGGTCGCAGTCTGGATTAGGTGGACGGCCGGGCATTGTTCCCGACCGCTGCCCCGTTTCCCTGGTCTCGGCGGCGGGTCAGTACTGGGCAGTCTCGGTGGAAGTGATATTCCGGGCAGTGGTGGCACTTTGGTGTGTTGGGAGGTCTGTCGGCGGGGGTTGGTGGCGATGGTCTGGGTTGATTGTTTCGAGGTAGCGCTTTGTTGCAGTTTTCGATTTCCTCGGCGTGACGCACCAAGTCGAGGAGTGAAGTGGGTGTTGTGGTTAAAAAGGCTACTCTAATGCGTGGGTGCAGCAGGTCTCTCAGTAGCTCGAGGTGCTCGCCGATCGGGATCTTCAGCCGTTTTGCTAGCTGTGCCTTCCTCTGGAGGAATTGCTGCGGCGACTCTGCTCCTTGTTCTCGGCCGAAGAATTCTGATTGCATCTTCCCGCGAATCTTGCTGCTGTCGTATTTTTCGCGGGTGTAGTTCTTTAGGTCGTTGTATGTCGGTGAAAATGCCTCGTAACTGTTCCACCATTTCGCAGCCTCCCCTTTTAGTTGTGCTGCTGCTGTTTTTAACTTTTCCGTCGGGTCGGTGGTTTGGATTGTCTGCTCGAGCGTGCTGAAGAAGACTGTTGGGTCCTCCAGGTGGTCGCCGCTGAAGGTCGGTAGGTCCGGTGATGCGGTTTTCTGCGCGTTCTGGAGGGCGTCGGTCAGCGCCTTTAGCATGTCGAGGGTGTGTTGAGAGTGTTGGGCGCCACTGGACGGGGTTGCCGGGTCCAGACCGGGGTTGATTGCCGGGGTCATCTCCGTTGTTTGAGTGTCGATACCTTCGTCGGCGCCGGAGTTGGACGTCGGGGTGTTCCTGCTCCTCGTATTCATGGTGTTGCGCGTCGGCTGTCGCGGGAGCGTGGGCGTAGATCCTCAGAGCGCGATGCTGCTGGTTGACTCACACGTATGGGCGCCAATTGTTACCGGGCGGGGTAACGTAAGTGGCAAACGGAGGTTGAAAAGTATATTACACAATATTTACAAATAATACAGAGGCTATATGTACATATATAAGATCGCTTCTGGCACGTGGGATGGCGCCGGACTTGACTACGGTCAAGCCGGGAAGTGATCGCGTGCGGAGACGGTCTTGAGCCCAAGCGACCAGCCTTGTTGTAGGGTAAGGTAGGCTTGCCCAGGCACAAGTGAAGTTCCCCTGTCGGTGCGCTGCTTATAAACGATTTCCGGTAGAGGCGTCTGGCGACGCGGCCAATAGGGCGCTAGTGGATGGTGGGGTGGAAGTTGCAACCCCTCTCCTAGTCGTCGTAACAAGGCAAGGATTCCGTTGTCGGTACGTGCGCAATCCAGCTGGAGAGTACCAAACTGAGATCGAGATACACCAGCCTGCCTGTGATTGGTCCAGCTCAAAAGCGAACAGCAGCCTGCAGTGGGCGGTCCGAATTCATTCGACTTCCACATCGATCGTGCGACAAAAATACCTCCAAGTCCTGGTGCACTTATGAACTCGAGGTATTTGTAGACAATAGTTCGTTGTAGTTCGCCTCGTTGTAGATTTATTAATTCGTTGTAGTTCGCCCCATTGTGGATTCATTATTTCGTTGTATTTTTATTATTACAAAACTATTATAAATTGGTATGTTTGTAAAGGCGATTTAAATTACCTACTAGTGTTGCGTGCAATTTAGTGCTTATCAGCACTATTTGCATTCATTTAAACGACTCGAACCTGAAAGCGTTACTACACGCATTTACAGCAGTTTTGTGGTGACTTTCGACTAAAGTGGATAAGAGTTTATGAAATACGAATTAATGTTCTTTCTGTACTCGGCGGTTTTGAGAGTAAATAACTTGATTTAATTCACATAATAAATACATATTTTCTTTTATATGCAGTGACTTTTTGTGTATGAATGAATTAACTTTGTTTCCACAGGATGTACCGCCTCACCCCCATTTCTTTTAACATGTGTTACTTACAGATAAGAGGCGATTTCTAAGACAAAAAGAACCCAACAGGTTTTAATAAAGATTATTGATTTTTATTCATTTATCCTTTCCCCTCTCCTTGAGGCCAGAAGAATTATCGACTGAAGCTAGCCGGCGCCCAACAACCCTCAATGTTTATAGGAAGAACCACCCCCAAGTAAAGGATTTTAAGAAGAGAGGGTAAAGAGAGTTGGAAAGTAACCAGCCGGTTACACATTCCATAAATCGATATATTTGAAAAATACATTCATATAAACATTATGATAAATTCGAAACAATAATAAATCCTTCTTCGTTACACGATGAATAAAATTTGTTTAAAGAGTCAATTGTAATAGTTAACAAAAGGTAGTCATGTTACTTGCTTAAATTCTAACGTTAGAAGTATAAGGCACACAATCAAAAAAACAATAAATAGAGAGATTAATTTACACAAGTCGTCGAACTTGGGAGGGGGAAATCTCAACTGGGGATTTTATTGCAGCGTCGTCGTCGGTTCAGTAGGGATGGATGCTAGCGAGTCCGACGCGTCCCGAATTCGAGACGGTGCTATTGGTGCGCTGCAGCATGTCGGGGAAGAGCTTCTTCGACTTGTCCATCTTGAGCTTGGGCTCGGCGTAGCTGTGCCTGTAGCCGGCCGCGTGTCTGCCCTTCGGGTTGCGGACGTACTTGAGGTCTTCGATCTGGTTCGTGTCGACCGGCGATTTCGAACGAGAGTAGTGGTGGTCGCGTTCGTCGTTGTTTCGGTAGTAGTCGTCCTCGTAGTTGTTGTTCTCGACGTACGTTCGCCGCTTGAGCTCGCGCGCGATTTCGTTCGAGTTCTTCTTGTGCTCCTCCTCGATTAAGCAGAACATCGAGCGACGTTTCGGGTCGTACTTGTCGACGTGCCGGTACCGATCGGACGCCTCCTTCTGGTACCGGACGTTCTCTTGAAGCGTAGCCCTCGGCGCCGGTTCCGGCTTCTCGTCGTAATATCGTACCTTGTCGTCGTACCGCCGATTCACGAACGGCATTTCTTTGTGCGTGGGCGAAATCGGCGGCTCCTTCCTCAACCGCTCTTGCTCCAAGCGCTCCTTCTCGAGAAGCAAAAACTTTTCTTTCGCGTCCTTGAAACGGTCACGTGGCGTGTCGTTTTCGATGGGCGAAGGGCTTCGCTGCCTAAGTCCGGGCCGTTTGCGCACCTCCTCGACCAAGTACTCGGTCGATCTCGACTTTGAGTCCCGATCTGAGTATCTGTCCATTCCCGAATTTCGCCCGTTGGAAAACCACTCCCCCCGTTTCTCGTCGCCGTAATACCGTCTTGAATTTTCGAAGTAGCCCTGTTTCTGTCGCGCCTTCGGCACCGGAGCCTCCCGATAGTCGCGCTGTTCCTCGTAGTAGTGCGGTCGCGATTCCTCTTCGTCGGCGTACTTCGGGTTGGAGTACGCGTAGTTTTCGATGAATTTTTCACGGGAGTACCGTACGTTCTCCTGCTCCCAATCGTCAAAGTTCCTCTGCTTGGCGGTCTCGTGCCTCTCCTCAGTGTAACGTTTACGTTCCAGCGACTTAGGGTGGTTTTGTGACTGTCTTTCGTTAAATAGAAATTTGTGTTTTTCGTCATATCTCGTCTCGGGTTGTCGCGAGTACCGTTCGGATATTTTCGACTCGCTTTTGATGAATCTTTCGGATGCTCTCGGGAAATTCGTTTCGGTTGATCCGTGCATTAGGTATAAGGTGGAATCGGCCACATCGTTGTTCCATTCTTCATCTGAAATATAAAAGATTTCTTTACCAAAATATACTAATATGAAGGAAGGGAAATGTCTAAAAATTTAAGGAAGGTAATTTAAGGGGCTTCAGAAATTTTGAAGAGCCTCAAAGGGGTTGTACAGGGGTTTCAAGAGTTGCCATAAAAAGTAATTTTCAGGAAATAGTTGCTATACGTTGCCCCCCCCCCCGGCACCCCAGTGCTACGTCCTTTGTAGTGCGGAAAAAATGATCCGGGGGGGGGGTCCCCGCCAGGAAATAGTCATCGACTTTTGCATGTACCCCCCAGATCCCACGGTGCTACGTTCTTTAAAAATAGTTCCTCACTTTAATTAATCAATTCTTCCCTCTTAATTAATCAATTTTTTGTTAGATTTTTACAATTTAAGCGCTAATTATGTTTAATTAATTAATCTCCCGACTTCAAGAAATTCAAATTTGCTCAACTTTTTAATCTCCTCTGTCCTCACCTTTATTCATCAATTTTGTTTAATCTTTGCCAGTTAAGCGCTAACTTTGTGCACTTGTTTGACGTTGTAATTATTTGTTTCTTTGATTCTCGCAAAATTCATGCATTTGTTGTTTAATTTTCAGAAATTAAGCTCTAATTATGTTCAATTATCTTGCGCTACAATTTAAGAATTGCACATTTTTTAATCGATTTGAATTAATAGTGGATTCCAACATCACCCCTAATAATTAAATTTTTTTATTTGCAGAAATTAAGCGCTAATTACGCTCAACTCAACCTATTACCGCTATAATTTTTAAACTGCCGACTTCAAGAATTGCAAATTTTTTAGTCAATTTTAATTAAAAGCGCATGCGATTCTCACCTTTATTGATCAATTATTGTTTAATGCTTACAAGTTAAACGCTAATTATGCGCAATTATTTTGCGTTATAATTTTTAATTTTTCTTACAAATTTTTTAATCAATCTTAACAAAAGCAAACTCGACCCTCTTTACTTTATTAATCCATTTTATGTTTAATTTTCACAAATTAAGCGCTAATTATGCTTAATTTCTCTGTACTATATTTTTAATTAAATTAATTAATTTTAATTAAACGCGGACTCGACTCTATAATTTTTAATCTTCCGGCTACAACAGACAAATTATTAACTATAATAATCAATTTTTCTTAATTCCCACAGATTAAGCGCTAATTCTGAGCAATTCTTTGCGTTGTTTGTTTTTAATCTCCTGGATCCTCACATTTATTAACCAATTTTTTTAATTCATTTAGACAAATTAAGCGCTAATTATGCTCAATATCGGATTTGTTCCTCATACTTATTGGTGAATTCTTGTAAATTAAGGGCTAATTATACGCAATTATTTTGCGCTATAATTTTTAATCTCCCAACTTCCAGAAATGAAACTTTTTAGTCAACTTTAATTAAATGCGCATTCGATTCTCAGTTTAATTAACCAATCTTTTATTAATTCTGGCAAATTTCGCGCTAATTACGTTGAATTATTTTGCGCCATAATTTTTAACCTCCCGAATTTGAAAAATGCCAATTTTTAATCAACTTTAATTAAGCGCGGACTCGATTCTCGATTTAATTAAAACAATTATTTTCAATTCTCGCAAGTTAAGCGCTAATTATAAGCAACTGTTTTGCGTTGTAATTTTTAATCTCCTGGATCCTTACATTTATTATCCAATTTTTTTAAATTAATTTAGACAAATTAAGCGCTAATTATGCTCAAAGGTTAATCGCAAATTGCGCAATTTTTTGGCGCCATAATTTTTCGAGAAATGCAAATTATTTCCTCAATTTTAATTAAACGCGGACTCGATCCTCCCTATTCTTTAATTTTCACAAGTTAAGCGCTAATTATAAGCAACTGTTTTGCGTTGTAATTTTTAATCTCCTGGATCCCCACATTTATTAACCCATTTTTTAATTAATTTAGACAAACTTTAATTATGCTAATTATGCTCAATATCGGATTTGTTCCTCATACTTATGGGCGAATTCTTGATAATTAAGGGCTAATTATGCGCAAGTACTTTGCGCTATAATTTTTAATCTCCCGACTTCCAGGAATGAAAATTTTCAATCAACCTTAATTAAACGCGGATTCGATACTCACTTTAATTAACCAATCTTTTTTTAATTCTGGCAAATTAAGCGCTAATTATGCTGAATTAATCTCCCGAATTTAAGAAATGCAAATTTTTAATTTTTAATTTAACGCAGACTCGATTCTCAATTTAATTAACCATTTTTCTAAATTCTCGCATGTTAAGCGCTAATTATGCGCACTAATATTTTAATTTCTCGAATCCGAGATTTACTAATTTTTTAATCAACTTTAACAAAATCTATATCCTCGCCTCTTTATTAACCAGTTTTCGGTTTAAGTTTTACAATTTAAGCGCCAATTAGAGTCAAATATTTTGTGCTGCAATTTTTAATCTCTTCATTTTGAGTAATTGCAAATTTTTGAATCAATTTTAATTAAACACGGACACGATTCACTTTAATAATCACATTTTTTTTTAATTCTCAAAAGTTAATCGCTAATTATGCGCATTTTTTTGGCGCTATAATTTCTCGAGAAATGCAAATTATTTCCTCCATTTTAATTAAACGCGGACTCGATCCTCTCTATTTTGTAATTTTCACAAGTTGAACGCTAATTATAAGCAACTGTTTCGCGGTGTAATTAATCTCCTGGATCCTCGCATTTATTAACCAATTTTTTTTTTATTAATTTAGACAAATTAAGCGCTAATTATGCTCAATTTTTTTGCGCTAAAGTATTTAATCTCAAACTTCAAGAAATGTAAATTCTTTAATCAATTTTAATTAAAAGCGGATTTGTCCCTCATGCTTATTGGCGAATTCTTGCAAATTAAGGGCTAATCATGCGCAATTATTTTGCGCTATAATGTTTAATCTCCCGACTTGAAGGAATGAAAATTTTCAATGAACTTTAATTAAACGTGGATTCGATACTCACTTTAATTAACCAATATTTTTTTAATTCTGGCAAATTAAGCGCTAATTATGTTGAATTATGTTGCGCCATAATTTTTAATCTGCCGAATTTGAGAAATGACAATTTTTAATCAACTTTAATTGAGTGCGGACTCGATTGTCACTTTAATTAACCAATTTTGTTTAATTCTCGCATGTTAAGCGCTAATTATGCGCAATTATTTTAATATCTTAATTTCTCCAATCCGAGATTTACTAATTTTTTAATCAACTTTAACAAAATCGAACTATATATCCTCGCCTCTTTACTAATCAATTATCGGTTTAATTTTTATAATTTAAGCGCTAATTAGGGTCAAAGACTTTGCGCTATAATTTTTAATCTCTCAGTTTTGAGTAATTGCTAATTTCTGAATCAATTTTAATTAAAGACGGACACGATTCACTTTAAATAATCACAATTTTTTTTAATTCCCAAAAGTAAATCGCTAATTATGCGCAATTTTTTGGCGCTATAATTTCTCGAGAAATGCAAATTATTTCCTCAATTTTAATTAAACGCGGACTCGATCCCCCTATTTTTTAATTTTCGCAAGTTAAGCGCTAATTATGAGCAACTGTTTTGCGTTGTAATTTTTAATCTCCTGGATCCTCAAATTTATTAACCAATTTTTTTTATTAATTTGGACAAATTAAGCGCCAATTATGCTCAATTTTTTTGGGCTAAAATGTTTAATCTCCAAGATCTTCAAGAAATGTAAATTCTGTAATCAAATTTAATTTAAAGCGGATTTGTTCCTCATGGTGAACTCTTGCAAATTAGGGGCTAATTATGCGCAATTATTTTGCCCTACAATTTTCAATCTCCCCACTTCAAGAATTGCAAATTTTTAATTAAATTTTAATTAAACGCTGATTCCATCCTCATCTTTATTAACCAACTTCTAAAATTTTTGCAAGTTATGCGCAATTAGTTTTATTTTTTAATTTCTTGACTTCAAGAATTACACATTTTTTAATCACGTTAATAAATTAAGCGTTAATTATGCTTTTTTTAACTGTCACAAATTAAGCGCCAATTATGCGCAATTGTTTTGCGGTATAATTGTTAATCGCCCGACTTCAAGAATTACACATTTTTTAATCAATTTTAATTAACCGCGGACTCGATCCTTACTTGAATTAATTAATTTTCTTTCTTTATAGAAAAGTATCACGAGAGTCCTTACAGCTGTACGTTTTAGGGGAAAATCACCTGGGTGTCTGAGGGGTATGGATATATGCTACTTGTACATACAATATTCAGTGAGGGGAGATTCGAGAGATTGAACGGATCTTTTCTCCTGATGGGTATTCCATACCTCCTCTTCTTTGTGGAGCGGTTCGCTCTTCATATAATTTTCAAGAAATAGTAATTGAATTTTACTATATTGGTGCTCAAGCCGCATAGTGCCCATACCACTTGCACTACAATTTTTGAGCACCCAAGATGCTTCATTTAAATAGAAAAGTGCAGTGACTGTATAAAGACAGCGTGGCCATATTCTCCATCCACGCCATGTTTTTTTCCAAACTTATTATTGAGCCAATTGTTTTTAACCGAATTGGTTACAATAATATCATCACCTTGGTTAATTTCTCCCAATCCACACTGTCTCTATACCTCTCGCTATACGTATAGAGTCACTGTAAGGAAAAGATGCTTTGCATGACCTCTATTGGCAGAAAAAGGAACTACGAAATGAATTCGATCGCAACGATCCAACTTTCATGAATTTCCAGAGGAAATATACAGATGGCGTAAGGGTTGTTTTAGTTAGGTTATACATGCATGCTACCTTCAGGCGTCGCCTCATTAAATTCACCCCTTCTAAGAGAATATTGATCCTACCTCAAACAGCACCCCATGAACGTGTTCTTCTACTTGTAATGCTACACCTCATTGACAAATTTACGTGATATATGCATAATCTATTGCTGACTGGTTAATGCTAACTTCACACTGGTTTTACACCCCCTCGCGCTCTCTTGCTTTTGGTGCAACTTCAGCACATGTCTCGTACCGTACTTCATAAAATATTCTCGTGCCATTGTCGTGAGTAAAACTCCCCAAACTTTAATGAGGCTTACTTGCAAATTCCTTTCAAAGAAAACTCTAACATTCTTTGCCTAGTACATACAAGATGTATTGGAAGTTGTAGAAAGAAGAAGTGTGAAATAACCTGTTCTAACATCTGGCATTAGACTTATCATATTCTGGCCGGATAGACCAGTAGAACAAGTGCAAAGGTTCATCATCTGACCAGGCGTCCTCTTAACGCAACAGTGATTATGGACATTTATCGGGAGAACAATATAATTATGAAAGGGCGGCAAGACTGACACGTTATTATTTGGTCATAATTACGTAAAAATTTCGTTAAGATGCCAGATGGTCGAATAAAAGATCAATACAGTAATCAGAAATGAGGTCCGCATCGGAAGAAGAAGATCTTCCAGATTAATGACTTGCAAAAGTGTTTACTGCTAGATCGATCCTTGGAGTGTACTGCGAACTATGCAAGCGTAAAATTATTTCAGTTTTTATGGTGCACCGTTAGTGAAAATAAAAGTTTATGTAAATCGCTTTTTGCCCGCAATTGGTAGCCTCCTAACGGTGTCGCGTCACCGTTTCTTCTTGCACAAAATCGAACAATCGTACCTTAAAGCGTCGCTTCCGTTTTGGAAACGTCGAGGTAACTGTTAATTCGAATTCGATCGGGAAGTGCTTCTTTTCGTATCGAATTATCCATCCGTTTTTTTCAAGGGCGTTGGTTTGTGAAAACGCGTTTTACTTTTATCTCGATCGACGAAATTTCTAGCGCGAAATGGAGAAAGTCCAATTGAAGATGGAATGGTTTTCTTCGTATAGCGGGCGTTAATGTAGCTATGCGAACGTGATGGACGTACAAATGATATTATAATCGTCTAGTATTTGGGGCGCGTACTGTGCGGTAAACTTCATTTATGGGCCGAAAATTTTATATTCATTAAACTGCGGAGGTTTTGCACATAAGGAAATTCTAATATGGCAGCAGCTCTCCGCCACTGGAATGCTACCTCACTTACCTTTGGAGGTGTGACCAAATAATAAAAGTGATATCAAACTTATTTTTTCTTATAATCAAGAAATAATCGAAACTTCTGACATTGTTTCCTGAAATACTAACTAATTTAACAATTAAAACACTCTTCGGTTGATTATCTCAAAATTGACATTTGATTGGCCGTACAGTGTACAGCGATTTTGAACCACTTATGAAAAATAAGACATCGAGTCCGATTTTAATTAAAATTAACTAAAAATGTCATGTGATTTAAAATTATACCGCATAATTAGCCCTTAATTTGTGACAATTAAAAAAACAAGTATAAGTTGTGCACAACTTTTGTGCAGATAAAGCGCATTTTTTTAACCGAAATAGCTTTTGTTTTGACATCACCAATGGATATATTTCTTGCAGACGTCTCAATCGCCCTTTGTGAGTACCCTCTTCCGACAATCCGTTCTTGAGGTATAAGGGAATATACCCGATCACGATAAGATGCTGAGGAGGAGGACTATGGTTGGTAGAAATTAATTCCTTTCGTTGAGACCTTTCTTTAGAGTACTATGAAGGATAAAACTAGTTTTAATCGAACTTAATTAGCGCTTAATTTGTGATAATTAAATAATTGATTAATAAAGAGGCGAGAATCCAGTTCGATTTTGTTAAAATTGATTAAAAATTTGCAAATATCGGAGTCGCCAAATTAGACTATTAAAATAATTGCGCATAATTAGCGCTTAATTTGTGAAAATTAAGAAAAGTAATTAATTCAAGTAAGGATCGAGTCCGCGGTTAATTAAAATTGATTAAAAAATGTGCAATTCTTGAAGTCGGGATATTAAAAAATATAGCGCAAAACAATTGCGCATAATTAGCGCTTAATTTGTGACAGTTAAAAAAATAAAATAATGAAGGTGAGGACCAAGTCCGCTTTTAAACAAAATTGATTAAAAAAATCAAAAATTTGCATTTACTCAAAACCGAGAGAGTATTTTACCCTAATTAGCGCTTAAATTATAAAAATTAAACCGAAAATTGATAAGTAAAGAGGCGAGGATATAGTTCGATTTTATTAAAGTTGATTAAAAAATTAGCAAATCTCGGATTGGAGAAATTAGTATACACTAAAGTAATTGCGCATAATTAGCGCTTAACATGCCAGAATTAAAAAAAAACTGGTTAATTAAAGTGAGAATCCAGTCCACGCTTATTAAAAGTTGATTAAAAATTGGCATTTCGGGAGATTAAAAATTATGCCGCGTAATAATTCACTATAATTAGCGCTTAATTTGCCAGAATTGAAAAAAATTGGTTAATTAAAGTGAGGATCGAATCCGCGTTTAATTAAAGTTGTCGGGAGATTAAAAATTATAGCGCAAAATAATTGCGCATAATTAACCCTTAATTTGCAAGAATTCACCAGTAGGCATGAGGAACAAATCCGCTTTTAATTAAACTTGTTTAAAGAATTTAAATTTTTTGAAGTTGGAGATTAAACGTTAAAGCGCGTAAAAATTGAGCATATTAACGCCTAATTTGTCCAAATTAAAAAAAAAATTGGTTAATAAATGTAAGGATCCAGGAGATTAAAAATTGCAACGCAAAACAGTTGCTCATAATTAGCGCTTAACTTGCGAAAATTAAAAAATAGAGAGAATCGAGTCCGCGTTTAATTAAAATTGAGAAAATAATTTGCATTTCTCGAAAAATTATAGCACCAAACAATTGCGCATAATTAGCGCTTAACATGCGAGAATTAAAAAAATTGGTTAACCAAAGTGAGAATCGAGTTCGCGCTTAATTAAAATTGATTAAAAATTGGCATTTCTCAAAATAGGGAGATAAAAAATTGTAGCGCAAAATATTTAATTCAGCATAATTACCGCCTAATTTGTGAAAATTAAAAAAAAATTGATGTGTAGAGGGATGTATGGTGGATCGATTTTGCTTTTGTTAAAATTGATTAAAATAATTGTAAATCTCGGAGTCTAATTACCGCTTAATTTGTTAGAATTAAAAAAAATATTCATCAATAAAAATGACGATCGAATCCGCTTTTAATTAAAATTAATTAAAGAATTTGCATTTCTTGAAATCGGGAGATTAACAATTATAACGCAAAACAATTGGGCATAATTAGCCCTTAAATTGATGGAATTTGAAAAAAATTGAACTAGAAATTAATTAATAAACATCAGGATCCAGGAGATTAAAAATTACAACGCAAAGAATTGCTCAAAATTAGCGCTTAACCTGTGGGAATTAAGAAAAATGGATTATTATAGTTAATAATTTGTCTGTTGTAGCCGGAAGATTAAAAATAGTCGAGTCCGCGTTTAATTAAAATTAAAAATTTGAGAGATTAAAAATATAGTACAGAGAAATTAAGCATAATTAGCGCTTAATTTGTGAAAAATAAACAAAATATAAGATGGAATTACTGAGCAGTATCAGGGGCACAGTTGCTTTGTGAATAGCGTCTCTTTTTCAAAAATAGTTGTATAAATACAAGATGCATTAGCACCTCAAAAAGTGCTCAAAAATATAAGTTGGAATTGCTGAGCAGTATCAGGAGCAAAGTAGTGAATGCTTTGTGGATAGTGTCTCTTTTTCAAAAATGGTTCTAGATATACAAGATGCATTAGCACGTCAAAAGTGCTCAAAAGTATAAGATGGAATCACTGAGCAGTATCAGGAGCACAGTAGTGGATGCTTTGTGGAGAGTGTCCCTTTTTCAAAAATGGTTCTAGATATACAAGATGCATTAGCACGTCAAGAAGTGCTCTAAGGTATATGATGGAATTACTGAGCAGTATCAGGAGCACAGTAGTGGATGGATTGTGGATTCTCTTTTTCAAAAATGGTTGCATAAATACAAGATGCTTTGGCCCGTCAAAAAGTGCTGAAAAATATAAGATGAAATTACTGAGCAGTATCAGGAGCACAGTGGTGGGTGCTTTGTTGATAGTGTCTCTTTTTCAAAATTGGTTGTATAAATGCAAGATGCATTAGCCCGTGAAAAAGTGCTCAAAAATATAAGATGGAATTACTGAGCAGTATCAGGAGCACAGTAGTGGATGCTTTGTGGCTAGAGTCTCTTTTTCATAAATGGTTGTATAAATATAAGATGCTTTGGCCCGTATGAAAGTGCTGAAAAATATAAGACGTAATTACTGAGCAGTATCAGGAGCACAGTAGTGTATGTTTTGTGGACAGTGTCTCTTTTTCAAAAATAGTTGCATACATACAAGATGCATTAGCACTTCAAAAAGTGCTCTAAAATATAAGATGGAATTACTGAGCAGTATTAGGAGCACAGTAGCGGATGCTTTGTGAATAGTGTCTCTTTTTCAAAAATTGTTGTATAAATGCAAGTTGTTTTGACCCGTAAAAAAGTCCTCAAAAACATAAGATGGAATTACTGAGCAGTATCAGGAGCACAGAATGCTTTGTGGATAGTGTCTCGTATTCAAAAATGGTTGTATAAGTGCAAGATGCTTTAGCCCGTCAAAAAGTGCTCAAAAATGTCAGATGGAATTACTGAGCCGTATCAGGAGCACAGTAATAGATGGTTTGTGAATACTACTTTGATGAGCCAAAGATCGTCTCTTTTTAAAAAAATGTCACGTAAGTACGTTCAGATTTAAATGGCGCTCGTCGAACTTCTATCCTATTATTTGCAAAAGTTTGATTTCTTTCATTTAAGATTATTTGGGCAGTCCTCTTGCGGAATGTAGGTATATGAAAAGTCTTGTTATCAAAAAACTACTCGGTCTCCTTATTTTAACCTTTTTAATTTAGAGTCCAATATCAGGAGCACAGCAATGGATACTTTTTCGAATTTGCAAGGTTGTTAGATCAGTTTTCCCTACGGATATTCTGTCATAAGGGGAAATTACCCCTTTAAACCGGTTAAATTTAGGGGGCAGTAGCAGGAGCACAGTGCAAATGCCAATTTCATCAGACACCCTTCACTCGTGCAAGGATGGTTTGCGTTCGAAGTCTGGCTATGGCAGAATGCTGATTCTACTCGCTTAGGAGTCCAGTATCAGGAGCACAGCAGTACTTAGGTTTTTGTGAATATCGCCAAGATCATCAATCAAATGTTAATCCAAGCATGACATCACCGCGTGTTTGCTAATGAGGATTTTAGCTTTCAAAAGAGAGAAAAAAAGGTAAATGCATTCAGATGCGAAAAAAGTGCCTGTAATTACAGCTATTTGAAAGTGTAACGCGTCAACGTCAAAAAAGCGTAAAACAATAGATATGTCACCGTTTCGCGATCATTAAAAGCTCATTTCCGAAATTCGGCCCGTTTTGCACGCGCCCGCGCGAACCGGCGGCGGTAGTGGCCGCCGTCGTCCACCGGTACCGGTGAGATTCCGCATTCTTAAGCGATGGCCTACAGCCGTAGGACATCACCTGTACCCCATAACCGAACCTCGCCCAACTTCATTGCCGAGGTCAATTAAACGCGCATCTCCGACTAAAACGACACAAATTACTTTTACTGCGCGTACGCAATTTCACTTCGACAAATAATGCGAGCGTTACCTACAAATTGCCGGAAACGCGCCAAAAATTAGAATTTTATGACGAGCCATCGACTTTTTCGCACAATCGAACGGCCGCATCCATCATCACGTCGAACGACAAGACCCAGATTGCTAACCCCGTTCGCTCAATTTTGATTAACTTCTCGAAAAGTTTCATTAATTAGCTCGGCATACAGCGTAACGACAAAGACGCTTTGTACATTGTTGTATGTCGCGATTTGGCGAAATCCATTACCTGAATCAAGAAGCATCGCCTTTGCTTATTACGTTATTAACTTTTTAGGTTAAATGTGTGATAAAGGTACTTTCGCAATTTGTACATAACACTTTCTTGCATTATCGCTGATCAAACTTCGTTTAGAAGAGAAAACCGCCATTACCGCAGAATGCGCCCCGTGTGAAGTTGGCGTTAAAATTACACATGATTGCACATGTGAACTTAGCATTTGATACATCAATAGAACAGAAAAATGTAAAGAAAATTCTTTTACGTATTGTGTAATAATGACCAATAAACGCTTTCCGCTTAAAAATACGCAATATTTGAAAAGATTTAAATTGTATACATTGCAATTTTCCAACATATTCTGAAACTCAGGAACGGGGTGCTGGAAAAAGTTTTAAAACTTCTATTAGAGAACTTTAGAATTTCATGGATTTAAAATATCAAATAACTTTTAAAATTTTTGAACTTTCAAATAGTGTTTAAAAATTTCAAAATATCAATATTCTTTGAGAACCTATAATCTTTCAAATTTTTGGAATTTTTTAATTTCAACATTTATTACCTCAAAATTTTGATATATCAGTGTTCCAAAAGTTGAAAAAAAATGGCACACATTCCAAATTTTAAATACTTTTTAAAATTTTTGAAATTGTTGAATTTCCAAATTTTACTATTTTACAGTTTCAAAACTGAGAACATTCGAATTTCATAGATTTGAAATTACAAATAATTTTTCAAAATTTTATTGCTTCAAAATTTTAAAATATCAATATTCCAAAGTCTGGGAACTTTAGAATGTCATGAATTTAAAATTTCAAATATTTCAAGTTTTTGGAAATTTGTTTTCAAATTTTATACTTTTAAAATTTCAAAATATTCCGATTTGGAATTTCATACATTTAAATTTTCAAGTAAATTCTAATCTTTTTAATATTTTTAAGTTTGCTTTAAAACTTCAAAATATCAATATTCAAAAGTTGTAAAGTTAGAGAACTAAGATATCATAGAATAATCCTTGAAATCTTTGAATATGCATGTTTGAATTGTTTTCATTAAAATATCAAAACATCAATATTCTAAAGTTTTAAGATTTGAGACTTAAAATTTCAAATAAACTAAGATTTTTGGAATGTTTGAATTTCAAAAGTTTAAATGTCAATATTCCAAAGTGTAAGGTTTCAGAACTTCAGAATGTCAGAATTAAAATATTGATATTTAAAAAAGATTCAAAAATTTTAGAATTATAGATTTAAAATTTCAAATAACATTTTTTAGTGTCTAAATTTTGTTTTAAAATTGGAATATATTAATATTCCAAAGCTTAAGGTTTCCGAATTGTAAAATTTCTTAGATTTAAAATTTTTGGCATTTTTATGGTTTCCAAAATATCAATATTACAAAGCTTTATCGCTTGATAACTTTAAAATTTAAAACTTTTAAATAATTTTTATTTCAATATTTTAAAACATCAATATTCCACAAGTGTAAGGTTTGATAATTTCATAAGATTTAAAATTTCAAATAATTATAAATGTTTGTGAATTTTTGAATTCTAAAAGTTTAATATATCAATAATGTCAAGCTTGCGAACTCCAGAAATATTCCAAAATGTAACGTTTGTCACAGTTAAAATTTTAAATAATTTTAAAAGTTTTAAAATTGTTGAATTAGCAAAATGTAATGTTTCAAAGTTTCCAAACATCAACAAACTGAAGGTTTATGATTGGAAAATATTTAAAATTACAAATAATTTAAATTTTTTCTTCAATTATTACTCTTAAATTTCATATATTAATAAATGTTATTATTCCAAATTTAAAATTTCAATATTCCAAAATTTGATGATTTTGAACTTTAGAATTTCATAATTTCAAATACATACATACCCTTAAATTTATTTAAATTTTAAATTTTTTGTTTTAAAATGTTAAAATATTAATATATAAAGCTCGAGAACTTCAGAATGTAATGAAATTTTAAATAAGTTTTAAAATTTTTCGTTATATTAATTTAAAATATCAATACATCAATGCTCTAACTAAAGTATTTAGATTTGACAATTTTAGAATTTCATAGTTGGAAAATGATGAATGTCACATATTTAAAATTTCAAATAAGCTTTGAAATGATATGTTAAATAAATTAAACCAATAAAATTTATACGAGATTCTAAAATTTCCAAAATTCAACAATTCCAAAAATTTTAAAAATTTAAAATTTGAAATCTATGCAATTTAACTTTTGGATAATTAATGTTTTAAAATGTTGAAATAATAAAATTTGGAAGTTCAAGAATACCAAAAATTACTTGAAAGTTTTCAATTTTAAAGTTCTCATGCTTTGATAAAGCTTTGTAATATTGATATCTTGAAACATTTAAAAATTCAAAAATATTTGAATTTTAAATTTATGATATTCTACAGCTTGGAATATTAGTTTTTTTAAATGTTATTTGCAATTATCTTTACTTTCTGAAGTTTTACAGCTTTGGAATATTGATATATTAAAATTTTGAAATTCAAAAATTCCCAAAATTTGAAAGATTTGAAATTTCAAATTTATGCAAGTTCTCAAATCTTAAAACTAAAATATTGATATTTTGAAATTTTAAACAATAAAATTTGGATGTTCAGATTTTAAAAATTATTTAAAATTTTATTTCTATGACTTTCTGATGTTCCAAGCCTTAGAACTTTGGAATACTTAATTGGACATTTTAAAATAATTAAATTAAAAAATTCAAAATCGCAAATCCCAAATCTAGTTTTGAATATTGATAAAACATCAATTTTTAAAACAGTAAAATTTGGAATTTCAAAAATTTAAAAATTGTTAAAGGCTATTTGATATCTTAAAGTTCTCACATCTTAAAGGTTTGGAATACTGATATTTAGACAAAAAACATTTCGACGGAGACGGTTTTAACATTTCCAAACAAAATTTAAACAATCAAAAATATCAAAATTTAAATCGAAATAGTTTATACGAGTATTGAAGTTTAAAACGTTAAAACAAAATTTTAAAGTTCAAAAATTTTAAATTTTGAAATATGCAACTTTTTGAACTTTTGAAATATTGATGCTTTAACATTTTTAAATAATAAAATTTTATTATTATTTAATCTATGCAATTTTGTGGAAATTTTAATATTTTGAAATTTTCAAACAATAAAATTTGAAAATTCAAGAATTCTAGTTTTTTAAAATTTGAAATGTATGAGTTTACAAAATGGTCAAACCTTGAACTCTTGGGACATTGATATTTTGAAATTTGAAATAAAATTGAAATTTTTAACCACAAAATTCAAAAATTAAAAAATTTTAAATGTCATTTGAAATTTTAAACCCACACATTCTGAAGTTTTCAAGCTTTACAGCTTTGAAATATTGATACATAAAAATTTTGAAATTTGAAATTTTAAGTCTATGAAGGCTCTCAAATCCTAAAACGGAAATATTGGCATTTTGAAATTTTAAAACAATAAATTTTGGAAATTCAAAAATTTTAAGGCATATTTAAAATTTGAAAGCTGTAATTTTTTAACTTTTGGAATATTGATGTCATAAAATTTTTAAGTAATAAAATTTGGAAATTCAAAAATACCAAAATTTATTTGAGTTTTAAATTTAAAGTTCTCAAGCGATGCTTTGAAAGCTTGTTTTAAAAGTTATTTAAAATTCATGACATTCCACAGTTCTGAATCCTTTGAATGACATTCTAAACTTCTTAAGCCTTGCAGCATTGGAATAATGACAATTTAAATTTTGAAGCAATAGGATCTACAAAAATTGAAATTTCAAGTCTATGAAATTCCAAATTTTTCAAATCTTAAAGAATATTGATGGTTTGAAAATTTAAAATAGTTTTTTTTATTGAAATCTATTTTATAAAATTCTCAAACCCTGAACTCTTGGAATATTAATATTTTGGAATTTTAAAACAAAAAACCCAAAAACTAAGTTATTTGAAATTTTAAATCCATACATTCTGAAGTTATGCTTTGGAATATTGATAGGTATATTTTTCAAAATTTTCAAAGTTTTAAATTTTAAGTTCTCACATCTTAAAACTTCGAAATTATAAAACAATAAAATTTTGAAATTCAAAAATTCCAAAAATTTTTAAAATTTTTTGACATTTTTAATCTACCAAAGTTATCAAACCTTAAAACTTAGGAATGTTGATATTTTGAAATGCTGAAATAAAGTTTAAGAATTCAAAAATTATTAAAATTTTAAATCTATGGAATTCTAGTTCTCCAACCTTACATGTTGTATTGATTTTGAAATTTTGAAACTATAAAATTTGGAAACAAAAATTCCAAACATTTTAAACATATTAAATCTTAAATTCATGGCATTCTAAAGTTCTCAAGCTGGAATAATGATATTTTAAAATTTTGAAGCAATAAAAATTATAAGAAATGTTAAATCTATGAAATTCTACAGTTTTGAAACCTTAAAGTTTGGAATATTAATATTTTGAAATTTTAAAACAAAATTTAAACTCAAAAAGTATTATTTGAAATTTTAAGTTTATGAAATTTTAAAATTTTCCGCTCTTAAAATTCTCCAAATTTAGTTTTAAAATTTTAATATATTCCGAAGTTTAGTTTCAAAATTTTGGAATTTCATAAAATTTCAAAGTATGATAATTATGTGATATTTTGGTTTGAGAGCTTTAGAATTTCACATAATTAAAATTTCAAATGAACTTTTTGATATTTTTGAATGTCTAAACTTTGTTGTCTCAAAATTCAAATATCAATACAACAAAATTGTAAGGTTGGAGAACTTTAGGGAATTTAAAATTTCAATAATTTTTGAATTCTCAAACTTTATTTCAAAATCTCAAAATATCAACACGTTAGTTAAGTTTTAAGGTTTGATAACTTACGTCGATTAAAAATGTCAAATAATTTTCAAAATTTTTAAATTCCCAAATTCTATTGTTTAAAACTTCAAGGTTTTAAGATGTGAGAACCTTCACAGACTTTTTGAAAAATATTCCTATCAATATTCCAAAACTGTACTGAGAGCTTCAGAATGTATGAATTTAAAATTTCAAATAACATTTAAAATTTTTTAAATTTTAGAGTTTTTTGTTTTAAAATTTCAAAATATCAGTATTTTAGTTTTAGGATTTGAGAACCTTCATAGACTTGAAATTTCAAATAAAACCTTCGAATTTCAAAATTTCCAAAACTGTTAATGCTCAGAATCTATGGATTTATGACATTTAAAATTTTTTTTTAATTTTTGAATTTTTTGGTTTAAAATTTCAAAATATTCTTATTCCACAATGTAAGGTTGTAAGAACTTGAGAATGTCGTAGAATTAAAATTTTAAATAATTTTTTAAATCTGATCATTTTATTAACATTTTAAAGTATCAATATCCCAAAAGTTTAAGGTCTCATAGATTTCAAATTTTTAAGTCTTAAAATTTTTGAATTATCAAATTTTGTTCTTTAATGTTTCAAACATCAATACTCCTCTAAGTGTTTAGATTGGAGAAATTTTGATTTTTTTGAATTTCTAAATGTTGTTTGGAAATGTTAAAATATTAATATTTTGAAAATGAAAAGCTGGAGAATGTTAAAATTTCATAGAATTAAAATTTCAAATGATAGTTACAATTTTACTATTTCAAAATTTTAAAAATCAGTGTTGTAAAAAATTGCATGGAATTCCATATTCCAAAGCTTTATCGCTGGAGAACTTTAAAATTTAAAAATTTAAACTAATTTTTATTTTAATTTTCCACATTTGATTACTTCAACATTTTAAAAATCAATACCTATGCAAAAAACTTAAGGTTTTAGAACATTAGAATTTCATAGACTTAAAATATTATTCTTTAACATTTTTGAAACTTTAAAATTTCAAAATATTAAACTTCCAAACTACAGTTTGAGATCCTTAAAATGACATAGATTAAAAATTACAAAAAACTTTAAAATTGCTATAATCTTTGAATTTTAAAATTTTATTTTTTCAAAATTTTATAAATTCCTCGATTTAAAATTTCAAATAAACCTTAAAATTTTTAGAATGTTAAAATTGTTTAACGCCTGAAAACTCAAGGCATAACCAAATTAGCTTTTGGACTTTTAATGAAACTTTAGAAGTTTAATTGTTGTGTAATTGTACAGTAAACGTGTGTCTCGTTACAGTACCCCCTCCTTATTTTTTGCCAGTAATTAATTTGTACGTGTACGTACACTATTTACAAGTACTAGTGGTAAAAATATGAATTAATTTGCGAGCCCCCCCCCCCCCTCGCCCTTCTATGAGTGCAATAAAGCGAGTTTCTTCATCGCAATAAATCCGTATCTTCGCACACGTGTTAATGGGACGTTAATTTGCATTTACGACTCGTACACCTGGCAAATCGCCGGTTCGCAAAAAAAAAAAGTGAAATTATAAACGCGAACACGAAATCGTCCAATTAACCTGTCTCGAATTTCGTACCTAATGAAAGGTCCGTCGAAAAATTCGCTCTAAAACTAAATCGTAGTAAAAGTTGAGGAAGAAGGTGCGGCCCGTCCTCGAGGTAGATAACGCATATGGGGGGGCCCTCGCGCTTGTTGTAAAAGAGACAATTTCCTCATTGGCCCATGACGCAACGAAATTTGCCCCAATGAGGAATTGAAAGGTTAATCGATGTCAATAGAACTTTCGCGTCGGTTGCGTAATTTGATTGGCGGCGACTTACCGCTTGTACTTTGATTGTCGATGGTGGTGAAGCGCGTGTCGGGGGCGTCGGGCGACTCGGGCGAGGGCGGCAGATCGGAACCGATACCCGAACTTCCTCCGCTGCTGTCGATCTTCCGCCCGCTCTTCGCGTTCTGGCCGACGATGCTCGCGTTGAGGCACCTCCGCAGCTCGATCCCGGTGAGATTGCCCTTCTGCCGGTGGACCGTGTCGTAGTCCCTCGGCGGGAGCAGAATTGGCACGTCGTTCTTGTTCAGCTTCGCCCTTAGCTCGGCCGCCACCGAATCGTACAGTGTTGCCACTCGATCGCTGCCAAATCTGAAAGAGACTCAAATTAGTTGACTTGCGCTCGCCGCCCACTTTAGATTTGTCCCACAAACAATAATTTAACCCATGACCCGCAAATTTTTTCACCTAAAACCCGAGGCTATTAGCCCTAATTAGAAAATTGTAGGTGTTCGGTTCTGTTATTGGCAAACTTGGTAGGTGAAATCGCGCTTCTATTGATATATTGCTTGGACGACAAAAAAACTTCGATAGAGGCGCGCCTTTAATAAAAACCGCGGTGGCTTACACCTAAAAAGCAGAGCAGAACTACTTGTCTTGCCAAATTGAGCGAAAGGAACGAAGAAATGAAAGTTTCTGCGATTATCACCTGCTTAAAGCGGGCATTTAATTTCCACTTGAGCACGACAGAGATTTTCGATGTGCGATCAATGGCGTAAATTTCAAAAATTAATTAATTATGGGCGAAAAGGTCACTAATTATGCGCTTGCTAATAAAAATTTAATGCATTTCAATTCAATTCAAATTAATTAATTATGGACGCATAGGACATAATTAAGCGGTTGCTCAAGAAAATGTTTGCCGGAGTGTACCCACCAAAATTTTTTGAAATTCTTGGTTCTAAACTCAGCCATGAATTCCAAAAAACAATTAATTATGAACGCATAGGTCACTAATTATGCGCTTGCTAATAAAAATTTAATGCATTTCAATTCAAATTAATTAATTATGGACGCATAGGACGCATACTTAAGCTGTTGCTCAAGAACATTTTTTGTCCGATTGTACCTACCAAATTTTTTTTAAATTCATGACTGAATTCAGCCATGAATTCCAAATATAATTAATTATGAACGCATAAGCCACTAATTAAGCGTTTGCTAATAAAAATTTAATGAATTACACAAAATTAATTAATTATGGACGTATCGGACATAATCCTGGACATAATACAGCGGTTGCTAAAACAAAATTTTGCGCGATTGTACCAACATTTTTGGAATTCATGGCTCTGAATTCAGCCATGAATTAAAAAAATAGTATAGGACACTAATTAAGCGCTTCCCAAACAACATTTTTGCGCGATTGGAACAAATCAATGCCATACATTAAAAAAAAAATAATTAATTATGCGCAAGGACCACTAATTCAGCGCTTGCTAATCAAAATTTATGCGCGAATTGGCTAAATTAAATGCCACGAGCTTGAAAAATTAATTAATTATGGGCATTAACACTAATTCAGCGGTGGGCTAAACAATACATGAGCGCCAATGGAAAGAAATTCCCCGAAATGGCTGCAAACTCAAAAATTATTTAATTATAGACGCCCATAGGCCACTAATTAAATGCTCGATAAGCAAAATGTTTGCACGATTTAAACGCTTTCCAAACAACATTTTTGCGAAATTTAAACAAAATGGCATAAATTTCAAAAATTAATTAATTATGGACGTATAGGACACTAATTATGCGCTTCGCAAACTACATTTTTGCACGATTGGATCAAATCAATGCAATATATTTCAAAAATTAATTAATTGTGAACGCATAGGATACTAATTAATCGCTTGCTCCACAAAAGTTTTCTGAGATTGTACCAAATTCTTTTGAAATTCTTGGCTCCTATTTTCGCCAAAAACTCCAAAAAATAATTTATCATGGACGTGTAGGACACTACAATCACCTGCTTGAAGCGGGCATTTAATTTCCACTTGAGCACGACAGAGATTTTCGATGTGCGATTGGAACAAATCAATGGCGTAAATTAAAAAAAATTAATTAATTATGGGCGAAAAGATCACTAATTAAGCGGTTACTAATAAAAATTTAATGCATTTCAATTCAATTCAAATTAATTAATTATGGACGCATAAGACATAATTAAGCGGTTGCTCAATAAAATTTTTGCCCGATTGTACCTACCAAAATTTTTTGAAATTCAGCCATGAATTCCAAAAATAATTAATTATGAACGCATAGGCCGCTAATTAAGCGCTTGCTAATAAAATTCTATGAATTTCAAAAATTAATTAATTATAAAACGGTTGCTCAAGAAACTTTTTGCGCGATTGTACCACAATTTTTTTTAAATTCATGGCTCTGAATTCACCCATGAATTCCAAAAATAATTTATTATGGACGTGTAGGACACTAATTAAGCGCTTCCAAAATAACATTTTTGCGCGATTGGAACACATCAATGCCACACATTTCAAAAAATAATTAATTATGAACACGTAGGCCACTAATTAAGCGCTTGCCAATACAAAATTTAATGATATTCAATAATTAATTAATTAGGGCATAATAAAGCGGTTGCTCAAGAAAATTTTTGCGTGATTCTACCAAAATGTTTGGAATTTATGGCTCTGAATTCAGCCATGAATTTCAAAAATAATTAATTATGAACGCATAGGCCACTAATTAGGCGTTTGCTAATAAAAATTTAATGAATTGCAAAAATTAATTAATTATGGATGTATAGGACATAATAAAGCGGTTGCTCAAAACAAATTTTGCGCGATTGTACCAAAATTTTTGGAATTCATGGCCCTGAATTCAGCCATGAATTAAAAAAATAGTATAGGACACTAATTAAGCGCTTCCTAAACAAAATTTTTGCGCGATTGGGACAAATCAATGCCATACATTTCAAAAAATAATTTATTAATTATGAACGCATAGACTACTAATTCAGCGCTTGTTAATCAAAATTTATGCGCGATTGGAACAAATTGGCTAAATTCAATGCCACGAGTTTGAAAAATTAATTAATTATGGGTAATAACACTAATTACAAAGTTTTTGTGCGATTGGACCAACATTTTTTGAAATTCAGGACCGAATTTAGCTATGAATTAAAAAAAATTATTTATTACGGACGCATTTTGGAAATTCAAATTTTGTAATGAATTTCGAAAAATTTCTTATGGACGCATATAGGATACTCCCAAATCACATTTTTGCGCTATTGGACCAACATTTTTTAAAATTCGTGGCTCTGAGTTTAACCATGAATTTCAAAAAGATTGTTATGGGCCCATAAAGCATTTTCAAACAACATTTTTGGGCGATTGGACTAAAATTCTTTGAAATTTCTGGCTCTGAATTTAATCACGAATTTCAGAAAATAATCTATTATAGACGCATATAGGACAGCCCCAAACAAAATTTTTGCACGATTGGTTCCAAATTTTTGAAAATCGTGACTCAAAAAATTATAGACGCATAGCTCCCTAACAAAATTTTTGAGCGATTGCACCAAATTATTTTGAAATTCATGGCTCTGAATTTAGTCATGAATTCCAGGAAATAGTTTATTATGGACGTATAGGACACCCCCCAAACTTTTCTGCGCGATTGTCAAATTTTTTTTAAAATTCAAGACTGAATTTTGTTAATGAATTTCAAAAAATAATTTATTATATGCGCATCTTTTGAAATTCATGACTGAATTTCGCCCTTAAATTAAAAACAAATTATTGTGGATGCATATGACACTACCAAACAAAATTTAATTTTTACGCGATCGGACCAACATTTTTTGAAATTGATGGTTCTGAATTTAGCCATGAATAAAAAAAAAATGGTATGGCCGCAGAGGACACTCAAATAAAAATTTTGCGGGATTGGACTTAAGTTCAGAGCTAATTAATTAATTATGGGCGCATAGAGCACTAATTAATTATGGGCGCATTTTTGCGCGATTCAACCAAATTTTTTTGATATTCAGGAATTAATTCACGAATTTCAAAGAATAAATTATTATGAACGTATAGGACACTCCCAAATAAAATTTTTGCGCGATTAGACCAACATTTTTTGAAATGTGGAGTCGAATTTAGCCATGAATTTCAAAAAAATTACTATGGACGGATAGGAGACTCCCAAACAAAATTTTTCCGCGATTGTACAAAAATTTTTTCCAGACCGAATTTTATCATAAATTTAAACAAATTGATTATGGACACATGACACTCCCAAACAACATTCTTGCGCGATTGGACCAACATTTTTTGAAATTCAGGGCCGAATTTAGCTATGAATTTAAAAAAATTATTTATTATGGACGCATCTTTTGAAATTCATGGCTTTAAATTTAGTAATGAATTTCAATTTGCGGCTCTGAATTTAATCATGAATTTCAAACAAAATTTTTGCAATATTGGATTACAATTTTTGAAAAACGTGACTACATTTAGCCATGAATTTCAAAAAATTATAGACGCAACGGTACCAAACAAAATTTTGCGCGATTGAACTAAAATTTTTTGAAATTCAGGACTGAATTTAGCCATGAATTTTAAAAAATGATGTATTATTTCCGCATTTTTGACATTCGTGACTACATGCACATCAAAAAAATGATGAATGCGTAGGACACTCCTAAACAAAGTTTTTTCGCGATTGGACCAAACATTTCTGATGAACGTATAGGACACTCCCAAATAAAATTTTTGCGCAATTGGACTAAATTTTTTTGAAATTTGTGGCTCTGAATTTAGTCATGCGTGGCAGGAAATAATTTATTAGAGACGTATAAGACATGCCCAAACAACATTTTTGCGCGATTGAACCAAAATTTTTTGAATTCGTGGCTCCGACTTCAGACATGAATTTTAAAAAATTTGTTATGGACACTAATTAAGCGCTTGCTAAACAAAATTTATGCGCGATTGGAACAAAATTTCAATGCCATAAACTTCAAAAATTAATTAAGGACGCATAGTACACTAATTAAGCGCTCGCTAAACAAAATTTTGCGCAATTGGACCAAACTTTTTTGAATTCCTTGCTCTGAATTTAACCAGGAATTCCAAAAATAATTTATAATGGATGTATAGGAGACGAATTAAGCGCTTGCTAAACAAAATTTGTGCGCCAATGGAAAAAATTTCGCAAAAATCGCTAAATTCAGAGCCATGAAATTCAAAAATTAATTAATTATGGAAGCACAGGACTTAAATACTTTACTTTAAGAACGAAAATGTTTTCCAATATATAACAAGCATAGAAAGAATGCAAATGAAATTACTACAAACGTTAACAATGTCCAAGGTTGCAATTCCTCAATAACATTTACAAATTATAAGGTGTGTGAATTACATTTAATTACGTATCTTGATTAAATATTAATCTCCAATTAGTAGCGGTAAGCGAAACCAAACAAACGTAAACAAATAAATGCATAGCATTCATGTTTTTCACTTCAGTAAGTACCTAATAGAAAATAATACTGTGTGTAATCAAAACTAATGGCTACCTTGAATGGAACCTTCATTTTTAGATTATAAACATATTTGAAACCTTTTTTGGAAATTTTAAAAAAAATCTATGATAAATTTCAAAAAGATTTTTTATGTTCAAGGAAATTTTTAGATTTCCAGAGTATTTCAAGAAAATTTTGAGAAAAATTCAAGAAGAGTTCAATAAGATTTCTACAAAATTTTCAAGAATTCGAGATTAAAAAAATTTCAAGATTACAAAAAGAATTCAAGAAGATTTACAAGAGAATTTTGAAAAAAAAAATATTTTCAAAATTGCATGGTTACAAGCAGACTGCTCGAAGAAAAAGCTCCATAAGGATAATGAGAGACTTTCAGTCGATTTTGAGATCAGTATTGTTAGATTTCAAGAAAATAGCAAAAAGATTGCTAAAAAAGTTGAAGGAAATTTTAAGATTTCCAGCGGAGTTAAAAAAATTTCGAGAAAATTTCAAAATTTCAAGAGTTCAAGAAGATTTCTAGAAAGTATCGAGCAGAATTCCAGAAAATTTCGATATTTCAAAAAGCTTTCAAAAAATTCTAATTTTTCAAAAATATTTCTGAAGGATAGAAATTTTAAGATTTCAAGAAAACTTGAACATTTGCCATTGCAAGGTTACAAGCAAATTACACACTGATAAGAATAGTTCAAAAGTCATTCCGAAAATATTTCAAAAATATTTTAGAAAGATTTCTAGACGATTTCAAGGAGATTTTATGAAAAATTCAGGAAGATTTTAAGCAGATTTCAAAAAGTTTACAAACAGATCTGAACATTTTAAGAAAATTTAAAAAATATATTTAAGACATTTTGAGATTTCGATAAAATTTCGAAAAGATTTCTAGAGAAGTTCAAGGAAATTATCAGATTCTAAGAAAATTGCAAAGATTTTTAATGGATTTCATGGAAATTTTAAGATTCCAAGAAAAATTGAAAAACGTAAGATTTCAAGATTTGAAAAACATTCAAGAGGATTTTAAGAAAATTGCAATTTACGTGTAGATTTCAAGAAAAGTTCGAAGGTAACAAGAAAATTTCAAAAAGATATCGAAAATATTTAAAGAACATTTCAAAATGTAAGTATTTCAAAAAGAGTTCAAGAAAGTTTCAAGAAAATAAAAAAAATCGAAGAAATCGAGACATTTCGAGAATTGCATATAATCTCGAGAAGTTTTCAAGAAAATTTCTAGAGAAGTTCAAGACAATTTTAAGATTTCCAGAGGGTTTCAAGAAAATTTTGAGAAAGTTCCAAGAAGAGTTCAAGAAGATATCTAAAAATTTTCAAGAATTCGAGATTCAATAAAAAAATTCAAGAAATTTCAAAACGATTTCAAGAAACTTGATTATCAGTAATTCTAGATTTCAAAAAAATTTCAAAAATATTGCTAGCGGAGAGATATCAAAGGGACTTTAAGAAGATCTCAAAACGACTAGAATTTACAAAAAGATTACAAGATAATTGCAAGAGAATTTCAAGAATCCAAGAAGAGAAAATTTCGATATTTCCAAAATATTTCAAGAAAATTCCAAAAACATGTTTAGAATAGTTTCAAGGAAATTTTAAGGTTTTCAGAGAATTTCAAGATTCCAAAAGTTCGAACAGATTTCGTGAACATTTCGAGAATTCAAAAAATTTCGATATTGCAAAATATCAAAAAATTCCGATTCCCAAAAGAATTCTAAAGAATTGTATAGAAAATTAAAGAACTTTCAAGAAAATTTCAAGAGAATTTTAAGACAATTGCAAGCACATAGATTTCATGAAAAGTTCAAGAGAATTTCAAAAAAATATCAAAAAGATTTCTAAACATTTCATGGAAATTATGAGATTTTAAAAAAATTTGAAAAACGTAAGATTTGAAGGTTTCAAAAACATTTTAAGGACCCTTTAAAAGAATTTCGAGAAGATTTGAAGAAAATTGCAAGCAGATTACAGATATTTTTCAGGAACGGTTCAAAAGGCAACAGAGAATTTTAAGAAGATATTGAAACGATTTAAAGGAAATTTCGGAATTTTAGTATTTCAACAAGAGTTTAAGAAAGTTTCAAAAAAATTCCATTTCGAGGAGATTTCAAAAAGAATTCTACAGAAGTTCAAAGAAATTTTAAAATTTTTCAAAGAATTTCAAGAAAATATTGGAATGATTCAAAATTTCAAGAAGAGTTCAACATAATTTCATGAAAATGAAATGAAAATTTCAAAAAAATCGAAGTTTTCGAGACATTCCGAGATTTCAAAAATATTTTATAAAGATTTTTAGACAATTTCAAGGGGATTTTATGAAAAATTCAGGAAGATTTGAAGCAGATTTCAAAAAGATTTCAAAGAAATCTGAAAATTTTAAGAAAATTAAAAAAAAATTTGATAAGATTTCGAGACATTTCGAGATTTCGAAGAGATTTCTAAAGAAGTTCAAGGAAATTATCGGATTCTAACAAAATTGCAAAGATTTTTAATGGATTTAATGGAAATTTTAAGATTCCAAAAAAAAAATTGAAAAATGTAAGATTTCAAGATTTGAAAAACATTCAAGAGGATTTTAAGAAAATTGCAATCTACGTGTAAATTTCAAGAAAAGTTCGAAGGCAAACAAGAAAATTCGAAACGATTCAAAAAAATTTCAAAATGTAAGTGTTTCAAAAAGAATTCAAGAAAGTTTTAAAAAAATTAAAAAAATCGAAGAATTCGAGACATTTCGAGATTTGGACAAAAGTTTTCAAGAAAATTTCTACAGAAAATTTTAAGATTTCAAGAAAATTTTATCAGTATTTCTAGATTTCAAGAAAATTTCAAAAATATTACTAGAGGAGAGATATCAAAGGGATTTTAAGAAGATCTCAAAAAGACTAGAATTTACAAAAAGATTACAAGATAATTGCAAGAGGATTTCAAGAATCCAAGAAGAAAAAATTTCGATATTTCCAAAATATTTCAAGAAAATTTCAAAAGATGTTTAGAAAAGTTTCAAGGAAATTTTATGGTTTCCAGTGGATTTCAAGATTCCAAAAGTTCGAACAGATTTCGAGAATTCGAAAAAATTTCGATATTTCAAAATAAAAAATTCCGAGATTTGCAAAAAAGTTAAAAATTTCAAGAAAACATTTTACAGAACGTTCAAAAAAAGTTCAAATTTCAGCAAGATTTGAATGAGATTAAAAAGAATTAAAAAAAATTTCAAAACAATGTTTCGAGTTTCCCAGATATTGTGCCGTTTCGATACGTTATTTTAGTTTTTGTTGATATTTTGAAACATTTAAACTTCGTGATCTTGAAGCATTGAAAACAAACGAAAATTTCAAAAACCCGAAGCGTCTTTCATATTTCAAGAACGCGATTGTTTGGAGTTTTCAATGATTTCACAATTCTAAGCTGCACAAATATTAAAATGCGATTATTTCATAATATCAAACAAAAAAATGTTTTCAAAATTTCAATTTGTCTTAAGTGTGAAATTTCGGGACATTTTAATTGAACATGTAAATGTCTAAATTTTAAAATGTCAAATTTCAAAGATTTTAAAATTTCAAATTTTAAAATAACCTATAACTAACCTTTCTTCACTAGACTCACTCTCCCTCGTCGAGGTTCCCGTATCACTTCCAATAGAAGATTCGATCTTCTTACTCTCCTTCGGCATTTTCAGTCGATTTTCGATCTCGCCAAACTTCTTTTGGTTCTCTGGCCTTTCGATCAGGATCTGCAGCTGCTGCTTGAGCAGCGTCGCCGTCTCCAAACTGTCGCATCTGTATGCGTGCACATGCAGAGGACATTTCGTAACGGGATTGAACAACAACAAAATACACGATATGATATCGTCCTGCTGGTACACGCACGTTATCGTATTGTGGGGTATAAAGTGCTTGATCGTCTCGTTCTTCGGCTTCGAGCTCTTCGAGCCCTGCGTCACGACGTTCTGGATGATCTTGAGACCCTTGTGCGAGATCTGCAGCGTGACCTTGAACGGCTCGACGTCCTTCTCGCGATCGACCAGGTGCTGGATGACCGGAAGGACGTACTCGGAACCGCGCAGGCCCTTTGATTCCTTCGCCCCCAAGAACCAGACGTAGTAGGAGGACTTCTTTATGTCCTTGCGTAGACGCAGCGCCATTTCGACTTTTCTTTACCGCCCCGCGCGCCGCGCGTCTCACATCTCCTGCAACAAGAGCAAAACCGGCGATAAGCAAAAGTGATGACAACATAACCTCGTTTTTCGCAAACAATGGCGCGTAACCTCATTCGAAATGACAGATGCACTTTATTGGCCCAATCGTAACCTCAATTGGGCCGCGTTCGGCCAAAAATCTCGGTAGCCTCAATATTGTCCGTAGATTTTATTTACAGTTAATCACGGAGTTGCGGCAGATTAGTGTTATTACGGAGAAGTGCGTGTATTTACCCATAAACCTACTTCATTACGACGATTTGCATATAATCGAAATTTGCTAACTGGCAACGTCGCTTCCGGTCAAACGCGGCAATTATGAATTAATGATTGCGTAACCTCAAAAAACGACAAATTTCGTAACGCGGAGGTCGTGTCTCGAGGAAAATGCTGTTTTAATTGCGTTTTCGTGGCGCGCGAGCAAATTCGGCTGCTGCGGCGTTCGCTCGTTATGCAATTTGAAAGACACGCGGATTGAGGTTAGGTCAGAATCGGACAGAGTGCTCGGAACAATAAATAGAGCCGCACGTCACGATTTTATGCAACGGCATCGACCTTTTATTGTTTGAGCGTTATGGGAAAATACCAGGCTGCGTTAGGGGAGAAAAATGGATTCGCAACGACGACTTTCACAATCGTAGATGATCGATTTTCGTTTTAATGGCGTTAAGGAAGTGACCTTCGGCGCTAGATTACCTGATGGTATCCTTTAAAGAAATAATGAAAGGAGTATATTGGACAACTGTCGTATTGCCATTTATGGTTTATGGCATTCGCGGATTGCGGAATTCCTCTTCGGTCACTATACCGGAAATGCAGTTTTGGAACGGCTGGAATGTATACGGTCTGTTGAGTAATAATGGAGAAGTACACGGCGAAAGGGTAGAGACCTTTGAGGGGGAGTCTGTGGGCAAGATTAGGTTCAACATAATTGGAACACAATCGAAGAACACAAGATAAAGTAGTAGAAGCAAAAAGTGGATCAAAAAAGGACTCAAATCTGTAATCGGCACATAATCCAATTTGGATTTGGATCTGTGGATTAGGAAAAAGACTCGTCAAGTGACGCAACAAAAATTATTGCAAAAAAAAA
The DNA here is from genome assembly GCF_008802855.1 of Photinus pyralis. Lineage (NCBI taxonomy): Eukaryota > Metazoa > Arthropoda > Insecta > Coleoptera > Lampyridae > Photinus > Photinus pyralis. The sequence goes on from NW_022170596.1 coordinate 15,795,171, forward strand.
ACGATTTTAATAGAGCAAAGTGTATATCCTTGTCCCGAAAGTGACTTGAAAAACGCCCTTTCCCAAATCCACAGTCAATCGATTTTCAATTTTTCTGTCGAGAAGTATATCCAGTTACACATTGTTTTACTAAAACAATTGAAAACGTTAGTTTAGAACGCGTGGAATTTTAATTGCCATCATCAATATTTATTAATCTCCGGCGATTGGATTCATTAATTTGGGGATTCCGGAAATATTCTTAGGACGGATTCAATTTTTTCATCGACAATAGAAATTGCTGCTTCATCTACAGAGAGGGCTTACCTTTGAGTTCATTTGGGTCATTAATTTGAGTTCAAACTCGTCAGATTCTTCATTTTAGATTCCCATCCTTCGTATTCATCAAAGTGGTTCAACTTCATGTTCTCCAAAATCTCAGGATTCTTTGGATTCTTCCGATCTTTCTAATTCTCCTCCTTCGAATTGTTCAAATCTTTCAAATTCATAATTTCGAGTCATTTCGAGATTTCAAAAAGATGTCTAGGCGATTTCAAGAAAATTTGAAGATTTCAAATACAACAAGAAGGTACAAGATCATTTGAAGGAGATTTCAAGAAGATTTCCACAATTTCACGAAGATTTCAATAATATTTCAAGGAAGTTTCAAAAAGAATTCTAGGGGAATTCAAGGAGATTTTAAGAAGATTTCAAAATTAGAAGATTACAAGAGAATTGCAAAAAGATATCAAGGGGATTTCAGGAACATTTCAGGAAGATTTGTAGTAAATTTCAAAATGTCAAAAAGTGTTCAAAAAATTACATTGAGCTTTCATAAGAGATCAAGAGGATTTCAAAAAAATTTCAGGAAGATTTGAAAGAAATGTCAAGAATATTTTATAAGGATTAAAATGAGCTTTCAAGAAGTTAAGGCTTCAAGAGGATTGTAGGAAACTTTCTCAAAGCTTTGAAGAAAATTTCAAGGATTCTTCACGAAGACTTCACTAAGGTTTCAAAAATATTTCAACTTCAAGAAGATGACAAGATGATGACAAAAAGTTTACATGAAGATTTCAAAAGGGTTTTAAGGGAATTTTAGGAAACGTCTAGGAGAGTTTAAACAGTTTTTAATGAAAAATTTAAGAGGAATTCATGGAAATTGCAGGAAGATTGAAATATTTCAAAGAATATTTCGAGATTTCGAAAATTTTCAATATTCCGAGATTTTGAGAATATTTACAAGAGGTGTCCAAAAGAGTTTGAAGAGAGTTTCGAAAAAATGCCAAGAAACTTTCGAGAGTTCAAGATTTTAAGATTCCAAGAAGAGTTTCTAAAAAACGTTTCAAGATTTCAAAAAGATTTTAAGGAATGTTTAAGAAAATTTTAAGATTGCAAGGGAATTTCAAGAAAAGTTCGAGATTTCAGCATTTCAAGGAGGGAAGAAAATGTCGAAAAAATTTGAAAAGATTTTGAGACAATTTTAGAAGGTTCGAGGTTTGATGGAAATTTCAAGAAGTTGAAACTTTCTTTCCATTTCAAGAAAATACCTGAAACGATTTAAAGAACATTTTGAAAAGTAAGGTTTCAAAAAGAGTTCAAGAAAGTTTCAAGAAAATAAAAAAATCAAAGAATTCGAGACATTTCGAGATTTGAACAAAATCTCGAGAAGTTCAAGAACATTTTAAGATTTCCAGAGGATTTCAAGATATCTAGAAATTTTCAAGAATTCGAGGTTCAATAAAAAACTTACAAGATTACAAGAGAATTTCGGAAAAAATTCAAGAAATTTCAAGACGATTTCAAAAAACCTTTGAGATCAGTATTTCTAGATTTCAAGAAAATTTCAAAAATATTGCTAGCGGAGAGATATCAAAGGGACTTTAAGAAGATCTCAAAACGACTAGAATTTACAAAAAGATTACAAGGTACTTGCACGAGGATTTCAAGAATCCAAGAAGAAAAAATTTCGATATTTCCAAAATATTTCAAGAAAATTCCAAAAAGATTTTTTAGAAAAGTTTCAAGGAAATTTTAAGGTTTCCAGTAGAAAGATATTACAAAAGTTCGACAGATTTCGAGAAGAATTCGAAAAAATTTCGATATTTCAAAATATCAAAAAATTCCAAAATTCCAAAATGATTTCTAAAGGATTTTATAGAAACTTTTAAGATTTCAAAAAAAAATTGAAGATTTGCAAAATGTATAAAAAATTCAAGATTTGAAGATTTGAAAAACATTTAAAGAACTTTCAAGAAAACTTCAAGAGAATTTTAAGACAATTGCAAGCTTACAAGCATATTACACATAGATTTCAAGAAAAGTTCAAGCGAATTAAAAAATATATATCAAAAAGATTTCTAAACAATTCCTGGAAATTATAAGATTTCAAAAAAATTTGAAAAACGTAAGATTTGACGAACATAGAACTTTCAAGAAAATTTCAAGCAATTACAAGCATATTACACATTGATTTCAAGAAAAGTTCAAGATAATTTCAAAAAATATCAAAAAGATTTCTAAACATTTCATGGAAATGATGAGATTTCAATAAAATTTGAAAAACGTAAAATTTGAAGGTTTCAAAAACATGTTAAGGACCTTTTAAGAGAATTTCGAGAAGATTTGAACAAAATTGCAAGGTTACAAGCAGATTACAGATACTTTTCAGGAAAGGTTTCGGAATTTCAGTATTTCAACAAGAGTTTAAGAAAGTTTCAAAAAAATTCAAAAGATTTCGAACAAATCTCGAGAAGATTTCAAAAAGAATTCTAGAGAAGTTCAAAGAAATTTTAAGATATTCAGAGGATTTCAAGAAGATTTCATAAGGATAACAAGAAAATTTCAAGATTTCAAAAAGATTGAAATTGAAATTTAGAATTAAAAAAAAGTAGAGTCGACGGAGGACAATAAAAGCGACACAACAAAATTTAAGGAAAAAAACGATTTTATTGCTAATTATGCGGCCTTGCCTCGAAAACCGATTGAAAATGTTCACCGAAAGTCCTGTTGCAAGGAAATTTCTTTTCATTTAGCACTGATTGATTAGCTCAAATACATGGTAATTTTTTTGCAGTCGTCACTTCGGTCTTTAAAGTCGCAGACCACTTCAAGTCTTAAACCTTCTCGTATGCTAATGCCGCCTCTTATCCGTTCGCTTTTCCGAAGAAAAGGAACTAGCCCGCAAAAAGAGGTGGAAAATCAGATGCCTCATCATATCCGGCTTGGCCAGATCGAGATGTATACAAATTGATATACAAGAAAAGTAGCTTAATAGAGAAATTTAAAAAAATGGAAGAACTTTTCTCTAATTCTCGAAACTTCTTGAAATGTTGAAATTTTCTCTAAATTTTTTTCCAAATACCTGGCTCCGCCACTGCCAAAAGGTTTTAAAAGATGTGGAAATTATTGGAATCTCTTGGAGATGATTCAGCATATAAATACCAACAATTTGAAAGTTGGTACCGTTTTTGAAAGGTTCTAAAAGACTACTAGAGGGTTTTAAAATTTTCTTGAAATTCCCTTGTGATCTTTTTGAAATCTTGAAAAGTTTTTTAGACTTTCAATTCCTGTTGAAATCTTCTCGAAATCTTAAAAATGTCCTGAAATATCTTTCTTTTCCTTTCTTTCTGAAATATTTTTGAAATCTTCTTGAAATCTCGGAATACTCGAAATTTTCTCAATTTTCGTTAAACCTTCTTGCAACATCCTTCACAGCTTCTCTTGAAACCTCTTTGTAATTTTTGTAATCATCATGGAATCTTCTTCTGTTTTGAATCTATTTCATGCAATTTTTTAAAATCTCAGAATTTCTTTTCGAAATGTGGATTTTTCTTGGAATCATTTTGAACTTTTCTTGAAATCCTGCACTCTTGATATATTGAAAATTTGAAATCGTTTCGAAATCTTTTTGTAACCTTCAAACCTCAAATCTTCTAGAATTCTCAAAATCTTTTCAAATTTTTTCGAAATTTTCTTCCCTTCTTGAAATGCGAAAATGTCGAAATTGTCTTGAAATCTCAAAATTTTCTTGAAATTCCCTTGTAATCTTAAAATTGTCTTAAACATTCCTTGAAATCTTTTTGAAATCTTCAAATGTTTTTTAGAAACTCTTCTTGAAATCTTAAAATCTCGAAATCACGAAAGTTTCTTGAAAATTTCTTGACATTTTTTCGAAACTCTCTTGAAACTTTTTTGAAAACCTCTTGTATTCCTCTTAAATTGTTCATTAAAATCTTTAAATCTGTTCACTTTTCTTGAAATCTCCTTCAAATCTTCCTAGACTTTTCCTAAAATTCCCTTAAAACCCTTTTGAAATCTTCATGTAAACTTTTTGGCATCATCTTGTCATCTCCTTGAAATCTTGTTGAAATCTTCGTGAAGAATCCTTGAAATTTTCTTGAAATCCTCTTGATCTTTTCTGAAAGCTCATTGTAATTTTTTGAAATCTTTTTGACATTTTGAAATTTACTACAAATCTTCCTGAAACGTTCCTAAAATCCACTTGAAATCGTATTGCAATTCTCTTGTAATCTTCTAATTTTGAAATCTTCTTAAAATCACCTTGAAATCCCCTAGAATTCTTTTTGAAACCTTTTTGAAATATTCTTGAAATCTCATTGAAATCTTCGTGAAATTTTGTGAAATCCTCTTGAAATCTCCTTCAAATGATCTTTTTGTAGTGTTTAAAATCTTCAAATTTTCTTGAAATCGCCTAGACATACTTATGAAATATTTTTGAAATCTCGAAATGTCTTTGAAAAATTTGAACAATTCGAAGGAGGAGAATTAAAAAGATTGGAATAATCGGAAGAATCCAAAGAATCCTGAGATTTTGAAGAACCTGAAGAACCGGGGGAAAACTGAGGAATCTGAAGAATCTGAACAATCTGGAGAATCTGTGGAATCTGAAGAACCGGAGGAATCTGAAGAATCTGGGGAATCTGAACAATTTAAAGAATCTGTAGAATCTGAATAATGTGAAGAATCTGAAGAATCTGAAGAATCTGAAGAATCTGAAGAATCTGAAGAATCTGAAGAATCTGAAGAATCTGAAGAATCTGAAGAATCTGAAGAATCTGAAGAATCTGAAGAATCTGAAGAATCTGAAGGATCTGAAGAATCTGAAGAATCTGAAGAATCTGAAGAATCTGAAGAATCTGAAGAATCTGAAGAATCTGAAGAATCTGAAGAATCTGAAGAATCTGACGAATCTGAAGAATCTGAAGAATCTGAAGAATCTGAAGAATCTGAAGAATCTGAAGAATCTGAAGAATCTGATGAATCTGAAGAACCTGAAGAATCCGATGAACTACAATACGTCGAAGGAGCTTTTCAATTCCAAAAACATTTAATACGTGAAGAACGAGGTGAAGAATGAATTTATGAAGAATTCTAAAAAAATAATTGGAGGAATATGAAGAAACCGAAGAATCTTAAGATTTTAAATACAAAAATTGGAAAAATTGGAAGAAGTTTTTGCATAATATCAAGAATTTCAAGAACTGAAAGGATTCCAGTGAATCAAAAAACTTAAAAGAAACTGAAATTTTGGAAGGGTAAGAATGAAAATATCCAAAGAATCTGAAACAGAAGAATTGAATGAAGACGAAGAAATCAAAAATTTTAATGGATTCGTACAATCTAAAGTGAAATGAATTCAAAGAAAATGGAGGATCAGATGAACGCAAAGAATGTAGAGAAGTTAGAAAGTTGCCAAAGAATTTGAAGAACCTGAAAGAACAAGAGATTGGAACAATCTGAAGAATCGAAAGCACTTGATATTTGAAGGGTTTGAAGAATATCATAGAAGTGGAAGAATCTGAAAACTCAAAAATTGAAGGAATTAAAAAAATGTGGTCTGAAGAAATAAAAAAAGTGAATGCTCGAATTGGAAGAAATCCGAAAAATCATAGAATGAAGAATTAAAAAAAAAATGTGTCCTATAACTGTAATTTGGACACTAAAGCCAAGTAAAGTAAGGTTATTAAATGGAAGGTCGCGATCTCTTTTGTTTACCGTAAAAGAGGAAGATTAATTACTCCCCAGATTTAGAGAAATCCCAAAAAAATTGGGTAGGAATGCGACACCTGTACAAATATTTACGGTGGGGGGCGTCGCTTTCGGTGCGTACAACCGATTTTTGATAAAATGAAAGTACGTGGGCGACACCAATTTCGTCAATAAGAAAAGAGAAATGCAGATGCGATCGAGCGAGGGAGTGGAGGGGGAGCGCTGGTGATGTAAGAGGAGACTGTGAATATGAAATGAGCCCGTTCGCCACGACCATGGCCTATTGCTTACTATGTGAGCAGTGAGAGGCGGCTGTGGAACTTGATGGGTGCGTTTGGTATCGAGGACACCGAACTAATATAGCGACAAAAAGGGACATTAGTATTATTTGTTGTTTTTTTTCGGAGGACGATGCCGGTTCGTTATGCAAGAGAGACGGAGGGAACTTTTGATTGTTTCAAGGCATTCCCTTTTTTTCGCCAAATTGTTTATTACTAGCATCATTTCTAATTATGTCATTAATGTTGTTACCTTCGAATGCAAATTGCCCGGTTATTATCGCCAGCGCTTCTATACCTAATTGGCAAAAAATTATAATCGAAACAAATTCCCATTTCGACTAACTGTACAGCACGAACGCTGACCTCGATCATTTAATGTCAATTATTAACATGCAACCGCTTTTTTTCCAAAAAAAGGTATACAACATTTCAAATTCTTTCAATTCTTCAAATTCATATCTTCGAATCCATTCGATTTACTCTTTCCATGGACACTTTCAGATCTATTCATTTTTGAAGTCGCTATTCTTTTTGGAATTCTTCAATTTTTTCAAATCTTCACATCTTTAAATTCTTCCAATTTTTAAAATAGATAAAATCTTCGGATTTGGGGCCATTGACACTTCAAATTCTTTAATTCTCCAAATTATTTAAGTTCTTCAATTCATGAAATTGTTTAATCTGAAGCATATGAAGAATCCAAGAGGAAGAATGAGATGAAGAAACGCAAGAGTAAAGAGGAGAAGATTTTTTAGGATCCGAAGAACCCACATGAACCACTTGAAGAAACCATAAAATCCGTAAGAAGAAAAGTGGAAGGATGTGAAATACGTGAAGAATTTTTGTAGATCTGAAGATTGGAAATTCAAGGTATATGAAGAATTCAAAAAGAGTAGGTAATTAAAACACTTCAGCGGCTAACATTTTGCACAATTCAAAGAAATGGAATTATTTGAAAAATTGAGGTATCAAAGGACCTTTGGGATTGAAAAACACACAAAAAAGCAAGTCCAAAGATTTATTGAATTTCAAAAACTGGCAGAATTTAAAGTCTGGATGTGAAGGAAAACTTGAAAAACCTAAAGAATCCCAAAGAATGGATCCGAAAAATTCTGTGAATTGAAGAGATCTGATACGAGATATGCATGGGGAGTGTGGCATAAAATATAAAAAATAGGATGAATTTGAAGAAATTGAAGAATATCATAGATGGGATGAAATGTTCCTATAAAATACCCTTCTTCTAATTTTGAAATCTTAAAATCTCCTTGAAATCCCCTAGAATTCTTTTTGAAACCTTCTTGAAAGAAACTTTTGAGCCTACTCACCCTACAAACCTTCACTTCTTGAAATCTTCGTGAAATTTTGTGAAATCTTTTTGAAATCTCCTTCGAATGATTTTCTTGTACCTTCTTATAGTGTTTGAAATCTTCAAATTTGCTTGAAATCGCCTAGACATCTTTTTGAAATATTTTTGAAATCACGAAATGATTCGAAATTATGATTTTGAAAGATATGAACAATTCGAAGGAGGAGAATTAAGAAGATTCCTGAGGTTTTGGAGAACATGAAGTTGAACCACTTTGATGAATACGGAAGATGAGAAATGAAAAATCTGACGAATCTGAAGAATCTGAAGAATCTGACGAATCTTAAGAATCTTCAAAGACTAACATTTTGCACAATTCAAAGAAATGAAATTATTTGAAAAATTGAGGGATCAAAGGACCTTTGGGATTGAAAAAAACTCAAAAAAGCAAGACGCCTTGGTCTCTTTGGATGCTTCATATTCTTCAGAACCAACAAATCTTTCAGATTCTTAAAACTTTCTTCATTAGTCTTCTATTTCTTCACATTCCTCGCATTCTACAAATCTCCTAAAATCTTCTTTATATTCTTCCGCTTCTTGTGATCTTTTAAATTCTTCTCTTTGAATTCATATGCTTCCAGTACTTGAAATCCTTCAAAATCTTGTAATACTTTCGATTTTTTCAAATCTTCGATTTTTTCAAATCTGATCAATAAAATTTAAATAAATTCAATAGTTTATAAAGATCGAGCGAATTCTTCAAATTCTTGAAAATCTTCCCTGTCTTTAGATACATCGATGTCTTCGTCTCCATTTCTTTTATCCTTGGTATCAGACTATTCTCCGGTCTACGAGTATATTCTTCCTGGTCCAAAGATCGTTCAGATTAGTCTCTTCAAAATTTTAAAATCCTTCAAATCCATCCAATTCTTTACTTTTTTTACATCCATAGCACCTCATATGGGTCACGGGATTGCTCCGGTTCTTCAAATCGTTCCATATCCCTCAGATTCCTTGCATTTTTAGATTTTTAAAATTTTTCCATTTTTGTAGGTCTCGATTTCTTGAAATTTTTCGGTGGTATTAGATTCTTTGAATCATTTTATTCTTGAAATGCTTCAATTTGTTTTAATTCTACGAATTATTGATTTTCGTCCAAATTCAAGTTCAATTATTTTCTTTCTTTGGATTCTTTAAATACCTCCCTTCACATTCTTTAGATCTACGGATCCCTTATAGCTTACTCTGTTTTTTTAAATTATTCTAATTCTCCACAGTTATGATACTATTCATTAACTTTCTTCAAACTTCAAACAAAAATTGAGTAATTGAATAATTGAGTAATTGGGTAATTGTGTAATTAAGCAATTGATTAATTGAGTAATTAAGTAATTGAGTAATTGAATAATGGAATAATGGAATAATTGAGTAATTAGGTAATTGCCTAATTGAGTAATTGCGCAATTGATTAATTGGGTAATTCAGTAATTGAGTAATCGAGTAATTGAGTAATTGAGTAATTGAGTAATTGAGTAATTGAGTAATTGAGTAATTGAGTAATTGAGTAATTGAGTAATTCAGTAATTGAGTAATTGAGTAAATGAGTAATTGCGTAATTGAGTAATTGATTAATTGGGTAATTGACCGACAGATAGAATATCGAACTTCTTCCGATTCTTCAAATCGCAACGTTTGAAAGCTTCTGTGTCTTGAATTTTTTTCAATTCTTCTCGCAGAAGACTTCTTCAAATTCTTCACGACCGTAAAAAATATTCCTCATTTTCTTTAAGAATTTAAAAATTTAAAAAAATATCCGTCCGTCTGGACCAACTTCTGACCATCAGATTTTGTTGTCATGGGGGGTGGGGATGTTGTTTTTGAAAATAACTTTTACATGCGACAACCAATCTGTGTCACATACGCATGCCTTTAGTGTTGCCAAATAAAGCTGTTCAAAATAGGGGGAGGGGGAGGGGGGCGAATACACCCTTTACCCTTCAGCGTGAGGGGTGACGAGTGAAGGGGTGGGGATAGAGATTGATTTTATCTTTCATTAAAAATTAAAAAATTAAGCGCTTGCTAATAAAATTTTAATGAATTTCATAAATTAATTAATTATGGACGTATAGGGCATAATTAAGCGGTTGCTCAAGAAAATTTTTGCGCGAGTGTACCAAAATTTTTGGAATTTATGGCTCTGAATTCAGCCATGAGGTCCAAAAAAAAAATTTATTAAGAACGTTTAGGACACATTAATAAGCGCTTCCTAAACAAAATTTTTGCGCGTTTGGAACAAATCAGTGACATGAATTCCAAAAATAATTAATTATGAACGCATAGACCACTAATTAAGCCAAGTGCTTAATTAGTGGTCTATGCGTTCATAATTATAAATAAAAAAATTAATAAAAATTTAATGAATTTCATAAATTAATTAATTATGGTCGTATAGGGCATAATAAAGCGGTTGCTCAAGGAAATTTTTGCCCGATTGTACCTACCAAAATTTTTTGAAATTCATCATCATTCAGCCATGAATTCCAAAAATAATTAATTATGAACGCATAGGCCACTAATTAAAGGTTTACTAATAAAAATTTAATGAATTTCAAAAACGGACATAATAAAGCGGTTGCTCAAAAAAATTTAGCGCGATTGTACCAAAATTTTTGGAATTCATGGGTCTGAATTCAGCAATCAATTAAAAAAATAGTATAGGACACTAATTAAGCGCTTCCCAAACAACATGTTTGCGCGATTAGAACAAATCAATGCCATACATTTCAAAAAATAATTAATTAATTATGAACGCATAGACTACTAATTCAGCGCCTGTTAATCAAAATTTATGCGCGATTGGAACAAATTGGCTAAATTCAATGCCACGAATTTGAAAAATTAATTAATTATGGGCAATAACACTAATTACAAAGTTTTTATGCGATTGAACCAACATTTTTTGAAATTTAGGACCCTGTTCAGGACCGAATTTAGCTATGAATTAAAAAAAATTATTTATTATGGACGCATCTTTTGAAATTCATGGCTTTAAATTTAGTAATGAATTTCAAAAAATTTCTTATGGACGCATAGGATACTCCCAAATCACATTTTTGCGCTATTGGACCAACATTTTTTGAAATTCGTGGCTCTGAGTTTAACCATGAATTTCAAAAAAATTGTTATGGACGCAAAAAAGCACTCCCAAACAACATTTTTGCGTGATTAGACCAAAATTTTTTGAAATTTGTGACTGAATTTAATCATGAATTTCCAAAAATAATCTATTATGGGCGCATAATAAAACACCCCCAAACAAAATTTTTGCAATATTGGATTAAAACTTTTGAAAAACTAAATTTAGCAATGAATTTCAAAAAATTATAGACGCAACGGTACGAAAAAAAATTTTTGTGGGATTGAACTAAAATTTGTTGAAATTCAGGACTGAATTTAGCCATGAATTTCAAAAAATGATTTATTATGTCCACATTTTTGACATTCGTGACTCTGAATTTCGCCATGCATTTCAAAAAAATGATGGATGCATAGTACACTCCTAACCAAAGTTTTTACGCGATTGAACCAAAATTTTTTGAAGTTCAGGGGCGAATTTAGCCATGAATTAAAAAAAATTATTTATTTTGAATTTCGTGACTGAATTTAGTCATGAATTTCTTATGAACGTTAGGACACTCCTAAATAAAATTTTTGCGCGAGTGGACTAAAATTTTTTGAAATTTGTGGTTCTGAATTTAGTCATGAATTTCAGGAGATAATTTGTTATTATTCTTTGAACTTTTTTGTATTTCTTTTCAAATTCGCATAGATTCTTTGAATTATTGATTTTCGTCAAAATTAAAAATAAAGATTTGTTCAATTCTCCCTTAAGATTTTTCAGAGCCTACGTATTTACAGGTTTCCTCAAGTGGTTCATATTCTTCTCCTAGGGTTCTTCGGAAACTCGGATACTTTTCATTCATCAGATCCTTCAGATCCTCCCATTTCTTTGAATTTCTCCAAAACCATCAGATCTTAAGATCCTTTAGAGCACTTTTTTGACATCCTTCTGTTATTCTAATTCTTCATGCTTGATCGCAATTAACTTTCTTGAAACTTCAAATTCATAGGATCTTATGATTTCCTTACATTCTTCCAATTTTAAACTCTAGGATCCTTTAGAATTTAGAATTTTGGACTTTTTTCGATTCTTCAAATTCGTTACACTGCAACCTTCAATGTCTTTGATTGTTTTCAATACCCATTAAATTCTTTGAATTACTTCTTCACAACCATAGAAAAGAATCCTCAATTTCTTATGTTTTCTGAGAGCCTTCAATTTTTTTTAGATCTTTGAAATTCTTCCAGCTATTAACGTTCCTAAAAAATCTTCCCCTCTTTACTCTTGCGTTTCTTCCTCTCCGTCTTCCTCTTGGATTCTGCATATGCTTCAGAGTTTTCATGTCTTCCCGATTCTTTGACTTCTTCGCATTTTTTTTTTGATTTGTTAAATCCTTCCGATTCTTAGAGCTCGTCTTTGATTCATAAAATTAATCATATCCTCATGATTCTTCAGTTCGTTTTAATTCATTTGATTCATATATTTATATTCTTTTTGTGATTTTATTGGCACTTTGGACCTTGGAGCTTTTATTTCAATCACCTTTCCATTAATTTCTTGGCGAAGCGACGTGAATTCTGCAAATCTAAAGAGACTGCATCTGCCGGCTGGGGAGCAGTCTCTTCTTAGGTGTCCGGTCTTACCGCAATTCCAACAACGCAATTTCTCCTTCTTGAATAAACGCCGATCTTTCATTTTCGAACCAGTCCACTGGGGTCCTCTTTTTTGGTGCTGCATTCCACGGCTCCCACCCGATGAGTATCTTTGCTGCTTCGCTGGACAAATAGCTAATTACAATCATATAACATTGCTTTAATTGAAAAATTGCTACTAATTAATTATAATTGGGCTATTAATTAAGTGTGATTTACGCGGATTTGCTATTTGGGATCCCTTATGTATCAAAACCAATGGAGTGAGAAATCGTAAGGTAAGGTGGTAATTAATCAAAGGTCAATTGACTGGCAGTTTACTTTTTACTTAAGTGCAAGTCAAGGAAAGGCCGACTAGACATTTTGAGTATAATTGATATTTACAGACACTATTTATTACGTAATTACTTAGCTTTAATGCATAATTACCGAACGATTCACGCTAAAATTTCGAACTGACTGTCTTAAATTGAGGAACTTTGGGATTAAGCAAAATTAGTAGTCTAGGGCTCTAATTATTAACCAATGGTTTCGTTTGGTACATACAACCTACTTAATTAATTACAACCACCAACACCAGTAATTAAGAGTCTTTCAGCGGAATTTCGAAAAATGGGAAATTACAAAGGCTGCTTTTAAAAAAAATTAATAATCCATAAGAATGTGATCACTTCTACATACACACATAATCATACGTGTGCAACTTCGTTACGAAATTATTAAATAATTCCTAATTATTCATTCATAGATGTGGAGCTTTCTACATAATCGCATTAAATCATTTCCCTGTAAATTAAGCAAATATCGAAGAGTGAAAATGATTTTAAAAAAGGCGAATCTTAATTAATTAGCGCTTTGCAAGTCAACGACAAAGAAAGGTTTCCATTTTGTATAATTCAAGAGTCATTGATAAAGGAGAAAGTGACGATAATTCGTCGAGGTACTCCAATAGAACAATTATTTTCAATAACAAATCGCGAGTAATTTCTCTTCTGATAGTGGTATTGCGCGTATTATATTAATTGAGCAAAATTCTAGGCGTTTAATTAATTTGCGTGTAATGCGATTTTACGGTTTGTTGGCACCAAGCGAGGTATGAGATTGCGAACTGACATTGCGGGATTTAGTGCAGATTTTTCCCGTATTAATTATTGAATCGTTGTCGAAATTATTGGTAATTAGGGGGGCCGAATACTTGCAAGCGCGAGTCTAGGTAATTGTCGCAGAGAGACCTGGTATTTACCACCAATTATTTAATTGGGCTCTAATTTATTGCTCCTAAATTACCAGAAATCTGAGATTAAGTTATCATCCCAAAATTTGAATTTGAAATCTGGCGGGGTTCCGCTGGAATCCATTGGGGCCGAATGCGAAGAACAGTGGATCTTGGACTGGTTGGAAGAGGACCTTCCTCTTATTAGGCTCTGGGACGGCGCGTCTCTGAAAGTGCAAAGGGTAACCAAAGGGGGGTGCTGTGTCCCTGATGATACGGCCACCATCTTGAAACGCCTTCACAGGCAAAATCCTGGTTTGAGGACGAGCCTATGGAAGATATTCGTCCACAGGGAGGAGCCGGGTGGGATCCTCGAATTTGGTGACTCCCTCTTGTGGGGATTTGAATGTTTTAAAATCAGGGACCAGCCCCCACTAACGCCACAGCGCGGAAGCAGGGACGGACAATTCCAGGAATGAAGAGGAAGGAATTCAGATCTTGAAGAGGTTCGGGTTCGCCGGCTCTTTTATTTATTTTATTTATTTTATTTATTTTATTTATTTTATTTATTTTATTTATTTTATTTATTTTATTTATTTTATTTATTTTATTTATTTTATTTATTTTATTATTTACGTATTTTACTTCAAAGACTATTTTTTTGATTTCAAAAATCAACTCCAAAGGTCAGCTTTTCAGTTTGAAGGCCCTAAACTCAAGTTTCAGGTTTCGAACAGCTACATGTTTTTAGTTTGAATGCGACAAAACCCTAAAACTCCTCTGACCCAAAATTTCAGCGTCAAGGTTTCAATTTTCTGACTGTAGGTTCAAAAAACCTGAATTTTGAATCCTGAAACTGAAGGTTTGAGCCGTAGGAACTTTAAACTTGACTGCCTTGTATTTGTATTCAAAATATGAACCTCACAGCTCGAAATCTGGTACTTCAACACATGAAACATGAGTTGCCAGCCTTCAACTGGAAAGTTCAACTCCTAAATCGAACATCGAAACCGAAAACCTTGAATTAAAATTTTTAGCTTTACTTTAAGCCTTGAAACTAAAAACTAGGACATCACATTTCAAAATATGAATGTTTGAAATATGAAACTTGAGTTTAGAGCCTTGAATCTCAAGGCAAGTGCTTCAAAGTTCAAGTTTCAAGTTTCTAAGAGCCCTGAACTTAAATCTTGAGCCTTGAACTAGCTCAACCGCGAAGGCTACAACTCGAACAAATTGAATTTTAAACGAAATCGACAATCGGAACCTATATTTAATGTTTGTAGCCTTGAAACTAAAGACTTGTACCTCAGAGCTCTAAATCTGATTCTTTGCACTCTGAAACTTAAGTTTAGAGCCTTGAAATTGAAAACTTTAACCTCGGAGTGTACAACTGTAACATCAAAATCGAAAACTTGGATTTGTAACCTTGAAATTGCAAGCTTGAACTCTATCTGATCCTAAAATCTGTGTTAGAGGTTTCAGGTTTGGAGGAATCAGATCTAGAGCTCTGATCTACATGCTTTCTTGTTTCAAGGCTCCAAAGTTTCGACGTGTTGAAACCTTCAACTTTAATGTTTACAAGCTCAAGTTTTCGGTTTCGATGTGCGCGGTTATATGATATTCAAGGCTAACTTTTCAATTTCAAAGCTGTACAGCTCAAGGTTTTAATTTCGAGGTTCGCGTTTCAGTTTAAAGTTCAAAGGCTTCGAGTTTACCAATGCAAGAGCTCTGTCTCAGTATTCCAGGTATGACCTTCGAGGTTTAAAATTTCAGTTTCAAGGCTCTAATCTCAAATGTAGATTGTCTTTAATTTCAAGGCCCGAGAGACGAATTGAAGGTTCCGGTGGTTGGATTTAAAGGTTCAAGCTTTCAGTTAAGGTTTGTTTCCTTCGGCTTTTAGGTTCTATATGTTCCCGCTAGGTTCAATTCCCAGTGTCAAGGCTCTAAACTCAGGTTTCAGGTTTCGAAGGATCAGATTTTAGAGCTGTGAGAGAGAATTTTTAGCTTCAAGGCTCAAAAACAACGTTTTTAGGTTCCGATGATGGAGTTCAAGCTCCAGTTCCACATATGACCGTTGAAATCAAATTTTTATTTTTATGATTCCAAATTCAGGTTTCCATTTTTTAAAGTTTGACTTGTTAGGTCAAAGGCTCATCGAAAGATCAAAATTTCAATTTGAAGGCCCCTAACCTCAAGTTTCAGGTTTCGAAGAGCTACACCTTTTTAGTTTGAAGGCGACAAAACCTTAAAATTCATCTGGCCCAAAATTTCAGCGTCAAGGTTCAAAAAACCTGAATTTTGAATCTTGAAACTGAAAGTTTGGGCCGTAGGAACTTTAAACTTGACTGTATTAACCAAAATCTTGTAGGTATTTGTATCCAAAATATGAACCTCAAAGCTCGAAATGTGGTTCTTCAACACATGAAACTTGAGTTTCCAGCCTTCAACTGGAAAGGTCAGCTCCTAAATCGAACATCGAAGCCGAAAACCTTGAATTAAAAATTTGAGCTTTACTTTAAGCCTTGAAACTAAAAACTAGGACATCATATTTCAAAATATGACTGTTTGAAATACGAAACTTTACTTTAGAGCCTTGAATCTCAAGGAAAGTGCTCCAAAGTTTAAGTTTCAGGTTTCTAAGAGCCCATAACTTAAGTCTAGAGCCTTGAAATAGCTTAACCGCGAAGGATACAACTCGAACAAATTGAATTTTAAACCTTGCAGTTGAAGGCTTGAAAACTTGAAGGGTTCAAATCGACAATAGGAACCTAGATTTAATTTTTGTAGCCTTGAAACTAAAGACTTGTACCTCCAAGCTCTAAATCTGATCCTTTGAAGTCTGAAACTTAAGTTCAGAGCCTTGAAACTGAAAATTTTATCCTCGGAGTGTACAACTGGAACATCAAAATCGAAAACTTGGATTTGTAACCTTGAAATTGCAAGCTTGAACTCTATCGGACCCTAAAATCTGTGTTACAGGTTTCAGGTTTGGAGGAATCAGATCTAGAGCTCTGAGCTACATGATTTCTTGTTTCAAGGCTCCAAAGTTTCGACGTGTTGAAACCTTCAACTTTAATGTTTACAAGCTCAAGTTTTCGGTTTCGATGTGCGCGGTTATATGATATTCAAGGCTAACTTTTCAATTTCAAGGCTGTACAGCTCAAGGTTTTAATTTCGAGGTTCGCGTTTCAGTTTAAAGTTCAAAGGCTTCGAGTTTACCAATGCAAGTCTCAGTATTCCAGGAATGACCTTGGAGGTTTAAAATTTCAGTTTCAAGGCTCTAATCTCAAATGTAGATTGTCTTTAATTTCAAGGTCCGAGAGACGAATTGAAGGTTCCGGTGGTTGGATTTAAAGGTTCAAGCTTTCAGTTAAGGTTTGTTTCCTTCGGCTTTTAGGTTCTATGTTCCTGCTAGGTTCAATTCTCAGTTTCAAGGCTCTAAACTCAGGTTTCAGGTTTCGAAGCATCAGATTTAGGGCTGTGAGAGAGAATTTTTAGCTTCAAAGCTCAAAAACAACGGTTTTAGGTTCCGATGATGGAGTTCAAGCTCCAGTTCAAGATATGACCTTTGAAATCAAATTTTCAGTTTTATGATTTCAAATTCAGGTTTCCAGTTTTTAAAGTTCGACTTGTTAGGTCAAAGGCTCCATCGAAAGATCAGCTTTTCAATTTGAAGGCCCTTGATCTCAAGTTTCAGGTTTCGAAGAGCTCCATGTATTTAGTTTGAAGGCGATAAAACCTTAAAATTCATCTGGCCCAAAATTTCAGCATCAAGGTTTCCTTTTCTGACTGTAGGTTCAAAAAACTTGAATTTTGAATCTTGAAACTGGAAGTTTGGGCCGTAGGAACTTTAAACTTGACTGTCTTGTATTTGTATCCAAAATATGAACCTCACAGCTCAAAATCTGGTACATCAACACATGAAACAAGAGTTTCCAGCCTTGAACTGGAAAGGTCAGCTCCTAAATCGAACATGAAACCGAAAACCTTGAATTAAAAATTTGAGCTTAACTTTAAGCCTTGAAACTAAAAACTAAGACATCAAATTTTAAAATATGAATGTTTGAAATATGAAACTTGAGTTTAGAGCCTTGAATCTCAAGGCAACTGCTTCAATGTTTAAGTTTCAAGTTTCTAAGAGCCCTTAACTTAAGTCTAGAGCCTTGAACTAGCTCAACCGCGAAGGCCACAACTCGAACAAATTGAATTTTAAACCTTGAAGTTGAAGGCTTGAAAACTCGAATGTTTCAAATCGACAATCGGAACCTAGATTTAATTTTTGTAGCATTGGAACTAAAGACTCTAAATCTGATTCTTTGAAGTCTGACACTTAAGTTTAGAGCCTTGAAACTGAAAATTTTAACCTCGGAGTGTACAACTAGAACTCCAAAATCGAAAACTTGGATTTGTAACCTTAAAATTGAAAGCTTGAGCTCTATCGGACCCTAAAATCTGTGTTAGAGGTTTCAGGTTTGGAGGAATCAGATCTAGAGCTCTGAGCTACATGCTTTCTTGTTTCAAGGCTCCAGAGTTTCGAAGTGTTGAATCCTTAAAAAAAAAAGCTTTTAAGCTTAAGTTTTCGGTTTCGATGTGCGCGGTTATATGATATTCAAGGCTAACCTTTAAATTTCAAGGCTGTACAGCTCAAGGTTTTAATTTCGGGGTTCGGGTTTCAGTTTAAAGGTCAAAGGCTTCGAGTTTACCAATGCAAGATCTCTGTCTCAGTTTTCCAGGTATGATCTTCGAGGTTCAAAGTTTCAGTTTCAAGGCTCTAATCTCAAATGTCGATTGTCTTTAATTTCAAGGCCCGAGAGACGAATTGAAGGTTCTGGTGGTTGGATTTAAAGGTTCAAGCTTTCAGTTGAGATTTGTTTCCTTCGGCTTTTAGGTTCTATATGCTCCTGCTAGGTTCAATTCTCAGTGTCAAGGCTCTAAACTCGGGTTTCAGGTTTCGAAGGGTCAGATTTAGAGCTGTGAGAGAGAATTTTTAGCTTCAAGGCTCAAAACAACGGTTTTAGGTTCCGATGATGGAGTTCAAGTTTCAAGGTTACAAATTCAAGTTCCAGATATGACCTTTGAAATCAAATTTTCAGTTTCAGAAACCTGATCTTGGTAAACTTGAAACCTAAACGTCGAATCTGGAAACTGAAAACCATAATTTCGAACCTAAAAATTGCGTTTGGAGCCTTGAAACTAGAAGTATGTGTCCTACATGACTTTTCGTAACATCATGTTTTAATATAAAACCTTGAAACTAAAACCTTAAACTTCGGAACGCACAATTCGAAACTGAAAACCTTCTTTTGAAACCGTGAATTTAATAGTCCTCATACCTGGTTCTAACCTAAAATCTGTTTTGAGACCTTGAAACTAAAAACCTCAAAGTTCGAATCGTGGTCGCTTGAAAACTGAACCTTAAATGAAGGATCTTCAAACCAAAAGCCTCAATATTCAATTTTCACAAAAATGGTGGCCATTTTGATCGTAGAAGGGATGAATTCTAACAGTATGTCAAACCCCTTGCTTCCTTCATACAATGCCTTTTTTCTGACTTATCCCTACCACTATTTGGATTGGATACGTTTCACATTTTAACAATAATTGCTAATGATTATATAATGCCAAAAATACTTGGACCATCATCAATATATCGATGTCTCAACACTTGCACAAACACCGCATGACGAAAGTCCCTCTCACATTTACAAACAAATTTAAATTTATTGCGCGAAAGTTTACAATTAAAGGAAGAAAACATCTAAGATGGCTCGAGTTACGCAAGAAATTTTCGAAAAAAATCGAAGATTAAGAAACGGGCCGAAGAGAAACCGATACGAAACAATCTGGAGCGTTTTTATTGACATTCCATAATCGTATCGATAAGTAGACCGTAACTTTCTCCAAATGGACGGAGGAAAAACGTACCTACCGGTGAAAACCTAGTTTTACGTAACACTCGCACGAGGGGCCGGTCCCGCAACGCGCGGGAAACGGGAGCGTCCTTTTTTTCAATTTCACATTTAAAACAATAAAGATATTTAATTTAGGACGCACGCTACTTATTTTCCAATTTATATTTAAACTTTGTTGTCTTTCTCATGTTCCAGATCTCACACTCGCTGAACCTTGAGCTTACATTTTCCGTATCTAACAATCGGTCCCAAAAAATTGGAGCGCGTCTCGATTTTCGGTAGCAGACGAGGAATTTTAAGGCGATTATGCGATTAGATTGCGTAACGCAATTAAAATTCGGTCATTTCGGTTTTAATTTAGAAATAATTGAGTTGGTAGCCTTGGAATATTTACCTTCAATCTTGGGATACGAGCTAGTAAATTGTTTTCAAGCGATTTGCTTTGTAAATACATTGAAACAATCTGAATACCTCGAAAGCTTCTTCAATTTTCTAAAACTGCACCAGGTTCTGAAACTTCCTATAGCCTTTTGAACTTCAACGTGTGATTTCCTATGAAGCGCATTTTTACCACCCCAATCGTCCTTTGTAAGTACCCTCCTCCGACAATCCGCTATTGAGATACTTATAATGAATTATATCCGATTGCGATAAGTTATCGAGGGGAAGGCCTGTGATTGGTAGAAATTAATTCCTCTCGTTGAGACCTTTCATTAGAGCACCATGAAGGATAAAACCAGCCCCCCCCCCCCATGCCCCCTATTTTGATCAGGAGTAAGAAAGAAGAGCGGTATTTGAAAGAGAACAGTTCCTTTTGTTTAGACCTTTAATTAGAATACCATGAAACATAAAACCAACTCCCCCCCCTCTCCCCTTCCACCCACTGATCTCGAAAAGGAGTCGCGCAGTAAGGTTATAGTTTGTAGAAAGCAATTCGTTTTCATGAGACCTTTCATTAGAATACCATGAAGGGCAGAACGTGTCCCGCCCCCGCCCCCCCCCCCCGGCCCCATTTTGAAAGTTTTGCTTGGCACCGTTAACGCAAAATCTGAGACCAATTGGTTGTCGCATGTAAACGTTATGTCCGTTTTACTTTCAAAAACAGCATCTCAGGAAATAATTCATGGGGGGGGGGGGGAGGGGCCTTAAGACAGCGAAATATGATGGCCGTCTCGCACACCTTCAAGGTAACATTATGTAAGGGTCCGGATCGCGTACATGAGTTGAATTTAAACGGAAAATTTGTTAGTTGTGATGGCAGAAGTTTATCGCTACCAGTGGCGGAGTAAATATCTTTTATAAAAGGGGTTTCAGAATTTTTCAAATTATTAGAAGTTAGGATTGATTACTTCTTGAACAGTTTTGAATTTCGAGGGATACCAAGGTAGGTTTTTTTGTAAATTGTATATGGAATTACGGTCAGGTTTCAAGAAGCCATTAAGAAGATTAATTCAAGAAAATGAAATCACACCAGGAATTCCGAAAAGTCCAATTGATAACATTAACTCTCAAGAAAGCCGAGGCATCTTTGGAAGTTTCGAAATCCAAGAAGACAATTTTAGAGGGGGTAAAAGAAGGCAACATGAGAGTTCGCTTAAATTATAACAAGGAGAATGATTAGAATTTACGCGGGGGAACATTTTCGAATTGGAGACGCACTCTTTACGTAAAAACGGAATGAAATGTTAAAAAACTCGTGATAAACAGAGACGATTTCAATTTTCAATTTTATTTTATGCAAGTAAGGTCTTCAGCCCAGCTGTTAATGTAACTGAGCCGTTGCAAATACTTCCACATCTCCTAAATACCCTGGAATCCTTTAAAAACCTGGAAAAATTTCGGAAACTTAGAAACACATGTCTTTTTCCGAAACTCCCTGTAACTTTATTTCTAAAGCTTCATCAAAGGATCATGTGGGTTAAGCGATCAAAGGCTCAAAGATCAAGGGTTCAGATGATCAAAGGAGTAAATGATCAAAGGGTTAATTTATCAAGAGACCAAATCAGATGGTCAATGGATCAAAGAATCATAGGGACACATCATCAAAGGCTCAAGGAACCAAAGGATCAAAAGATCGTGTGATAAAAAGATCGAGGGATCAAAGGAACAAAAAATCAAAGGATCAAATGATAAAGAGATCAAATCATCAATGGACCACAGGATCAAGGTATCAACGGATCAATGGATCAAAGGCTCAACGGGCCAGGGATTTAAATGATCGAGGGATGAAATGGTCAAGAGATCAACGAAGCAAAAAATCAAAGGATCAAATGATCAAGAGATCAAAGGATCAATGGACCTCAGGATTAAGGTAGCAAAGGATCATGAGCAAGAGATCAAAGGATCAATAAATCACAAGATCAAAGGATCAGTGGATCAAAGGCTCAACGCGTCAGGGATTTAAATGATCGAAGGATAAAATGGTCAAGAGATCAAAGGAGCAAAAAACAAAAGGATCAAATTATCAAGAGATTAAATTATCCACAGATCAAAGGATCAAGGGACCTCATCATCAAACGATCAAGGTATCGAAGGTTCAAGGGGACAACGTACCAAAGGATCAATATATTAAAGCCTCAACGGATCAATGGTTCAAATGAGTAAGAGATCAATGGCTCAAGAGATCAAGATCATAGGATCAAGGGATCACAGAATCAAGGAATCACAGAATCAAGGGATGACAGGATCAAGAGATCACAGGATCAAGGGATCACAGGATCAAGGGATTACAGGATCAAGGGATCACAGGATCAGGGGATCAAGGGATCACGGGATCAAAGGATCACAAGATCAAGGAATCGCGGGATCAAGGGATAAGGGATCACGGGATTAAGGGAGCATGGGATCGAGGGATCACGGGATCAAGGGAACACGGGATCAAGGAAACACGGGATCAAGCTATCACGGAATCAAGGGATCACAGGATCAAACGATCACAGGATCAAGGGATCACCGGATCAAGCGAACAAGAGGTCGATGGATCAATGGTTCAAGTGATCAAATGATTAAAGGATCCATGGATCACAGAGCCAAAGGACCAAGAGATCATAAAATCGTAGAAGCAAATGGTCAAAGGATCAAAAGGATCGAGGGAACAAAGTACCAAGTGATCAAAGGATCATACGGGCAAAGGATCAAAAGGATCGAGGGATCAAAGCATCACAAGACCAAGGAACCAAAGGATCGGGGGTCTCCACCGTCCAGAACCGCCGGTACTACGATCTCTCACAAAAAGTTACTCCCTATAAAGACGTTTTTATGGGGGGGGGGGGGGTCCATACCATACCATAAGGAATATTCCCAGAAAAAGTTTTTTTTACACCCATCATAAAATCTACGAGGTGTTCGGAGACTGAAATTCTAAGAAACACTTTTAACTTTTCCAAAACTCCCTGAAACTGGGCTTCTAAAGCTTCATCAAAGAATCGAAGGATCATGCGGACCAAAGGATCAAAAGGTCAATAGATCAAGGGATCAAAGAGTCAAATGTCCAAAGATTCAAATGATCAAAAGACCAAATGCTCAAAGACTCAAGGGTTCAGATGATCGAGAGGTTAAGGAATCACAGGGGTAAAGGCTCAAGGGACCAAAGGATCAAAAATGATCGAGGGATGAATGCATCGATAGATCACGGAATCAAAGGGATACAAAAATAAAAGATCATAAGATCAAAGGATGAATGGACCGAAAGATCAAGGGATCAAGGTATTTATTTAGTTATTTTCTCTCTTGTTCTGGGCTATCAAAAAGCTTGCGCCCAATTACAGAGTGCTTCTCAGAGGTATCAAAGGATCAGAGAATCAACGGGCCAAGGATTCCAATGATCAAGAGATCAAAGAATCGAGGAATGAAATGATCGAGGGATCAAGGCATAAGGGGGGTAAAAGAGTAAAAAATCAAAGGATCAAGAGATCAAAGGACCAAGGAAGAAACTTAATTTTTTAAATAATTTAAAGAATTTCAAAAGCTGAATGAATTTGGATGATTTGCAAAATTTGAATAAATGAGTTGGAAGAAGATTTTAAACAGGTCTTGTGCAGATAAAGCGCATTTTTTTAACCGAAATAGCTTTTGTTTTGACATCACTAATGGATATATTTCTTGCAGACCTTTGTGAGTACCCTCTTCCGACAATCCGTTCTTGAGGTATAAGGGAATATACCCGATCACGATAAGAGGTCGAGGAGGAGGGCTATGGTTGGTAGAAATTAATTGCTTTCGTTGAGACCTTTCATTATAGAGTACCATAAAGAATAAAACCAGTTCCACCCCCTCCCCCTCAGCCTCTAGTCCGTACTTTGAAGAGGCCAGAAACAAGGACAGTAGTTGGTAGAAAACGGCTCCTTTCGTTGAGACATAATTAGAGTACCATGAAGGATAAAAGTAGTTTCATTCCCTCCCCTCTCCCGCCCCTCCACACCGTACTTTGACTTTGATAAGAACACAAAAAGAGAGACAGTAGTTGGTAGAAAACGGTTCCATTCGTTGAGACCTTTAATTGGAATACAATGAGACATTAATTTTTACCCCCCCCCCCCCTTTAAAAAATGCACTAAAAATCGGAGAAATTAATTGGAAAAATTGGAAAGAAGAAAGCAAAGAAAAGAATTTATGTAATGTTTCATTACACCCATCATAAAATCTGGACACTGGGGGGGGGGGGCTATTCCATCCTTAGCAGACTCTCCGGTACTACCATCTCTTACAAAATGTTCATCCCAACGATTTTTCTTATAGTTCTTCACTAAACTAAATTTTGTTTGGGAGAACGTACAACCGGGGGGTCTGGGGGGTATGGAATACCCCCCAGGTAACGTTTCATTACATCCATCATAAAATATGCAGACACTGAGAGGTATTCCATACCCCCACACCCCCCGGTGCTGCGATCTCCCACAAGATCTTCATCCCTAACGATTCTTCTTATAGTTCTTCACTAAACTAATTTTTTTTGGAAGAACGGCAACCGGAGGGTCTGGGGGGTATGGAAGTAAAGTTTCATTACATCCATCATAAAATATGCCGACACTCAGAGGTATTCCATACCCCCCGCACCCCCCGATTCTGCGATCTCTTACAAGATGTTCATCCCTAACGATTCTTCTTATAGTTCTTCAATAAACTAAATTTTATTTGGGAGAACGTACAACCGGGGGGTCTGGGGGGTATGGAATACCCCTCAGGTAACGTTTCATTACATCCATCATAAAATATGCAGACACTAGGAGGCATTCCATACCCCCCACACCCCCTGGTGCTGCGATCTCTCACAAGATGTTCATATAGTTCTCCACTAAACTTTTTTTGGGAGAGCGTGTAACCGGGGGGGCTGGGGGGTACTCTACCCCAAGAAATAGGAGATGAGGCTCTATCCCAAGAAGAAGGAGGGGGAGTCTGGGGGTTTACCCCCTAAGAAAAGGAGAAATTTATTTCCTTAAATCCATCATAAAATCTTCGGGTATGAAATATTCTCCAAGGAGAATTTCTTCACACCCATCATAAAACCTACGAGCACGGGGGGGGGGGGGCTAACGAGCAGCCCCACCACACAGACTTCTGTTGTTACGTTCGATGGTGTAAGTGCTACAAGCACTACATATTTTGGGGGAGAATGTGTAACCGGGGAGTTTGGTGCCCTGAGGATGCAGTCTCCTGCAGTTCAAACGCTGTGCATTCGGCAAGTTACACACGAAATGGTGCCAACAAAACAGCAAAAAAACACACTTTTTATTATCTCATAATTAGCCCAACGAAACAATTGCTGTAAACAATATCTCAACATGCGCCATAGATTTCATAACAATCCAACAAAAGCGTGGCACTTCGCCGGCCATGAGAACTACGAGATACCCCCATTGTTTGGAGCAACTTCACTCCTTGTCGCAATTCTAATAAGCAAATGACGAAAAGATTTATGAAACCTGAAATTGAGCTTGTGGAATTCTCCACGTCTTTTTTATTAACCTTGAATCGCCTCCTACGAGCGCGTTTAATTTATACCCGCGAAACCGTTACTTAATGTCAAGAACTCCTTTCGCTTCAATGTACAGTTCGATCGCGAAAAAAAGAAGCAAAAAGTTCGCTTCCTCGTTGAGAGTTGCAAAAAGGGTGGCCGCATCGAATTCGCCACGTTAAAATCGCGGGAAAAACGAAAGTAATTTCGCGGAACGAATGGCCATTTTCCCGTATAAATTTCTATCTTCGCGCTTGTTAAATTAATAATATTGAATATTTGTTTATTTATAAAGGTGGCAGTCAAGGTGCCTTTCACTGCTTCTGCATTTTTGATCGAGTCATATTTATTTCTGGTATATCCATTATTAAAATTGGTAGCTTTTTATTGCAGCCCGTGTAAATGCTTTCAAACGTATGGCCCGTTGTGGGAACAATACGTTATTATGCCTAATTTAAACGTACAGTATAAGGAAAAAATTTCACCTCTAATGATCATTATAATTATTAGTAACCGTAATCGAGTATGGTCACCATAAACAATAAAGTTGAATGCGCCCAAAAGTTACCTTACCGGAAGGCATCACGGACTGGAATTTCGGAAAGACAAAAGCTAAAGATTACACTAATTTATGGCGCCCGTGTATTCTTAATTAATTTAACTATTTAACATTTTAATGTTGAAATTAAAGAATCTGAAGAATCTGAAGAATCTGAAGAATCTGAAGAATCTGAAGAATCTGAAGAATCTGAAGAATCTGAAGAATCTGAAGAATCTGAAGAATCTGAAGAAGAATCTGAAGAATCTGAAGAATCTGAAGAATCTGAAGAATCTGAAGAATCTGAAGAATCTGAAGAATCTGAAGAATCTGAAGAATCTGAAGAATCTGAAGAATCTGAAGAATCTGAAGAATCTGAAGAATCTGAAGAATCTGAAGAATCTGAAGAATCTGAAGAATCTGAAGAATCTGAAGAAGAATCTGAAGAATCTGAAGAATCTGAAGAATCTGAAGAATCTGAAGAATCTGAAGAATCTGAAGAATCTGAAGAATCTGAAGAATCTGAAGAATCTGAAGAATCTGAAGAATCTGAAGAATCTGAAGAATCTGAAGAATCTGAAGAATCTGAAGAATCTGAAGAATCTGAAGAATCTGAAGAATCTGAAGAATCTGAAGAATCTGAAGAATCTGAAGAATCTGAAGAATCTGAAGAATCTGAAGAATCTGAAGAATCTGAAGAATCTGAAGAATCTGAAGAATCTGAAGAATCTGAAGAATCTGAAGAATCTGAAGAATCTGAAGAATCTGAAGAATCTGAAGAATCTGAAGAATCTGAAGAATCTAAGAATCTGAAGAATCTGAAGAATCTGAAGAATCTGAAGAATCTGAAGAATCTGAAGAATCTGAAGAATCTGAAGAATCTGAAGAATCTGAAGGATCTGAAGAATCTGAAGAATCTGAAGAATCTGAAGAATCTGAAGAATCTGAAGAATCTGAAGAATCTGAAGAATCTGAAGAATCTGAAGAATCTGAAGAATCTGAAGAATCTGAAGAATCTGAAGAATCTGAAGAATCTGAAGAATCTGAAGAATCTGAAGAATCTGAAGAATCTGAAGAATCTGAAGAATCTGAAGAATCCGAAGAATCCGAAGAATCTGAAGAATCTGGTGAATCCGAAGAATCTGGTGAATCTGGTGAATCCGAAGAATCTGAAGAATTTGAAGAATCTGAAAAATCTGAAGAATCTGAAGAATCTGAAGAATCTGAAGAATCTGAAGAATCTGAAGAATCTGAAGAATCTGAAGAATCTGAAGAATCTGAAGAATCTGAAGGAATCTGAAGAATCTGAAGAATCTGAAGAATCTGAAGAATCTGAAGAATCTGAAGAATCTGAAGAATCTGAAGAATCTGAAGAATCTGAAGAATCTGAAGAATCTGGAGAATCTGGAGAATCTGAAGAATCTGAAGAATCTGAAGAATCTGAAGAATCTGAAGAATCTGAAGAATCTGAAGAATCTGAAGAATCTGAAGAATCGAAGAATCTGAAGAATCCGAAGAATCCGAAGAATCTGAAGAATCTGGTGAATCCGAAGAATCTGGTGAATCTGGTGAATCCGAAGAATCTGAAGAATTTGAAGAATCTGAAAAATCTGAAGAATCTGAAGAATCTGAAGAATCTGAAGAATCTGAAGAATCTGAAGAATCTGAAGAATCTGAAGAATCTGAAGAATCTGAAGAACCTGAAGAATCTGAAGAATCTGAAGAATCTGAAGAATCTGAAGAATCTGAAGAATCTGAAGAATCTGAAGAATCTGAAGAATCTGAAGAATCTCAAGAATCTGAATCTGAAGGATTTGAAGAATCTGAAGAACTTGTAAAATCTGAAGAATTTGAAGAAACTGAAAAATCTGAAAAATCTGGCGAATCTGACGCATGTGAGAAAACTGAATGTGGAAAGAAGAATTTGATGCCAGGAAAAGTTACAATGGACTGTAATTAGGTGAAAAAATGGATATGACTCAGGCGAATTTATTTAACCAACACACAAACTTTATTGTTTTTGAAAGTTGAAGACTTCTCTTTTCGTCAACACTTGCATTACAATACTGATATCGTAGCGCTTTACAAATTGATTAAGTATTTATTTGATAAAAATGTCGTTTCTCAACAGAAGAATTTGAAGAACTTGAAGTACACGAGGGCAAAAGAGGAGGAGAAATCGAGGGCAAGAGGACAAGGACGACAGAACAACGACGTCTAGACGAAGACGAAAACGCCAATGAGAGGACCAAACAAGAACGAAAGACAAATCGAAAATGTAGAATCGAGAGAAGCAGTTGAGAGGACAAGAGGAAAGGCGAGTACGTGAGAAAACAAGAAGAGAACTAGACGAGAAAATAAACCAAACACGAGGAGTACAACAGTATTGTACAATGACGAAGACGGAAAAACGTGAAAGTTTGAACGAAAAAAATTATCAGTTATAGCTCGAGCGCCATTTGTAAGGTTTTGCTTGCGGTATTCCGTTCGGGGGCTCAAGCCGGCTGCGCACGTGCGTTTTATTTCCCTCGTGGTAAGTGGAGGAGTAGTGGCAGTTCGGGGTTGCGTCTAATTGGTTGTACTTAATTAATTAGGTACACCCTGGAAGGATGGGAATTGACGATGCATTCCCGTTGCCTTATTTTAGGTACCCCTACACAAGGGTGTGTAACACGGAGTCTGGTCTTCTTTGGAAAGGAATGTCCCGCTGCCTTTATGGTTTCCTGGCATACACCCTTAAAAGGATCCTTCCGATCGATTCAAACAACCTCCCATTAAGGAGCCAGTTTATTTTCTCAGAAACCACAGAGGAAGGTGAAAACTGTGTTTGAATCAGGACGACCGACCTGAGCACAAACGCAAGAGATCAATGCAGACAAAAATGTTTTTTTGTGTCCGAACCCCCCTCCGCCTTTTTCTCTCTGTTCTCACTGATCCTTTTTCTTTGGTAGTCCATCTGTATTCTTTATTTTCAACAGTTAACTGTGGATGTAAGAAACCC
>NW_022170596.1:15824238-15826186 GCF_008802855.1 Photinus pyralis
AACAGTATTTCTGTACAGCTTATTTAAACTTTTATTTTTACGTGATTCAAGTGTCCAGTCTAAATGTAATCATGACTCCCAAGTATGAATGATGTGACTGAATTGGAATGCATTTAAAGGAGAATTGTTTATTTTAAGTTATTGTAGCTGAATGTGCATTTCAAAGATAGCCGCTATGACGCAGAAAGAGAATTAAATATAAGTAAATATCGCGACGTAGATAGAATTGCATTCATCGTATGTAAATAGGTAAATTAGGGTACAAAACTGCATAGAAATAGCGAGTATTAACGCTAAGGTCAAAGTCCGAGTCATTGTAAATAATTAGTTGAGAGCTAGTAGAGCGATTCAAATCCGTCTATTCTCTACCGCTGCCAAAGTGTCAAAAGCTTAAGTTACGGGCGTTCAAACTATTTATACATGTGCGAGTTTGCGCGATAAAGCGAATTGAGGTCAGTGGATACTAAGTGAGAAAGTATAAATACGGGGATTTCAAGCACCAGGAGGGAGTTGCCCGTCGCCGTTTTTCGGAGCAACATCTATGTCAGTCGCGCCCGCAAATTATAAGCGCGAAGATTAATAAAGCGTTAAGTTAAGAGGCGATTTTTATAAGAAAGGCAAGCAAAAGAACCGAGTGAAATAATCTCCATCGAGCCAGCGTAGGAGACGAAAACGTTTCTTCCCAGCGCGCCGAAGAAAATTGGGAATTTACGAAATTACAGAAGGCTGTTACCGGGCGGGGTAACGTAAGTGGCAAACGGAGGTTGAAAACGTATATTACACAATATTTACAAATAATACAGAGGCTATATGTACATATATAAGATCGCTTCTGGCACGTGGGATGGCGCCGGACTTGACTACGGTCAAGCCGGGAAGTGATGGCGTGCGGAGACGGAACTTGAGCCCAAGCGACCAGCCTCAGTCGCTTGTATAGGGTAAGGTAGGCTTGCCCAGGCACAAGTGAAGTTCCCCTGTCGGTGCGCTGCTTATAAACGATTTCCGGTAGAGGCGTCTGGCGACGCGGCCAATAGGGCGCTAGTGGATGGTGGGGTGGAAGTTGCAACCCCTCTCCTAGTCGTCGTAACATTGGCGCTGTTCCGTTGTCGGTACGTGCGCAATCCAGCTGGAGATCAAGATAAACCAGCCTGCCTGTGATTGGTCCAGCTCAAAAGCGAATAGCAGCCTGCAGTGGGCGGTCTGAATTCATTCGACTTCCACATCGATCGTGCAACAAAGTGATCTCCAAGTTCTGGTGCACTTATGAACTAGAGGTATTTATAGACAATAATTCGTTATAGTTCGCCTCGTTGTCGATTTACTATTTCGTTGTGGTATTTTTCATTGTAGTTCGCCTCATGGTCGATGTATTATAGTGTAGTCATTTATTTATTATTACAAAACTATTATAAATTGGTATGTTTGTAAAGGCGATTTAAATTACCTACTAGTGTTGCGTTCAATTCAGTGCTTATCAGCACTGTTTGTATCCATTTAAACGACTCGAACCTGAAAGCGTTACTACACGCATTTACAGCGGTTTTGTTTGGACTTTCGATTAAATTGAATAAGAATTTATGAAATACGAATTAAGTTTCTTTCTGTACTCGGCGGTTTTGAGAGTAAATACTTTGATTTTTAATTCATGTAACAAATACATATTTTCCTTTATATGCAGTGACTTTTTGTGTATGAATGAGTTAACTTTATTTTCACAGGAGTGCACCGCCTCACCCCCTTTTCTTTTAATATGTGTTACAGATAAAAGGCGATTTCTAAGACAAAAAGAACCCAACAGGTTTTAATAAAGATTATTGATTTTTATTCATTTATCCTTTCCCCTCTCCTTGAGGCCAGAAGAATTATCGACTGAAGCTAGCCGGCGCCCAACAACCCTTAATGTTTATAAGAAGAACCACCCCCAAATAAAGGATTTTAAGAAGAGACG
>NW_022170596.1:15826286-15827179 GCF_008802855.1 Photinus pyralis
AAGTTTTCAGGAAGTCGCCGACGTCTTTCCTCCGACGTTCTTTTCGCACCCTATCACCCATAGCAACCGATATCCTTCCTTTCGCTCCCTCTTTGCTTCTTTGATCATGTTTCGTGTCAAAATATTTCTTGAAAATCTGAGGGATTCGAACACGTTAACGGAAATGGATACCTGAGCTAGATTCGTGTCATTGTTTAAAAATTGTAGGCATCGTATCATTAAAATGATGGTCACATCTTAGCGTTGTAACGCTGCAGGTTGCATGACAAAAGACAAATGTGGCAAGTCGCTATTTTTGAGATGAAATTAGAGCTTCCTCATTTGAAGACGCTTTCCGAGATAAAATCGATAAATTTCTAATTTAAATCGGCATTTTCGTAATAAAATCGAAATTAAAAGAAAAAAAATTCTGCTATTAAAATTTACATATCAAGCGCGCTATGCCTACTTCTCTCACGCTTATTGATTTGAGGTAAGTAGGTACGTAGTATTAATTAATAATTAATTAATTTTCTAACTCCATATATAACTCCATATATAACTCATATTATAAACTACTGCATTAAATCTCATTCCGTACCTTCTGTATGGAAGTGTTCTCTTCTTAAACCTATTGCGAAAGTGGCATCACCTAGTGGTATATCCAATATTCGTCCTATAAGTATATTACCTGCCCTCAAAATTACTGGAAAAAGTTATTGCTGATGCGCAGTTGACTGACTATACTAATCAACTTAATGTCCTCCCCGCTACGCAATCTGGATTTCGTGCTGGATATGGTTGCCCTGGAGCACTTCTCGATATTGTGGATGATATATTAAACGCTGTGGATCAAGGTAACTGTTTATTATTAGCGCTTCTTGACTATTCAAAGGCATTCGACACTGTGAATC
>NW_022170596.1:15827279-16052434 GCF_008802855.1 Photinus pyralis
AAATACAGTGTGAGCAACAATGATTGAAGCGTGCGTCATCACCGCTTGTTCCTATTAATATCAAAACTACCTTCTTTGTATGAAGTTGTATACGAAAATGACGTTCTGCGCTGTCACAGTGACGTGCGTCTATTCGTATTTCGTATCTTGTATCAAATCAGCATATGCTATGAGCGGCACATTGCCAATTTAGCTGAAGCGGCACGCTTCAATCTTTGTTGCTCACTCTGTACAAACCTCTTGTGCAATTATAAGTGAAAAAAATTCACTGTCAACAAACTATAGCAACGGCCGTTGCCACAGAAACAAGGTAATGCGATTTTTACAATATAATGAAATTTTGTAATCTTTGAAATGAAATAATGATATAGAACAGACTTACAGTATGAAATAAAATACGTTACGATATACGTCCGGTAGTACTTGTAACAGTACTCGTTTAAGACATTCTTGACTCGGCTCCTGACGTCGCCTCGTCCATAATGTCTAACTCGTACTGTTACAAGTAACCTACCGGACTTATAACGTAAATAACTATTTCAAGTTAGGGATTTAGCGTTGTTCGGCTATAGTGGAATTCACACTCAGATGACAGCAGAGCTTAACGCGATGCTTTCTTGATCTGAAGCTGACTTCTAGACTTTCCGCTATCAATGACAGGAATTTGATATCGTATACCTAATTATCGATATTTTAAGTCACGTTTTAGCATTCACTTGTAGAAAATTATTACGTAACTTTTCCCAGAAACACCCGAAATCACATCGGATGTAGTATCAAAACGAAATGTATGATAACAATGTTCTAAAGTTACACACCCTTTTGTACTTGTACTCGCAAATAAAATTAACATGTTTTTCCTTGTTACAGGTGAGATTTTTCAGGCAGCCACAGCCGCAGCCACACGTAAGTTCCATGCCTAATTTTATAAAACATTCTTCCCTTCTTTCAAAGATAAATGTACAAACTCTAAAATGTCAAAACAACAAAAGATTATAGTAACCGTAAAAGACACTAAACTTAAATCTACTTTATAAGATCTGTAGATCCGAAGTTCTTGCCTATTTTATGACTAGGAAACATGGAGTCTGTCACACTCCCTAAGGAAGTCAACTTATTTGAATTGCAAAGTGTACGTAAAGAAAGGAAACAAAGTTGGACCAGAATCAAACCTTGAGTAAAGACACACTTTCTATCCGAAATAATTGCTAAAGAACGCCATAACAAATAATGAATAAAACATACTGGCGCTACACAAAGCTTGTTAGCCATTCATTTCGAATGCCCGACTCCTTTGAAATAACCGAACAAATGAAACTTGGCCTTTTCGTTGCTTCTGTGCTTAAACTTTGAATCGACGTAAAATTTCCTTTTGTGTACAGAGTGGAATAAATAATTATCCCAAAATGTTATTGTTTAATTTGAATTTCAAGTTGTAATTATAACGGCACAGTAAAATTATAATCGACCACTAGGTTTATTATGCAGATAGCCCATTCAATAAGTATCTCCTTTAAGATGTTGTATATACTTTTATATAAGGCACGCTCTAGGCGGTGATTTTTAGAAAAGATCCGCTTTGACTAAACAATACCTTTTAATTTTGGGAGGTATATTTAGATTTAACCTCATTTTACGTTACTAATTTCCAAACGTATTTATCATTACAAATATGAGATTTAAAAACCTTTAAGAGTTATCAAGGTATCGGTCTCATACAATTTTTAAAGCATTTCCAAAAATAAATAAAAATAAAATAAATGTAGGTCTTCTCCATTTATGTCGTTGTGAAGGTGAGACTAATTAAACTCTAGTCAGGTTCTTGGTGCTATCCTATCGTAAATAACTGTTTTCAAAGATCTTATTTAACTAAAAAGCGGAGTAAGTACCCATGTAAACACACAAACGCTAATCTGACGTTAAAAATTGAATAAGACATGCGCGTTATTGTCGGGTGATTCGGAAAATGATATGTAATATGTCTGCCCCTATTTCCTTATTTAAAAAAAAAATTGTTTATCAAACACTTTCTTTTTCATGTAAAAACAAAATATCAATTCTTCTGAATAACAAAACACGCACCGAGATAAAACTTGCAAAATAATGGCCCTTTGTAATGAAAAAAAAAATTAGGTTCGCGCGGACCCCACCCGGTATTAGGCGTTTTAAAAATCACCAGGTGAACTGTACGTAACATACGGGTGAAATAGATCACCTTCACGTTAAACTACCACTGACACGTTAAGAAAACGTAAAATTAACGAACGTGTGTTTACTAGGTATAAAGAGATCGAAAAGTGTTTATAAAGAGGTCGATTTATTAACCGTTATTATCAAAACAGTCGGAACACACATACATTCTGATCATGCAAGTTAAAAAAATCCATCAGAACTTTGTTTATTTCTAACCCCTAGCTCTTTGAAACGGTCGTTTGTTATCCATATCATATAAAAAAGTTTTACTGAATTGTTAAACAATTGCGAACTGGAATCGTTTTCCTCGAAGGGCGAATGGCAGTTGAATGTATAATATCATGTTAGGTTAGATGTTTCCCATAAATTCACTAGTAATTGTCTTTGAGATTAAACTGAAAGATGGTCGGATACACTTACTTATGACGTTAAATATGCTCGTATATTATGCGCATACTTTATTTCCAAGAGTTTCGAAAGTGCAAAATATAACACAAACACATTCGTGGTATTTTATATACCCCACTTTCGCTTTATTATCTTAGAAGGTTTTTTACATTTCCATTTCCTACTTCTGTTCGAAAACCACTGTATTTAAGTCGTAAAAAGTGCTCCTAAAGAAGAGATAAATAAGCTATGAGTAACAATACATTACACATATGTCCACCCCTTACATATTTCACGAGGGAGGATAACTCAATTACTAATCTTTTTTTAATCTTAATGGGCCGAATTTTCACTTTTATTACACCTATAACTTTACTCTCACCCTGGATTCGAGTGGGAGGGTGGTTTTATTTTCAACGTGTAACTACAGTTCTTATACTTTGGCGAGAACCTAATATGCTTCACAGATCAGAAACATTTTTACTGTAATTGTTATGTTTCGTGCTGTCTGGCCACTTTCCTTTATTGGCACAGCAAGTGTTTACGTTGGTGGTAATAAACCTAATTCGGCCATCTACTTTTAACTTGTTGCTTTCTAGGACAAGATATTATTTTCGTCTTTTAGATGTCTGATATAACCCTTTTTAAGCACTGAAAGGACACTTTCGCATGAGCACCACTCCATAAAGTAGTATCAATTAACTATAGTTCAACCGTTCCAAATTAATGAATAGAAAATTCATTTTATATACAGATTGGGTACAATTTGAGTAATTGTAATAGACATTTGTGTGTCAAACAATATCAAAGAAGTATCACAAAAATTAAAACTCTTGAAGTAGATGAATTGTTATGAAACCATAGCCCTCCTCCTCGACCTCTTATCGTTATCGGGTATATTGCGGGTAAATGCGCTTTATCTGCACAAGAGTTGTGCACAATTTAGTTACTGTTTTATGTATATGGAGCAACAATATCGCACCAATGGTAAAATTCTGAAATTGAAGTTTAATGGGGAGCATTGTCAATAAAAACCTCATGTTGAGCAAACATATATGTATTGCGACGATTGTACAGTCAGGTAACTTCAGAAACGATTACTTCAGCGTATCATGGATTAATTCATCCGCTCATTAATTATTCCATCTTCTGTTGGGGTCATTCCTCTCACTCAAAAAGACTGTTTGGTCTTCAGCGCCGGGCTCTGCGCGTAATGACAGGAACTCCATATAGAAATGATGTAAGAACACAGTTTAACACTATGGAAATACTTACGTTGCCTTGTTTATATAAATATATACGTGTGTTTGTTACACGCTAAACAACAAAGAGATTCTTACACATTTCAAAACCAAATACATGGATATAGCACCAGGGGTGGTAATCTCGTGAGGAGTCAGTACCTCAGGTTGCAACGTTGCAGATACGGAGCAAATTATTATAGTCCCTGCTTTTTAAATAAACTGCCTACAGACATAACAAAGCTCCCATACACGATTTTTAAACACAATTTGAAAAAGTTTCTACTGAGAAAAGTTTTTACTCAATAAATGAATTCGTAAGCTATCGTTGGCCTTCGGCCGATTTTCTGGAGTAAATTATACACGTCTAGGTGTTTGTTTGTCTGTTTATTTAACTTGTTTGTTTGTTTTTCTATCTGTACTGTTTTATACATATAGACATTAGGCCTTGACAATTGTAAACAAATTTATTTTGTAAAAACAAGAACAATAAATAAATACTAAATAAATAAATAAATGAAAAGAATAAAATGAGATCAGCGAAAAAGTACAAATGACAATATAAAATTAATCAACTAAACGTATATTCTCTTTAAATCCTTCCCAAAATATCTCATTGTTCATTAGAATCTATATTGTGTTTCGCCCCAGTTTTATTAGAAAAAATACACAAAAACCATGAGTGAGAATGGATCAGAAAATGAAAGCATTGCTTATAAAGGAATAATTACTCTTTTAGTGAACATATGATGTTGTCAACCTATATTATTTGTATTTGAACATAACGTGGATCATTTTCCTGGCGAACCCATATAGAAAGTTTTTGAAAATTTAAAATTAAACCATCAAGATCTCTTCTGTTATCAAGTAGTCTACTTTCAACTCCCTGAAGAGGGAATTGATAAATATAATTTCCAATCCAAAACAAATCGCCTTACAGTCAAGACTGGCATCGATTAAAGAATATAAAACGCTGAAAAGCAACGTAAATGAATAGAACGGAGAATCAATATCCTCAAAAAATTTCTTACTAGATTACCCTAGTTGTTGTAGAGAGAATTTTAAATCAATATTTGTAGTTAATAATTGTGGTTTAGCGCTTGTACACAGTAAGTAACAGTTTTATGGCTCTAGTCAATTGTATTAACAAGCCAATTTGTAAAAGCAAGTAGAATATTTAAACAGAGAACATGATTGTTAATTATTTCAAGTCTATCCATGTGGAATGCATGTTTTAACAAACGACTTTAGTTGTAAGTTTTCGGCATACACTTTGAATAGGGTTAATTGGAGAGAAACGGTAAGAAGGGATTTTCAGAAGGTGCAAATGAAGAGGAAACGTAAATTGGATATACTTGGACATTTTCCTTGAATATCTCTGATTCAGAATCCTTGTATGGTTTTGATGCCCCGAATTGTTAAAATAATAGTTTTAAATTACAAGTGAAAGTCAGTAAAGCCTTCCATTCCACCAAATTGCACGAGGTTGTTTGAACTTTCGCTTCAGAATCGCGGTTTTTTGACATTTTCGAACCTATATAAACTATAAAATTTCGGAATGTTTTTCAAGTTAAAATATAAGGCAGCGAATGTCATTTTAATGTGGTGGGCATTCTTCATGTAGAAATTTTAATATTTGGTTTCCAATAAATTGGTGTTCAGAACAACAAAATTCTCTCAAGCTTTGAGTTTGAAATTCAAACAAGCACTTAGACCTTTTATGCGTCCTTCAATCCCAAAATTTTGAAATTTTTGACTTTCAAGTTGTAATTTAAAACTACAAACTTCGCTAAAAATCGTCAAACTTCGATATGTGATTTTCGAGATTTCAGATTCAAATTCAGTCAGTGAAAATATCTAAAATTGGCAGTTACCTTTTTTCTACCTTACATGCGAGTTGTAAGATATGATAACCCATAATCCCAAAAAGTCAAACTTTTTGAAAACCGATTTTTGGGCTGCAGTCTAAATCCTGATGGGCCACCTTAATGCGTGATTTTGTTGTCTCTCTTTACTGGCTTTTTAAGACTCTTTCACCCACTTTAGAGGCATCAGGACTCGATGCAGTCCCTTACTGATCATAAATAGAACCTCTCATTTAGACGACACAACACTCACGACATCGTTAAAAGTGATACCAAAGCATCCCACTGAAACAAACAAAACACTAAGTATTTATTTTTTTAGTGCATCATCGTCGCAATTATCCTGCCAGCTATTGCAGTATATTTAATTTTTTCATAAACCGTTTATAGATTAAAAAAATGGTGTAATTAAAGAGAAGAAAAACTTAAAAAAAGTAAAGAGCCGGCAGCACTCTTCCGAGGGATCGTTAAAATTAAGATATTTAACAGAAACAGGGTTCATATAGTAAAAATTCATAAAATGAAAATGAAAAAATAAAAAAATAAAGTACCGGCGACAATCATTCCGGTGTAACAGGAATCAATATTAAGATATTTCAGCAGAAACGTGGACTATATTTAAAAAAATCATTTCAATTTTGCACAGACCAAAAAAATTTTATACTTAAAGAAAATAAAAGAACTAAAAAAAAGGAAAATACCTGCAGCAATCTTCCGGTATAACTGAAATCGATAACTTTTAGTAGAAACGGGGTCACTGAATATGTCACAACCACAAATTTTCAGAAAAGTAGTTGCATTTTTTTCCCAATATCAATTCAATTTGTAGGAAGTTATGTATTGTTAGAATAATTGAAAAAAGTGCTTTTTTAATCATAGTCACAACAAACTATGGTTTCCATTGGAGTAAGCAAATGCTTCGGCTCAAACATTATATCTGCACAAAGGAAGTTTAAAAATAATTGTGATTGCAAGCACAGTTTTTTTTCAAAATACAAAGAGTACATTAAGGTCTACTTAAAAAATTGCATTTTTCCCTTCATTGAATCTTTCTAAGCTCTTCTGTACAGGGCGTCGGTCTCTCCTAGCTCATACCTTGTAAAAATATCAAAAAACCTTTTGTACAAATGTCAACCATAGATGGTTGCGCATCTACAGAAATTATTTTTGAATGTACAGGATGTCCCATTTTTACGGTGTCAATAGACAACTGATTTTTTTAATGGAATACCCTGTATGTTTTTAGTTATTTCGATGTCATTTTTTAATCTCTGCATGGAAACCAATTCACTGCTTGGTTTTTTATCAATGTTACCAAATTATTTTATTTTTTCCATGCAGAGGTTAAAAAGTGACATCCAATCAGCTAAAAATATACCTGGTGTTCCGTTTAAAAAAATTGGCTGTGTATTGACACCCTAAAAATAGGACACCCTGTACATTCAAAAATAGTTCTATAGATTCGCAACAATTCATTTCCCCAAAGGGTTTTTGATGTTTTTTTACCAGGTATGAACTAGAAAGTCCGACGTACTGTTGCAGGGCTCTGCAAAGATTTATGGGTATAAAATATAGTACCCGCTAAACTCTTTTTGGGCCCACCTAAAAGTTCTCCCATAAAATAATCTTCCACAGGCTACTTGCCGAAAATCTCTTTTATTATTCTAATATACCCATTTCATACAATTTGTTTTTAATTAAATTCACAGCGCTTCTAAAAAAGTTAATTATTCTGACATAGAAGCTTATGGAAATAAAATTAATTGTTTACGGTCACTCTCGCGGTCACTGTTATAAATAGAGCTTGCTTGGTCAAATATTACCACTGACAGAAAGATTGACCATAACGTTCGTTGCAAACTGTGACAATTGCTTCAGGACCTATACACGCAAATAAATTACAAAATATTAATCTAAACCCCTAAAAATGGCAAATGCGAAACTCAGTAGCGTGCCTTTTTGTAACGCGGCGGGGAATTTATCACAAATAATTTTCTGAAATATCTCACGAATCCCTTGGGATAGGAAACTAATACGGATAGATTTTGTTTCAAGTATCACTCAATGCGCGAAAAAAATCGGGCGGTTGGGGATCAAAGCATTTTGCTTTCAAATAACGCGAGGGTAGGGACCTTTTCTTCTCAGGGTCTCTCGAAAAATGTGTACAAGGTCTGAATTTGTTTCTCATCAATTTCGCAACCATTTCGATTTCCTAAACATTTAAAGAAATATTTACCTTAATTAAAACGGAATGAGTGTTTAATGAAACGTACTAGTAAAGATGAAAATATAGTGGAGGTAATTTTTTCTGGCATGTATCGCCAGCACACAAATCTTTGGGATCGTCTGTTAGTAATTTGGGAAGTTGCATAAATAGGTTTTTAAAATCTGTCAAAAGAAGACTTTTAAAAGAGAAATCGTATGAGAAATAAGCAAATGAAATATAATAATAAATTCCGTGATAAGGTAATATTTTACCGTATTACGTATAGAAAATAAACATTTCAGAAAGATTAAGTGAGTAGAAGTAATATGCAATTAATTAATGTCATAAAACGTGTAAATTATACTTCGATTATTGGTTGATTATATTAAAGTTAGGCTTGATGACATGTTTCGAAACTTTCGTGGTTTTACACAAATTGCTCTCATACTGTGAGTTCCTACCAACACAAAACTCAATTAAGTCATTTTTAGTAATAGGTATCAATGTAATCCCGCCCCAAGTTTAATGTAGAATATACGTAACACACTTTATTTTGACAGATCTGCTTTCACATCCTTTCACACCCGTTTTCAAATTGGAAGTAGCGATTATATTCGCCTAATACAAGTATTATGGAGATCGGATTTGCAAGAAATATCACCCTCAATAAAACTCTGTGTAAGTCACAGTGAAAGTCGCTTTTCCCAAAGGAATTGCTTGAGAGCTTATACCTGTCGTGCAAAATTTTGAAAGTATATCAAACGTGGTAGAAAAGGGCGTACAAATAATTGATAATAAAATTACCTGCACATGTTCCACCTTTTAAAAGAAAAGGTCAGCTTAAACTTAAGATTCATCGACTGTATTTCCCATTCTTGTATAGTTAAATCTGCTTCCAAGGGAGCATAAGTCATGCTTATTACCGCTTTGCATGCGCGAAATCCTTTTTTATCTGAAAACGTATTTCCAGCTGTCACACTAGAAGAAGAAACTCCACGAAATTCATTGTGGCATAAAATTTAAAATTTCGTATTATACTGGCGTAAGTTAAAACCCGCGCACTACTCAAAAGACTACGGAAATATCCGGCTACTTGACATTTATTTTTAATTTCTCGCGACATTTCGGATTTATTGAACTGTAATTACATTACGTTAACATTTGTCAATCTAAAAATTTGTAATGCAACAAGGTTTTAGTATTATTTCGTATTTTACCAACTCTTATTCGTTTTTAAATGGAATTGTTCAGAGGTTCAATATAGCTTTTGAATGAGAAGACTCTTCACGAGAACGATCATACAACAAGCCGTAGGGGTACCTAGAGAGTGAGAAAAAGTAATAATTTTTATTGTGTTGGTCGTGAAGGAAGTCGTTTTATTTTCCTATTTTTATACAACACGAAGTCTATATTTAGTTACTTTCTGGTTTATACAGAACAGAATTAAATAAAAAGCATTTCTCGGAAAATTTAATATCTTTGTATGGTCGACTTTATCAAATCTTTTGAAATGTTGAGCTTAGATTAAGGATTAAGTACTTTCTGTCCTGGACATAGTAGGTCCACTATATACAGTGTGTCCCAGATCGCGTAGGATTGCATGGGTAACGTTCTTATTATTAAAGATAGTGAGTTGGTTAAATGGACAATGTTTTGCAGTTTTAGATGCGTATTTAAAATTTCCTTGTGGAAATCCAATCCCCACTCAAATTCCAAATTTTGTGGCAAATAACGGCCACGCTCAAATTCATTACATTCCATGAAGAATTACTTACATAAATTTTGAAGACACTTGAAACAAACGGATAAACAAATTGGTCATAATTAAGCATGAGACATTTATCTGGATTGTTAAAGGGTTCGTATAAACCCACGGTTTACATGAATTTATATAGACAACATTTATTCTAAGACAAATAAAATTATTCACAAGATTCTACCAATCACAGTGGACTAGAACAAAATCCATTTTACACACTTAAGCGTTCGATAACAATTAAACAAATTAATTGTAAACTACTTAGCGTACCTACTACACTTTTTTGGCACTGAAAGGTTGGCTGAAGATCTAGAAGGATGGAGAACTGCCACAGACCAATCGTAAGGATTGTTGACTCTGTAATTTCTTTCTTCTTTGGAACACAAGAAATCTAATTGTACTGCATGGATTTAGACTGGCAAAACACGAACGCTGAAACTATGACTGTACGAGCAATAAACAGACGAAACCTTCAATGAGACTCCTTCAATCCAAATTTCAACTTCTCAAACTTTCACACTAAACTCTGATGATTTCTTGACTCATATATTCTAAAATTTACTTGACGAGCAACTACCTTTATCAAAATTCGGAAGAACAACTTCACTACACTACAATATGAAGAATCCACACTTTCCACAACATTTAGCGTGGACCGCGCGTCTTTAAAACGTTCAACGAACTGCTTAAGTCGGCCACGAAATTGGCAAAAGGCCCTATACTAACACCAACTCCATTATCGGCCACGTAGCAACGAACAGCCAATCACGTATCTCTTTCTTATCTTTCCTTAGGTCATGTATTCAAATTTTTACGCTAAATTCTCTTATCTCTTTGAATACTTTTCTGCGAAAACACATTTAAATCATCCTGTTAACAAAAGTAATAAAAGTGCCCATAAATTAAAACACAATTGCCACTTAAATGATTTAACAAAGCAAAATTGATAACAAAATAAACGATAAATTTAACAATTCTAGGAATGAATCTTTTAAAAAAAGGAAAAACAAACCACTTGGATACAACTAGAAACGCAATAATCGTTTTGTGTTTACACGTAAAGACCCCACCAGAATAATTTAGGATTTGTATGATAATAGGGTATTTTGTATATTTGGAATTACACAGATTAGAGGGCCAAAAAGTTACATTTTTTAATAGGACACCTTGTATTTGACTACACATTTTAATTCTTCATGAAATTCTATGTCCTTTTTGATATATGTAAGACCAACCGTAAAGTTGCGCCCGTTTGACCCGATAGTCCACGTACCTGAAAAACATTAGCGACCTTGTTAAGAACTTTGGTACCAATTTTCAAAACGATGGGACGTTTCTACACAAAGTCATCATGCACACGGGCAGACAGACGAACAGAGAGCAAAGACAGAAATTAATTACCAAGGAAATGAAAACGATTTTGTACTTTCCAAGTGTCGAATGTTATCGGAAAAAAATACCCTTTAGTTAATCGCGCTAGTACGGAGAGAGCACTTGTTTGTAATACCGAGCCATATTCAAAATCATTGCAAGTGCATGACCAACCGTTCGTGTACATGAAAACTAAGGCTTCATTGTAGCATGTCTTCATGCAGAATTACAATTACCAGTTATTTCTATATCGACTCGTGTTTTCAAAATGTCAACTAAAACATCAATCAATAATAAATTGCGTTCCCTTTTGGCGCACACACAAATCTCAACTCCAATTTCAACTTTAATCAAATATCTTGTTACTGTATTCTTATTTCTAAAGTTACTAAAAGTAGATAATAACAAACTCCACATTTCAAAATATACTTTTTTAGGTGGACATATAAATGAAATTTATATTTTATCCATAGCCACGAGATACTCGTTGTATTTGGGCGAAACCAAGATTAGTAAACACAAAGAATACGAAGAGAGTCAAGTGCCACTAATGCTACTTCCTCCATTTTATTATTGTTTGCCAGCCCACATAACGTTTTCTTAACTATCCTATAGAAATTTATCTCCCTTTTCATAGGCACTGCGAAATAATATTGCGTTTTATGTCATATTCCTCCTTGTTGGAAATACTTTTTTAATATAGAATAATCTAACGTTTTCATTGTTGTCTATTAAATTAAGCCACCTTTCTTCTCGGTTTAGTATTGCAGATAAAGCAATAAACCGCAAAATCTGGACAGGATATGAGCACCTAAGAACTTTGAAATAAACAACCGGGTTATTAATTTTATTCCATAAAATTTTACGGTTATGAAGCGTAATATAGAAAAATGTCAAAATTAAGCGTTTATTAAAAATTTAATCTACAAGTGGTTTTTTATTAAGTTTAGTATTCTACTTTCCAGCGTTTTATGCGTTTTAAAATTGGAACGTTGGAGTGTACAATCAACAAGCTATTTATATAACTGGCATATTTTTTATTAATTTTTGTACTCTGAAAATTACAATGAAAAACCATTTTTTGCAATAAACGTATTAAGTACAATTCAAACTGAGAAACGGTGAAAACCATTACTATAATGATTTATTTCGTTTACTTTGAAAATGGAAAACTTAGCAGTTATTTGTTTAACCTAAATTTTTATTGCAATAGCATTATTGACAAATTTATTAAAAGTTTATTTGCCTAAAATTGCAACATGAACTTCAGCCAAATAACAAAGTAGGAATAGGTGTAGGTAATATCCACTTTTTTTTTTATTGAGATTTTTTTTAATTAACCACAGATGCTTCTATTAATGACAGACATATCGCATATCCTAAACACCAAGTTTGTGCATGTGCAGCCTGAGCAATGCTAACATTTTTATTTATAGAGATGTGTTTCTGAAATTTTGAACTTACTAAACTCGTGGGGTACATAATCCCACTACTATGATTCACGATATTGTAGAACTTTGCGGCGTCCAAATAAAAAAATGA
Organism: Photinus pyralis; assembly: GCF_008802855.1. Lineage (NCBI taxonomy): Eukaryota > Metazoa > Arthropoda > Insecta > Coleoptera > Lampyridae > Photinus > Photinus pyralis. Next base: position 15,839,844 of record NW_022170596.1, read on the forward strand.
AACAAATAAAAGGTTTACAATATTTAGTGGATAACCTCGTGGATAACAAAAAAATTAACGTTACAGTGGATATGAAAAATGTTGACTGTTCAGTCGTACACACGCAGACATTAATTTATAAGGTAAAAATAAATTTAATTCGAAAATTCTGCCTAACACTACCTTATTTTACAACGATTAAAGTGAGCAGGTTTTCTCCGGAACACTTGTCTTATCTCTTATATATAAAAGGAAAAACTACTCGACCTGTCACTTATGGCTTTGCTTATAGCTAACAAGTAACTGATAACAAATAAAAATTAGAGATAATTTTATAAACTTCCAAATTCACAGAAATGCCCTAACGTTTACAGAAACTACCATCCGTCCTACGTTAAAACGTGATTAGACCCAACAAATAAATCAAAATTTGTATGAACATTCTTCTACCTATTGCTAAAAACAGAATTGGAGTGAGTGAGTTATCGTGTCCACAGACAGAAAGACGGACGGACAGAAAGTCCAAGATCATAAACTCACTACTTGCTCGTTAATAAACTTGTAGGAGATATAGCAAACGAGCTCCTGGGTCACCGAACATTTAATCAGTTCTTCCTTGGGCGATGATAAATAAAATACTGACAACAGAATTGGAAAATTCGAAACCGTTTGGGAGTTATCTTGTCCACAGACGGACGGGCGGACACAAAGTCCAAATTCATGAACTCGAGAAACATAGCCTACGTAGTTATGTTATGAGCTTTTGGAAACTACCTACTGATCGATACATGGAAAATGTGCCTTAGGGCCTTATTGTCTCATTGTTCGTAACTTAGGGGAAAGTAGTGTACCTGAGCATACTGCAAACTAAGTTTATGTTACACATAAAGTTAATTTATTGGGTTGTGTTGGTTCAAATAACGATAACAAACGGAAACCATTAAGAATCTAATGTTAAATAAAACATCTAGAAAAATGTGGTGTTCATTATTTAAAAGTAAAGGTATTTTATCCCAAATTGGTATAATGGTGAAGGCAGTTAGCTGTTTGTATGAAGCCGTACTTATCGAGAGTAAAATATGTTCCCTGCACATTTTCACCGCAATATCCTACAGAATAAGTATCATTAAATCCCTTATATCGCGCCATTACTTTTATAGTGCAGATATAGCATATTTCCTAGAAATTTATCAGGCCTAAACCTATTCGAATAAATAACTAGTAATTTTATATAATTACGTCATTGAGGAAATTTAGTAAAAGCAGACGTAGTCCAATTCAAATGTATTAATTAGAGATTCCAGCAGTTGCCAAAGTAAAATTTCACTCGCAAGTTACTATATTACTTCTGAGCAGTTTTTGTATGTCAATGAAGGCGCTGTAGGAAATTAGACTTTCCTTAGATGCGAGGAAAACCTCCCTTATTCTCGGGTAATCTCATCCCGTTCCTGCATTAACACTCGACGTCTAGTGTGTTCATTAACCAGGCCAATCTATTGCTCCTTAAGAGAAGTCTTTGACAACGAATTTTCACCTTCCGCTTTATAATTTTTAATTTTCCTCCCTTTTACTTTAACGATAAGTGGATAAAAGCTGTTCTTTAATTTGTTAGTTACCTTACGTTCACAAAGAAAATTTGCCAAGAGAAAATATTGTTAAAAATTGAGGGTAGAAATTCAATTTATGACAAAAACTTACCACAAAATACGATTTAAAATAACTAAAGCGTAGTGATTGACGTTTATTACCCTTGTTAAGTACCTAATCCGTCTGTTTGTTTGAATGCCGCCAAGGACTGCCTTTTTTTGTTTGCATTTCTGAGCTAGCGCAATCTGCGTACTAAAAGCTTTTTACAAGTCGCATTAAGTTAAAAGGATTTGATGTATATTGCACATTATTTTAACGGCCTTAATAAGTTGATTTTGTAAGGAAACGTCGAATTTAATTTCTCATTTTTCTTCAAAACGAAAGAAATTGCTTTCGCTATATTACTTTTTCCTCGGAAAGGTGTGAGGCTCGCAAGGAAAATTGATGGAACGTGTTCTTGCCTCATTGATAAAATGTGCTCGACGAAATTGTTGGAAATGGACGCTATCCATCACTTCTATTACCATAGGTTGCGATAATAAGATAATGCTTTGTTTTCTTACATTCGTTTCCATAATATTGTGTAATGCTCTCTTTAATTCATTCTAAAAGCGCCTAAAAACATAGGAAATCTACACTGAAATACAGCTTGCTAAAGAAGAGCCTAACAAGTACGAGTTAATAAATTTTGAGTGCCTCATCTGATTCTAAAATTATTCTTCATTACGCATGATTCTTCACTTTCAGCACTTAGGCGATGCCGCATTAGCTCATCCATGAGAATTAATTATTAACAGATTAAAAATTTTAATAAAATCGCTTGCCACTGTAATCAATTTAAATTAATCTCTAAAGATACATTTGTTAATATTCCTTAATCAATTTCATTAAAATACACAGCGACGACGTTTTTTGTACCGAGCTATAAATGGAGCCCTTGGGGTTTTCCTTAAATTAGAGCTCTTTCCTTTGACATTAACTCATTATAAAAAGAAAATTAATTAAGCAAATTCAAGGGGTTTCAAACTAAAATTATCTTGCTAGACTGATTCCATTGCAGCACAATACCAACTTTATATCACGTTGAGATACATATTTTGGTAGACTGATTCCAGTGCAGTACAATACAACTCTGCTTCTCGGTGCACAAAATTTTAAGCTTTTGATTCAAACGTAACGTTCACATTCATAAGCGTTTTGTTAGAGGTTGGTTCTATTCCGCAATAGAATTGAACTTTTGTGCTTGTGTCTTGGCTTCTGTGGTATTTTGTAATTCTCAAGACTTTAAGTATATGAACACATCAAAAACAGATATTATTGTAACGGAAACGCTCCAGACATGTCGTCGCCTTTGGCGCTCTGGAATTTTCTACGCGCGCGATAGTGGGATTTGTGTAGGAATATTCGAGACTGTACGCGGATGTTCTGGACTTACATTGCTTGCGTGTATAAATGGTTGCGGACCGAACATCGCAGCAGTTTTTACTACCGAACGAGATCGAGCGCGGAAATATAAATTGCGAAGTGTGTGATAAATAATCGATATAAATTGTACGGTTTTTATAGTGTTTTAGTTTTGTTTAATAAATATTGATATAAATCGAACCCGAATTTATAAATCACGTTACATTATAATTAATTATAGGTACATTTTACAATCTATATGATACATAACGTATATAGGATAGGATAATCAAGTAAATAATCCGAAACGATTAGCCCTACAATTTTTTTAATTAAGCAACCTGGAAAAAAGTGCTGGAGTTTACTCGCCCTTTGTCAATCTGATCAAAGGGCTGGAGTTACTTACTACTACAAAAATGCAGTTTCAGTAGGTTAGTCGTTTTCTTTGAACAATCACTCTTCCGGAACTATTTGATTTATATATAGTGAGAAATAAAGAAGTATTATTATTATCAACCGTGTACGCAATACGATACCCGATGTCAAAATGACTGAACATGATCCCAGATATTTAGTCTTTCGAAATACATTAAGAAACAAAGAGCTATTGTAATAAAAGACTCAGTCATAGGCAGGTTTCATTTCCATCACGGTTTACGAATACTATTCCACTCATGAAATCCTTTACTCGTGATTTTAATGTTAGAACTCAAATTCTTTCATAGGGGGGGTATTTCCTACAGTCGTGCATAAAGCTTTGTCTTGCAAGTTCTCCTGGTCGAAGCAAATAAAAATGCTGTGAATTTAATCGTGTGGTTATTCCAACAGTCATACGAATGTGTTGAAAATTCAGCATAGCAAAAATGCAACTAGTCGAACCTCTAGCATTCGATCTTTAAATTTTTGGAAAATTGATTTTTGATTAAATTACATAAACAATATACGAGTATGTAAATGTTTACCTGCGCCTATATGAATGTTAGTGCTTACATGGTCAAATATTAGAAACCATCTTGTTCAAACTACGCACAACTTCTATTAAATATTTATTCATACTAATCGAGGAAAATCGATACCAAGTTGTATTTCATTTTTGCATTAAGTACAACAAATAAAAGTAATCGGCTAGTTAAATCTGCTACCCAAGCATGTAATTTAAATTATCCTAAACTGAAAAACTATAATTTACAGCCCTTAATTACTAATCTTTATGAAATAAATTACAAATGCTTTCACATTTACGACCTGATATGTTGATAGATTGATAATAATCTTAAAAAAATATTTATGTGGCTACATGAACACGGCAAAATTAAACATTGTTATTTATATAGTAGGTAGCTAATTTAAATTACTGGATCATAATCATTTTTCAAGCTAACCACTACAGCAGCGGTAGCATAGTTTACGTTTTCCGCTCAGTGGGTGTACGACATTAATGGTAAGTAGGCAGTAAAAAAATTACCCTACATGTAGGGAAACGTCTGTATAATTTAATATTAATGACTAGCTACTAACCGAGCAATTGAACCTACACGGGAGTTAAATTTATTTTACGAGAAGTTTTAAGAGAAAATAAACATTGCAAAGAAGATTTGTTATCCAATTTCGGAGGTCACAGAAGCTGCGTTTCGGAAAATTTGCACGAGAGCATATGTTTCATTTTCCTTTGTCCATTCTTACAACACTTGATTTTCTAAACTCAAACGTGGTGAGGAGCTTGCTTTTTCTGTTGTATGGTATATGTGCCGAATTACACGAATCGACAATCCAGTGCCCTTTTTCGCTCTCCAGTCCGCTAGACCGCTACACATAAATGCCTAACCCGCGATCCTTGAGCTACCTCTTTTTGAACACGGATTCGTTTTCCTGGGCCACTTACTTGAAAAGTGTCCGACTTCATAGCTCTTAAAACATTTTAGGCTCTTCCTTTCAATTGGTCGATTCTTTGTAGGTAGTTCTTGCTCTTGCGTGCTACGAATGCCTTTGGCTCAGGTTCTTTTGCAGGCAAACGCATTCAAATCTATCTTGGCCTCTCCGTTGGCATATTGATAATTCGTTCTATAACTGGCATGCTTTATCTTAACCCTACCGTAAGACCACGGACATTCTCGTTTTATCATTAGTGGTAGTGGTAAAGGTTATCACCGGTGCTGGAAACAGGAGTATAACAATAAATGACACAATATGCCATGACAAAGGCAGGTTGTAACGAGAGCAGTAAGTTATTGTACGTAAATTGTTTGCGACCTTTTCATTGAAATAAGCTGAAGGATAATTTAAAATAAGTCAAGGTTTCAGTAATATTCCACCAAGTAAATATTCATTATGTCAAGTCAGGTTTTTATTTTGTCGATTGCAGTTCAGTAGGCTGTATTTGTCATATGAGTCATAGCTATCAGTCACGTGTTTGTTTAAAATCGTAATTGGCGTCGCATTGATTGAAATTTGTTTCGTTTTACATGATAAGAGGAGGTCATAATAATGTGTACATTTCTTACACTGCAAATTAAGCTTAATGGGGAAAAGAAGTAAATTCTGTTGAATCAGCTTTTGAAATAAGCGTTTAAAGTCAACTTAGTATAGAGAGAGGGGATGAGTTTTGCACCAACTCATCTTACCGCGTTCTACAAGGTGCCGAAAGTTAATATCTCGTGTAAAGCGAAATTGTGGTAAAGAAACCTGTTCGTAACTTTTAATAATAATAGAGAGATTTTCTAATTTGAACTAAAATTCAAGAACGACCCTCTAAAAATAAGTTTATGTCAATGCTGGTTTTATCCCCCACGGTACTCTAATGAAAGGTCTCAACGAAAGGAATTATTTTCTACCAACCATAGTGATCATCCTCGACCCCTTATCGTGATCGGATATACTTCCTTATATCGGCAGAACGGATTGTCGAAAGAGGGCACTCACAAAGGGCGATTGGGACGTCTGGAAGAAATATATCCATTGGTGTCTTTAAGAGTGAATATCTCGAAAACGGTTTGGCGGAGGAAAGTACTCTCAAAGAGAAAATCTGCAGAATGGAATGTCGGAGGATTTTAAATGTATTCCAGGCGGTCTTTGCCTCTCCTTATAACCCAACCATTTCGGTTTAAAAAAAAATGCGCTTTAGCTGCACAAGAGTTGTACACAATTCATATTTGTTTATTATAATTTGAATGAATTTTCTTTGAAACTATACATTTTTGTTGGATATTAAAAATAGCTAGAAATTAAAATTTGAAACCAAATACAGGGTGTCCAATTTAAACAAATGTCGTTTTGTGATCGCGCACTGCATACTTCAAAATTATTTAAGATTTTTTATGTCCGCATTTATGTTCTTCCACTTCGATCTAACAGCTTCATTCAACAACATATTTTATGACGTAGGCATGTGATGAATTGGAAACTATCTAGATGAAGATCTGTTGTCAACACCGCGCGTTAACTCTTAAATATCTTCAGTACTGTATACAGATTCCTGGTAACCTTTCAAGAGTTTTTTTTTTGGTAATTTTGCCTAAGGTTGTGATACAAAAATATACGTGATCGACATGGGCACCAGGATACGAGTAAAGACATATGGTCAAATATCAAAAATAGACTGGATGCCCCAAAAACTCTATTTGCGGTGGTGGGGGAAAATGGGCGTGTCCAAATTCACCGTGTCTTTTAGTAGAAAAGTGTACTAATATAGGAACCTATAAAAAAAGAAAGCGTGGTCGTGATTTCTACTATAATTAACCGGAAATTACCGTAGCTCATTTTGGACACGCAAAACATTATTAAAAGAGAAATCCCCACCTTTTCAAGCGTGTCCGTCAATTCAATTTCGATTATAAAATAGTTCGTGGCGAAGTAGTTCATTTCGGGTTTAGAATAAAGACAAACTTCTGACATAATACAGTCTCATTTGAAAACGGCTATAAATGCGAGCTTTAGAGTAATAAAATGGGGTAATTGGTTGAGCGATCTATAAAAAATAAGTGATAAAAGCTCTCTAAATAAACAACATTTTCTTTTTATATGTTATGTTATGTACTATTCCTTATTTAATGCAATCTGATTATTTCATCTGGGATGAATCCTCGTAAATTTTTTATTCAGCTTGACAGTGACAGTAAGAATGAAATTTCCTTTTATTTCGCAATAAAAATAATATTACAGGATGAAATTCGGTAGCGAGCACACCTGGTTCTAAACACAAAACTGTCATCCCCAAAGTCAGACGAAACTTTTAAAATTTGATTGACTCGCGCAGCGCTACGCATGATGCTAGCAGACCCAATACCGCTAATGCGTTTTTTGCTAAATCACACATATGTACTTCATCTTATTATATAACATAAGTAAAAATATGAACAAGGAATTTTACTTGAAACAGCACAAATGGCTGTAGTTTCAGAGCTGCATCCAACTGTAATACTACACAGGCGCAGCCATTCGTATCAAAAACAATTAGCGTTTTTGCTTAATAGAAAAGACTATTAATCATTGTGGCACATTCTGGAAATGTTGCAGTGTATTTGGCATTACTTTTCAGCTGTGCCGATGAGCGAAAAATCAACCCGAATTAGACGAGAGACATGGAGTAATGAAACTAATTAGTACAGCTGAACGGGATTACTTGTCCTACGCGGATTACGTATAGATTACACCGCCGGAATCTGATTGGAATTCTATAGAAATCAATGTAACCTTAAAACCACGCGTTAAGCACGTGCTTACCATTTGTAAGGAATTGGATTCAAATTCATCCTTTAATTCAGGTGTAAACTAAAATTTGAATCTATACAACTGCACTATTTAATAAGATTTTGAAGCATAATTTACCATGAAATAAATAAATAATATTAGGTTTTTATACCTTATAAGTAATTTACAATGGTAAAACTTTATAAGAAGGATCTTAATTTAAGATAATTTGACCGAATTAGCCATAAAGTGTTTTGGATTCTACGCACCAAAATTAATAAGAAAAGGTGTTTTTCCGAGAAATTTTGGTGTAGTCGATTTTTGGTAAAAAAGGAAGGTTATACACTGCCTTTTTTGAGGCCCGAAAAAAAAATTGTCTCAGATCGACCCGGAAACAAAATTTTCCTATAGAATGTGGCCTGTAGAATCCATAATTTCAAACAGTTCCAAGATTGGGCTACTAGTTCAAAAGTTACCGCCCTTTGAATTTTTTTTCGAATTTGGTTTCTAGTCTAACTTTTGATTGAGAAGTCTGATCGGAAAAGTATGAATTGTTTTGGATTCTACGCACCAGAATTAATAAGAAAAAGTGTTTTCCCGAGAAATTTTGGTGTAGTCGATTTTTGGTAAAAAAGGAAGGTTATACACTCTTTTTTTAAGGCCCGAAAAAAAATTGTCTCAGGTCGACCCGGAAAAAAATTTTCTTATAGAGTGTGGCCTGTAGAATCCATAATTTCAAACAGTTCCAAGATTGGGCTACTAGTTCAAAAGTTACATCCCTTTGAATTTTTTTTCGAATTTGGTTTCTAGTCTATAACTTTTGATTGAGAAGTCTGATCGAAAAAGTACGAATTGTTTTGGATTCTACGCACCCAAATTAATAAGGAAGTGTTTTCCCGAGAATTTTGGTGTAGTCGATTTTTGGTAAAAAAGGAAGGTTATACACTGCCTTTTTTTGAGCCCGAAGAAAAAATTGTCTCAGATCGACCCGGAAACAAAATTTTCTATAGAATGTGGCCTGTAGAATCCATAATTTCAAACAGTTCCAAGATTGGGCTACTAGTTCAAAAGTTACAGCCCTTTGAATTTTTTTTCGAATTTGGTTTCTAGTCTATAACTTTTGATTGAGAAGTCTGATCGAAAAAGTACGAATTGTTTTGGATTCTAAGCACCAAATTTAATAAAAAAAGTGTTTTCCCAAGAAATTTTGGTGTAGTCGATTTTTGGTAAAAAAGGAAGGTTATACACTACCTTTTTTTGAGGCCCGAAAAAAAATTTCTTATAGAGTGTGGCCTGTAGAATCCATAATTTCAAACAGCTCAGTTCCAAGATTGGGCTACTTACAGCCCTTTGAATTTTTTTTCGAATTTGGTTTCTAGTCTATAACTTTTGAGTGAGAAGTCTGATCGAAAAAGCACGAATTGTTTTTGATTCTACGCACCAAAATTAATAGGAAAAAGTGTTTTTCCGAGAAATTTTGGTGTAGTCGATTTTGAAAAAAAATTTCTTATAGAATGTGGCCTGTAGAATCCATAATTTCAAACAGTTCCAAGATTGGGCTACTAGTTCAAAAGTTACAGCCCTTTGAATTTTTTTTCGAATTTGGTTTCTAGTCTATAACTTTTGATTGAGAAGTCTTGCCATATACGGAGAATTACTAACGAAGCCCTGCGTTTGCTAGATTTTGTGTTAAGAAATTGTAATTGGCAAGAAATAACCAAGTTGTGTAAGAAGGATTGCGTCAGCATAATCGACGAAAATATACATCTTTAAACAGTATGCGATTATATTAAAACCCGCCAGCGTCTTGTTTTGCACCGGTCAGTGTGAAATCGCCAAATTTCCAGCCGAGATCAAAAAGCCGACGCGTTAGCATAATATTTGCGAGACGTGAAAAGAATCATTCGGTAGAGGTCAACGATTTACTTCAATTTCAGCAGTTAAAGGTACATTTTTTGCATTATTTACTTTTTATTGCCAAATATGAACGTAATTAAACACAGAATAAATTTTTACATTTAGTGCGATATTTGAACGTTTATTACAGTTAAATCTGTTTATTAACCATTTTTTTTACCTGAGCTACCTGGAAGCAAACAGCAAAAAAGGGAAGTTACAAGAGTACGGCAACCTAGGCAAATGACTTCTTCACCAGAAGAATTTACACCACAATCCTGAGAATGAATTCAACTCTTTACAAGATACGAATCAAAATTAAGAACTCTTCTGCGAGGAAGAATTACTGAACCGCCCATTTAATAGTACAAAATCTGAAATATCCTGCTATATTTGTAGCAAGTTGAACGTGTCAGACATCCAACTAGACTAGACGATTATGCTTGAACAACAGTTTCCTTTAATTTTGGTGGTTATTCCAAGCAATTAAACTATTACTCACGCAGCAGAACTTGTAGCGTATTGTATTGTAGTTAATCCTAAATAAAGTTTCCTTAGGACGGGTTATGCGCTAAACGTTTCGTAACTTTTGATTTATCTCGAAGTAACGCTGAGGTAGCGTACTCGATATTTAATAGGTCATAAATTAACAAGCCGAGATTATCTGAATACACGAAGGGATCTAGATTATGTATTGCTACTATAAGTGGTATGACGGTAGTTGTTAAATATCGCGTTTCGATTATACTATTTACGCACAATACGCACTACCACATTTTCTATTTTTATTTATATTCAAATTGTGCTTTTCGCCGTTTTTTGAGAAATTTCTTTATATAACTAACATGTTTTTCAAAATTCCGTGGTTTTGGTTAGGAGACCACCCCAATCCTAAAGCACAGTTTCATTCCGCCTCCAAACCTACTTCTAAAAAATCGTCACTAAATATGTGTGCAAACGGAAAATGGAAATGTAAATGTGTGCAATTAATGGTGAAATATCTGAATATCTGAAAGCTTAGCGACAAACTTAGCTACTGTCGGCGCAGAAAGTATGTGCACCCGAGTTTAAAGATTAATAAAAAAATAACCAGTTGACCTATTTTAATGGGAGGGGTATCAAATTATGCGTTGATTAGGCCTAAAGGATATTTTTTCCATAAAATTTAACAACATTTAGAACGCATAAAGTGCAAAAAATGTCCCTTTTTTGTTATATTTCTCGTTACGGTCAAGTCTGGAGTCGAATAAAATGAAGACCACCCCATGAAATCGCTTCAAATTTTAGTATGCTATGCATTGAACCTTTGTAAATAAGTAGTTAAAATTTTAGTACGAAAATCGTAGATTTGTAGAATTGTAGAGGCTAGAGCCATTTATGTAAGTTCCGATTTTATCAGAAACGGGAGGTCGCACGAACTTTTAAAGTACATCGATATCAGCGGATTATTGTCAATAAAACAATAGATGTACTTTTAAAACTATAATTTGATTAAGTTTGTCATAAACATTTTTTTATTTTTTGGAGTTTTTCGCTTTGCAAGTCGCGTGTATCGAGATGCATGTGAAGGATGTGCGCGAACTCCCAGTCCATTAGATGTTACTCGCCCATGCATCTTTCTTATACGAAAGTAGGCGATCATTTTTCAAAAGGCTCAATGCCAAAAAAATGTTATCAACAAAAATTTGAAAATACCAGGCAAACTTTTTGCGCCGACAGTAGATCTCATGCAATTTGTGAGCTTTAAAATTAAACGGAAAATTTAATAAAAATAAAATTTTTTTAAGAAAAAAAAACTAATTGACGAGAAGTAATCGGCCTTCGTTAGGGTTATTCAATATATTCAGTATATTCAATATTTATATTCAATATTTATTTATTATCTCTGACAATGTGAGCCATTGCATGAGATACGTCAAATGTACACAGTAAACATATAACTCCACAATTTAAAATACTAGAACACGTTAAAATAATTACAAAGAAACTAGTTTCGAAAACAAAAGTTAAAAAACTCATCCACAGTATATGGTGCTTGAATTAAAAGAATTGCTTTTATAGCTGCCCTAAAACTCTTTAATGTTTTCTGACCTGTTACACTTTTGGGGAGGACATTATATAATTTAATTCCCATTGACGTATAAGAAATTTCTGCTAGCTTAAAGCCTTGACGAGGGAGTTACAAAATGATCTTTGTGTCGAGTGTTATGTGAATGTAAATTACAGTTACGTAATAATTGATGCCGATTACTGAAAATGGATGATGATACTTCTAAAATGTATATAGATGCAAGAGTTAAAATACTGAATTTCTTAAAAATTGGTCGGCAAGATTCATATGTGCTAATACCGGCAATACGTCGAACTATCCTTTTTTGAGTTAGAAATACTTTCTTTGCTGAGCTGGACGATCCCCAAACAATAATGCCGTATGAAAGTCTGGAATGTATTTGAGCAAAATAGTATGTCAACGTGTGCTCGATACCTATTAGTTTTTGAATGTTGCGTATTTGGTAGCAGTAGGTGTTCAACCTCTTTGCAAGGGTGTCACAATGACACTTCCAGTTTAAATTTTGATCTATATAAATACCTAGAAATTTACCATTGTCTTGAGTGGGAACGCTTTTACTAATCATCGAATTACTGAAATCTGGAATTTTACTACCACGACAGGTGAATGGAACAAGATAAGTTTTATTTGGGTTTAGTGTTTCACAAGCCTTTTTTTTAACATCGGGCAAGTTTTTACCAGAGATTAACCCCGTAGTGTCATCTGCATACAAGACTATTAAGCAATTTAGAAACATGACAATGTCATTTATAAAAAGTATGAATAGGATGGGACCCAAAACGGATCCTTGAGGTACTCCTACATTAACAAACAACGGTGACGATAAGAATTTAGATATAGTTCCTCCATTTTTGAACTTAATCTCTAAGTGACCTGTTGGCATCTGTGGGATAGATAAGACGAGAACCAATTTGCAACCACACCCCGTATACCATAAAAGTTTAATTTGTGCAATAATAATGAGTGATCGACGGTATCGAAGGCTCTGCTGAGATCACAAAATATAGCAAGAGTACTTTGCTTTTTGTCAAGATGGTGTATGATGTCACAATGTATGTAATGTAATGTAACAAATGAGTTAATTGCAGTTAATGTCGATTTTCCACTACGAAAACCGTGCTGTTTACTGCTTATAATGTTATGTTTAAAAAGGTGACAGTTTAGTCTTTCCAACATAGCGTATTCAAAAATTTTGGACAAAGCTGAACTGACAGATATTGGTCTATAGTTAGCCCAGTCCTGAGTGCTACCTTTTTTATGAATAGGATGAACCAGCGATGTTTTTAGTTCTTTTGGGAAAACACCTTGAGAAAAGGACATAACTAAATGAGTAATGGGTTTCAATAAAATTGGTAAACTATTCCGTAGTAAAAAGGTAGGTATATGATCAGGTCCTGAAGAACTTTTGTTTTTTAAGGAATTTAAACAGACTAAGAGTTCATTTTCACTGAAAGGAAATGCACACATACTGCCACAAATACCAGATTTTTCGAAATTCAGCTTAAATTCGTTGTTTGAATTTGAGCTTGTGCTTACAACGGTTCGAAGTATGTCAAGAGGAGCATTAACAAAGTTTTCATTGAACATGTTGGCAATTATTTGAGGATCGTCGATAATTGTTTCCGGCGTTGAAAGTTTAATATTTGTGTGCTGCTTTACATTATTATTGATAGTAGTTATAATGTTCCAAACCGTTTTATTTTTATTATTTGAAGAGCTAATTAAATTTCCATAAAACATTCTTTTACGAGTCATAATGTATTGTCGATATTTATGCTTGAGTACTAAATAATTAGCTTAAAGCGGTGGGTAAATTAGGACACGATGAAAAATTTATTTGGAAGTCCAAATATTTCCAGTGCCTGTCGCGACTCTTCCTCAGTGGAATCACTGTGTAAAACATGTAATTTAAGCAATTATTGTAATAAAGTTAGAGAATACTTACAATGTGAGATGAAAAAAGTCCAGATTGCTTTGAATTATTAAATTGCGAAGTGTGCCAACTTTCATAATCAAAACACTAGACATAAACTAACAATTAAAAATACAGGATACTAAATAAGTGATGGTCACAACACATGTAAAAAAGTTAAAAAAATATATAAACTAAAAATTAAACAAGAATACAAGCTTTGTGGATCCTCAGCCACTGGCGGGTAAAAAAAATCTGGTCTTAACAAAAAACAATACATATACATAAATGATATTTAATTGCTTAAAACAGTAAATAAACTATGCAGAACATATCAATAATAGGTTGGTGACCTCGTTTTAACATTTCATAGGGTAACGGTACGTAATCGATAGGACTGTTTTAATGCTCGTTACACAAAATATTCATCCAAAAAACTACATTACCAATAGTCGACTAAAATGCAATTAATTCAAACGTACGTATCCCATTAATTTTCGTTTAATTTAATTTAATTTAATTAAGTTTCGGATTGAGATAGAGGTAGAGGGAGGATAGGCAATTAAATTAAAACTTATGGCATAACCGGATTTGTGGTTCAGTGGTAGAGCGTTGGGCTATTTCGACACCTTTCGCAAAATAAAAACCTGTCATTTCAACGACTAAAGCAAAAGTGATATTCCCCCCATTTCCGTTTGTACAAACTACACTCCTCACACACAAGCGCCTTCTAAGGGTATATTCAACGAAACAACGAGACGTGACATTCTTCCCTGAATATTGCCTTAATTTGAATTGCATAACAGGCTCGATTGAAGTTACTAAGAAAAATGCTCCAATAATCCCAAATGATCGTGCTCATCACCTTTTCTGTCGACTGACAAACCCTGAACTATCGTTATCGGCGGTGCATCTCCCTTTCTTCTCCATTCCAGCGAGTCCCTTTCCGATAGGAGATCATAGTAAAGAACCATAGTATAGAACCAAAGCCTGGACCTTTCTGCTATTTCTATTACCTTCAAATATTGAATACGAGTTCTTCAACACTGTTTTCGTTGGTCATCCAATCCACCGTCCTTCCTGTTTTGCTGTCACCTAAAAATTCGCGTCCCATTTGAAATCGTCTGGATAAATCTTTTACTACAGAATAGAAAGGCGAATTTTTCTTATACACCCCATCTATCCGATCTTTAATGTCTTGAGAAAAATCCCCCTCTCGAATAAGGAATTTGATCACAGCTCGTTACTCAATTTTTGTCATTTTTGACATCTGACATTAAACCAGTGATAATTTTAAGAACACTAATGGACATAAAGCTCGTGTTCCGTTTTTTCAAGACAAATGAAACACTGTCATGTTGTGAAGGTGTTGGGTGACCTAATTTTTGAGAAAATTAGAGCGATCGAGCGGGTTTTTAGAATACTCGACCCAGCTTTGCTCTGTGTGTGTGAATTTCAATTTTATTTTTGACGTTAAAATATTTGTCGCTAATACAGAAACACAATTTTAATCATGCCATTCGAATTTGAAGTCATTGTTAATTTTATTTAGAATTATTTATTTAATGCTGTGTAATTTTGTTTAAATAATTGGCTTTTAATTTGTAATGTTTTTTTTTGTCTCGTGGTCATCGCGATAAGAACGTTATCGCTGCGTAAGCTAGTTAGTTTCAAGATAATCACGTGTTATCGCACGAGGAGTAGTAAGTGGAAAAGAAAGGGAAATTGTTTTAAATAGCAGAGGAAGACGTCAATAGTGGTCTTGTTTGGTAATCGACGTTAATCGTGGTTTTGCTTTTTGGTGGTGGAGGTTAATCTTTTTTTTTTTGGTTTGGTGGACATTGAAACGAGCCGCGTATTGTTGTGTGTTTTGTCAGTTTTGCTGTTATCGAGGATCGTTCGGTATTCAATTGTATCAGATTTGTTATACCAGACACGAAAACCGACAATAGACCGATAGCATATAAACTACATAACGAATCACAGTTTCGTTCCCATATTATAATACCATACGTCATAGCTTCTTAGATAGGTGGGATCACATCAAAATCATTAGAAACTTAATGAAACATATGTAGTTCCTATTAACAAATTACGTTAAAAATGTTATTAATATTAAAATAAAAGCTCACTGTGTATAATATGGGTAACGTTGACCAACTTCACTAATAATGTAGCTACATCAAAGATGAATATAATTTTTTCGTTTATGTGTAAATTTCATCTAATCAAGTGCCTTTTGAATGATTTAGATATTTTTTAATAAAATAAATAAACAATTTAAAAATGTGAGCCACATCTGTCAATAGTTGATGTTATTTAAATTTAAGTTCAGTAATACTTTGAAGGACAAAATTGTAAGTACCCATACCCTCTTAAAAGAATCTGCCTGCATTTACGAGTGCACCTTCAGAACGAGGTATGTAATAATGTAAATTTTTCTTCGGGTTAGACGGTTTACAGTTTCTTTCTTTAAGAAATAAATAAAAACATATATATCGCGAATCCCTAAAGAGAACTTACAGTAAACAACGCAAATAAAATATTCAATATATTTTCTGTGTAAGATGTGAACCCATTCTTAAGCTGAAATAAATAGTCTGAAAAATATACCTTCGCCATAAATTCTGATCGTTGATAACAAATCGGGTTTTGGTAACAGCGAAAAAAAAATAAATGGGACGAAAGGACATACTGTCTTTGTTTTATTCAAAGGGTGGTTTCAATGTGGATTTGGGGAATCATAAACTGGAGTCGAGGGACGCGAAACGTACGATTCAGTCATTTTATCAACGCCTGTCGATGCCATGGAGCTTCGAGAACTTTTTACGATAAAATAATGTCGTCGCTAATCGCGTCGATAAATAATTGTGGGGACCAATTCATTTGGTTTGATATAATATTTAAAAACGAATGTGGGGGGAAACAATTTTAAATTGTGTGCAACGCCGGGTTTCGGTTTATCGATCCACATCAGTTTCAATCACCTGCAGATTACTATAAAGTACCTATATTGTAGAAGGGTGAATTTGAATTCATCCATACAAAGCCTCTCAATTACCATCACTTTATGTAGTATCACGACCACAATATGCAAATTCAAGTTTGCGCGCTTGAGGAAGTAAGCATACATGGCCCGCTCGCTTTGTACGAAATGGATAATTCACGGCGAGCAATTTCAAGTTAAATTGCTAAAAGCTCAACTTTTTGTTGTACGCTTAATGGTGTACACGAAACAGAAAGGGATGAATAACTTTCACGCTTGTGCTTGTTAGTTAAGTGACGGTTTTAGGAATTCCATTTATTTAAAGATTTCACGTCGTTCCTTCAAGGATTATCTTAAAAATTCGGGAGACGACATTGCGGAGTAAATATTTGCGTGATAAATTACCTTTTCTTTGTTTAATGAAACGATTTTGGTACTATTCCCTTAAAAACTCCGTACTCACGTACCAAAGTCACCATTTAACCGTTACGTTAGTTACCTATGTTAAATTGAGTTGAAGTCCTAAAATGAAATTGCGAGAAAACACTATAACTGGGTCATTTCACCACACGACGTTTACATAAAGAGCAAAGTTATTTGCGAATTTCCGGAATGTAAATAAATATATGAGTAATCATGTTAAACTGCCGTTTTAGTAATAAAAATTCATTTGGGTGTGTAACCACTACACGAAAATGTTATTGATATTGTGGCGGTTGATCTGACCACGGTTTGCTACCCGTAAACCCATTATGTCCTTTCCGATTTAGGTCGGCCATCAATTTTGTTAAGGTCTTATATATAAAATGAGATAGGTGTGGTTGATTGCTTTATAGACTGAATAAATAAAGTTATAGATGAGTTTCGGCAGAAGAATAACCGCGATTCGTTGTCAAAATAAATTTTCAATAAGATAAACGTGAGTAGGAACATATATTTTCACAGTTTCAGTTCGCAATGTCTATTATTTTACTTCTATTATATCCGGAACTGACTTTAAATTAGAAAATAGGTAATTTCGATGAATAATTCTTTTCTTAAAGACTTTTTTATTTGAAAAAAGCGCCTGTAAATTATACAATAGCAATAATCATTATAAAGAAAATAGGTACGTGTCGCATTACCTGGACGATCTTCAGAAATTCTTAGAGACGATGTACGCGGTATCTACAGCCAAAGTGTTATTTTAGAACTTTGGTATTTCACTTACTGTACCTATCTCACGTGAGATTCCGCCAAAATAGCAATTGCCGTTCAATCCCATAACAAAGGTACCTATAGGTCCTTGTACCTTTACTCCAAAACTACAAAAAAATTCGCTACGCTCATGTGTCAAACTTTGAACTCGAGTTTTTTTGGTGATAAGTCAGTTTTTGGTGGTTCGGCGATACCTACAGGACTGCAGTTGCATAAAACATGGTAGTTGTTATTTATGGTATAAGAGGGTTAGTTTAGAGACTACCTGCGAAAGGTATGGTTAACCTACGTGACTTGGCAGGGGAAATACACGGACGTTAAATCAAAAGTTAATGCAAATTACGAAATCAAAACACAAATGTCAGTGTTACTCTACGCTACCAACTTAAAATTTGTGGATGTAAAAAAATGTTAATTTTAATGTTTCCTACAGTTTCTGTTAATTATTGTTTAATTAAATTAACCACCTAAATGGAAAAAAATAAATAGTATGAAAAACATGTGTTACAATGCTTCATTGCGATAATACAAAATAGTCCCTGGACTCCCTGGTGATTGGCAATATAACATCAACTATTTTATGTTTTAAAGTCACATTTATTCTTATTGATCTTTTGTATCTTCTTATGATATGGACACGTGATAATGAACGAGAATGTACAGGCTGTTTCACGCGAACCGCTACCTAAAAGTATTTCATTGATAATTTCACGTGTGGTATTTCATCGACAATTCAATGCGATTATTCAATGACATTTGTCAAACTTCCACCAGTGAAATGTCGCGAAATTTTGTCGTATTAACTGGAACATTCTTCTTAGTTTGTTAATCAATTTCGACAACCGACTTATCACCACATCTTTTAATTTAATCACTCATAACGAATTAGCTTGGAGCACAAAAGTTCGAATAGAATCAATAGTAAAATGAAAAGCAACTTCCTTAATTTATTTTGACGTTTATTGTTGTCATGGAAATACATTCGCGTGGGTAATTATGCTTAATTTTTCTTTTGATTCATTGAATAGTCCTCCGAATACCATTCGTAGTCGAAGTATTTGTAGATTATTTTTGAGCTGCTGCTCCACTCATGCTAGTTACGCTTTTTAATATAATAATTAATCAGCGTAACTAGCATTCGTGACAGCACCTCAAAAATATTCGACAATACTTCGACTACTTATGGTATTATACAGGGTGACAATTTGAAAACTTACCACCCCCCATATCTTAGTAAATAAACGAGATATTTAAAAAAATCAAAATCCGTTTCGGTAATTCGGAGGGGAATCACAATGACATAGTTGGCGACGCACCCCCTCCAACCCCCTGCGCCCCAGCCACCCCAACTTTTAAATCTTAAATAGTGACCCCCCATGTGCGATATGTCGTTGGAAAGCTCTGAAAAAATGCTTTCCAACCATACCAAATAGCATTACATTTAGGTTAGTAATTATCGTGCAAATCAAAAAATAAACATGGAAAATCGTATTTAACTTGAACTTCCAAAGCCGACTCGACAGCAACTCATTTTTGATCGCCAGTTATAATCTATTCTCAAACTCTTGTCGAACCTTTCCTATGTTGGTTTTGCAATATTTCGACATTCTTGAATTATTCTCTGTCTTAGTTCGTCTAATGTTCGCCGGTTGCGTTTTAAATACGACAGATTTCAAATGTATCATATTAGTTTATTTTTTGATTTGCACGATAATTACTAACCTAAATGTAATGCTATTTGGTATGGTTGGAAAGCATTTTTTCAGAGCTTTCCAACGACGTATCACACATGGGGGGTCACTATTTAAGATTTAAAAGTTGGGGTGGCTGGGGCGCAGGGGGTTGGAGGGGGTGCGTCGCCAACTATGTCATTGTGATTCCCCCTCCGAATTACCGAAACGGATTTTGATTTTTTTAAATATCTCGTTTATTTACTAAGATATGGGGGGTGGTAAGTTTTCAAATTGTCACCCTGTATATGAAAATTTAAATCTGAAAATTTGCATACCGGCATAGTTTTTTATGATCTATCGAAAGAAAATATTATCATGATCAGTTTCCTTATTCCCTGGAGTGTTGTATTTTCGAAATATGCGTTGCTTGATACCATTTCCCTACCCCGCATCCAAGGTTTTCAAGTAATCGTTGACCTTCACTCACCGAAGTAATTCAAGATTTTTCAAAATGTTTTACATTTGACTGCTTTTCTTTTAAGTCTTGTACCTGTGATTCCTAGATCTCCAGATATAACGCCACTGGACATTTCTGTGTGGGGGTCATATGAAAAATAAAGTTTACTTCAGTTGCTTTTCGTGAGAGAACTGTAAGTTTGGGCGAGAAGAGATTTTGATTAAATGGATTCAGTATAAATTCGAGAGGCGACTACTAGCGGCGTTCATCGGAGGATCCATTATGTATTGAAAAAACGGTGACCACGTAGAACGAAAACTAATAAATAGTTTGTTATTATTCTGTAATCTTTATTTAACTATTTATTCATTAAATAGGATTCTTTTCATATTTATTAGCGATATAAACTACCATCAACAATGAATGATAACCATCATAACCATAAAAAAATTTGTCTGCCTGGTCTGCCAACGCCTTCACTTCAAGGTCTCCTAAGAAAATTATGCATAACGGTCGGAATTTTAGAAAATCTAAAATCAAATGCAAAGCATATAACAGGGTAGGGCTACATACTCGGAGGTCGAGTGTTCGAACCTGGCCTGAAGGTAAGAATTTTTCATCTGTGGCAGAGATGGGAATTTCCTTAGATCAGTTTGACGAATTCTGCCGGCTACTCCTTCCTGCAGTTGTCCTAATTCGTAAGGTAAATACCGGATAGTATAGGACAACTTTAGACCTTCTGCAGGGGCACATAAAAAGCACTATGCTATCGATCTAGAATTTTATTCGATATTTGAAAGTGCAATAGAGCAGGTTTCATTAGACAAAATCTACTTTTTACGGTTTGAACTTAATTAAAATTGACCATTAGTTTTAAAATACCCTGTAAAGAGCGATCAAAATTTAAATCATTCTCATGTATGTAGCATCAAGTTAGTATTTTTTATTTTGAAACACTTTTGGAGATTCAAGTCAACGGAGTCATGGGTTCAAAGAAAACCAGGTAAACGTCTAACATCTTGAAAAATCTTGAATAAAACCTTAAAAACCATTGACTCTGGGTATATGGAAATCAAACCAGATAGATGTAGATTTCGAAAATGCAATAAAATACAGAGCGTTCTATTTAAAGTAAGGAAGTTGCTATCCATATTGGTAAAATCGGATTAGTAACGATCATGACATTATCAGAGATCATGAAAAACTATGTCGATATACAAATTCTCAGATTTAAATTATAAATGAGGACCTAAATAATTTTAGGTAACGGTTTGCGTGAAACTCCCTGTATATGAACAAATGACATAATATGTCCGATGACGAGGTTCCAAAGCTCTAAAGAATCAATCGACTTATAGTCCCCATACTACCTTTGAATCAAAATTTTGGCCACACGCCCAAATTTTGAAGGTTTTAAGTAGAGGTCTTATGAAGTTTAAATCAAGGCTTTTATTTAGTTTGGAAGCCTCAACCAGCGTTGATATTTGAAACTCCATTAGTCCACATTACCATCAGCTGATGGATCAGATTCACACGCATACACACTCATACCAAGAAGTACTAAGTATACAGTCTTATGCGCCTTTTATTTGTTACAGGTACGTTCCATGGATTTTTTCAAGTTGTTAGACAGCATTCTGCATCACGTAACGGTAAGAACACAAACACATTTAAAGAAATTCTTTACTGTACAATTTTATTTCTTGCTTATTATGAATGAAGTTCGCCTGGCAGGGTGTCTGAAGCATTCCTGCTCAATGCGTAATCGAAATCTAAAGAACAGTTACCTATGGCGCTTGTACATAGTTGATCCATATTACCAATGCATTTTGTTAACAGTAGCGGAAGCTATACCAGCAGAAAGTATGATTCACAACCGAATAATTTACCGACTTTCGTATGCCTATTTGTTTGATACTTGATACTTTGGCATATGTCTGGCGTAGCCGCCTCTCCCAGAATTTAGTGAACTGTCGTGAGGATATGTCTCTAGTAGGAACTAACAGGGGCGCATCTCCACCACGTTTGTTGCCATTGCGCAGGGCCGCGACATATGCCTAACAATGTGGTGGATTTTGTGGATTGTGGAGGTTGGCGGGGGGGGGGGGAGGCGCGGGCTAATTGGGTATTATCCGACCCGAAAGGGTACGGTACAAGCTCCGCCACTGGAATATGGATATGATTTTTATTCCCCCTGTTTATATGCCCCCAATATATCAACTCCTAATTTTAGTCTCTTGGT
Source organism: Photinus pyralis (assembly GCF_008802855.1). Taxonomy (NCBI): domain Eukaryota; kingdom Metazoa; phylum Arthropoda; class Insecta; order Coleoptera; family Lampyridae; genus Photinus; species Photinus pyralis. The sequence goes on from NW_022170596.1 coordinate 15,861,934, forward strand.
GACCGCCACCACTGGTGACCTCAAACCACTGTATACCAGTGTACACCCTTAGGCGCGCGTTTGTAATTCTATTGGTTAGGAATGGGGCTATTGCTTCATGCTTCACTTGGTCAAAGGACTTCGCAAGGTCTATAGCTAGAAACCATATTTTCGTTCCTGTTCTCCAGTGTTCGTGTAGAATCCTCCTGGTCGTGAATATATGGTCATCAGTTGATCTTCCTTTTATGAATCTTGCTTGTTATGCTGGTGTCTCGGCTGTGTTGCCCTCTAGGCAGTATAGTAGGTAGGCTGCGTATATCTTATATCCCGCACTGCATAGCGAGATTCCCCTGTAATCGTCTGTTCCTTGTAGGGACTTGACTTTTGAGATGGGGATCTGCACGGTCTGTTGCCATTCTTTGGGGACCTGGTCCATACCTCCTGAATTAATTCATGTAGATCCTTTATTAACCATTCTGAGGCGTATTGTAGCAATTCGGCCTGGGATTTTCCCATTTTTCAATCTTCCCAGTATCTCTATTTCTTCCATCGCAGGAGGTGGCGTGAGTGGTCAATTCTCCTCCATTAGCTGGACCTGTTGTTCCTCCTTCGGGAACTTCTCCTATGCTGCCACTGTTACATATTTTTTGGTTCCCCCTTGTTTCCTCCTTCTGATTTTTTTATGTGCTCTCCTGCTGTTCAACAGCTCTGTTTTGCGCCACTCTGGCCCCCTTTAGCTCTTTCTTTGCTTCATGTTTGTGTGGGTTTTGCCCAAACCTCTTCAGTGCTCTCGTGTGTTTGTCCATGACTTGCATCCTGTTCGGTGGTTCCCCAATTAGTGTTTTCCCTGCTACTTCCTTGAGCGCTTCGGCGATCCTGTTTCAAGATAGTCTCCCTTCCCCCTTTTTGTTCCTGATCTCGTCCTGTTCTTTTCTATACGCCTTTCTTCTCCCCTGTCAGAAGATTCATATCCCACAATTCAGTTCTTCCTCTTCCTTCCCCCTCCCCCTTACTTTCGTCCTTGTGTGCTGTTCTGACCCATACCCCTACTGTGTTCGTGATGCTTATTTTCTTAGGTTTGGTCCTTACTAAGTGGTGGATCTGTGATTCAGAGTTTCCTCTCCTCCATGTTGTCAGCACTTTTTTGGATTTGCTGAATGTGTTTTCTACCCTCAGTCCTGGTAGATGTACCATGTTCCTAAGCTAGGCGTCATTCACGTGCTTGAGCATTTTTTCTGTCACTTGTTCCTCCCCTTCCCGTCCTTCTACATCGCTCAGCTTCCCGAGTTCTGCTTGTCCCCTTCGTTCCCAGGACATGTGGCATCCTATAACCGTTACTCTTCATATGCTCGTCTTGATTTGGGCCATTGGGTCCATCTTCCTTCAAATTTCTCTGCTAGTTCTCTCCTTCTTCTCTCCTCCTATCCACTTGTTAGTTTGGTTACCTGTAGGCTGGCTTCATCTATTCCTTGTTTTCCTAATTCGTCGCCAATTAGCTCCCTTTTCTTTAGGTAGTTTGCTACCCTCATGCTGTTTCCTCCTTCTGACAGACTATATTCGTTAGGGACTGCGTGGTGATTTCCGAGTGGGGATTTTGATAAGAAAATAGATCCAAAAACTGCTGATAAATTAAGGGGTGGGTGACCGTTGGTTTGAAGCGGCAGTTTGGAATTTTTTGGCATAAATAATATGTACGTTTACAGTGTTTTGAAGCGCCCTGAAAATAAATTTAATTGTGAAGAGTGAACATTTTCCGCTCCAGTTTTGGTGTACTTGTAACCACAGGGTGGTGGTATTAAATCAACATTGAGATTATGCTGCACGTAAGAGTAATTATCCTGTAAGCTGTAAAAAGCTTCAGACACAATTGCTTTAAAGTAAGTTTTTGAGAAGTTGTCAATCCAATTACTATTATGTTAAGAGAAAAACATTAAAAAGCTAATTTATTTCGTTTGCAACTTTCATAATGGACTTAATTTTATCTTTTACGGGGACCAAGTAGCATACCGATTTAACTTCTTAAAAGAGGCGATTATACAGAAATGTAGAGTAATTATCTATTACAAATTATTTATAATAGATCGGTGTTATATTATTAATTAAACGTTGTTTGCGTATATGTCCCTCAAATGTGAACATTGTGTCCATATAAATTAAATTAAAAGCAAACTAACTATTAATCATTGCTCATTGAGACCTTTGCAGAACCTTACTGTTCATTTAAATTACGCGCACTACGTAAGCAATTAACCCAATTTTACCGATAACAAGACTACGTGAAAGATGGAGTGTCGGTGTTATACTGTTCGCCTATTAAAATTTAATTTTGTACAATCCGAGTGAAGCTTAATACGCTGTTGAACCAATATTGTACTCTTTGTATCTTATAAATTACCACTTGAAAACTGCTTCATTATATTCCATCCCCTACTGTCAACTCCATAATACACACGGCCGCAAGCGCTGAAAAGTACAAACCGACTAACCCAAAAAATATCTACAAAAACTTCAAATGCAAATGAAAGATGCAAAGTCAGATTTACTTACTTTAGTGTTTTCAAACTTTTTTCTTATAAAGAAGCAGTAAACCAGAATTCAAATTTATATATTCGAAAGCCCTTTCTCATTAAATATTTACTTTATTGCTCCATTTCCCTTTACTCCTTGTACTCTATTGACTTTTACTCAACAAAAAAACCGATATTTGGGATGTCTTAAACAAACGACTTCAGTTTAAGCCCTTAAAATCAGTTTAGGTATAAAAAAATAATTTATTATGCACCGAAGTAGTCAACTCTAAGCTGGGTGAAATTGCGTATATCATAAGCGGGTATCGGGAAATTTAAGTTATGCGGGGTAAAATTTCCCTGGCGAAGAATTCGAATATTCGTCCACGTTTAGTAGGTAACTGCCTGCAAAACAGGGGTTATAGGATTTAATCATGTGCTATAAATTCCTCTTTTGTAACAAAAAATCAAAGGTGAAGCTTTAAATTTTAAACCAATGTCACACAGCCGATAGCCTTTTAGTGCTCTTTAATATCACGTGCCTTTCTGTCATTGTAAGCGTATAATATTTGTTTGAATTGTAGCATACCTGCATAATACGACATGTTTAACGTACCTATCTACAGGATAATTGACACCCTTCTGAAAAATTAGTTATATTTTGGCGGAAAGTCATTATAATTCAAATTCACGAGAAATCCTTTAGATAAAGTTTTCAGGACTGAATTCCAAAACGCTCCCGAATATTTTGTATACTGCTTAAAAATGGATATGTTCTTGAAAATTATGTAACGAAATTCCGTATAAGCCCCTATGTAGAAGGAGAAAGCAGGTAGGTATCTAAACTTATCAAGCTTTTTTCCACAGAAGCATTCCAGTCGTTTCCATTATCCTCTTGCTTAAAGTTTCAGCACTTTTACCTTGCTTTGAACGTGTTAATCACCGAAATCCTTAGTAAAACCACTGCAAATGAAATTTCATCATCAAACTATTTTCGGAAAATTTAATTGAGTCTTCCGTTGCTTATTGCTTGCTTGCTCATTTTCTTTTAAAACACATGCAATTTGTTCTAATTTTCATGAGTGTTGTGTATTCACCATTAGCATAATTATTAATATATTTCAGTTTCAATTTAGTAAATTATAATGGTGTCCAATGCTGTCGATCTAAAATGCGTCATTTTACAAAGCAATTTTGCGCCATTAGTAAGTATTTTAATTCAATTAAAGTGTCACAACTTTATTGTATCAATTATGTGAGAGAATTTATAATTGATGGCGTTTCCTTTTATCATCAGAACCGAAATAATTTCGTTCGTTTAAGGTAAGTTTATCTCGCGATCGACTGTAGACATTTTCACCAGTGAGTAAAAAAAGTGGAATTAATTAACAATCACAAATATGTTCTATTAGTTTTAGATCCTGTGCTAAAGCCGCCATCTTACAAAAATGGCGACCGTCGGTTTTTTCATTGCCTTGATATCGCGTATCCGCACGCAAATTATGATGAGAACGTTTTTGAAAGGGCATGTAATTTCCAGTGGAATAGGTGTATGACATTCTGTTTATTCAGATAAAGTTTGCATTATTAGAAATATTTTTTATCCTTTTACCTAGTAAACATTTTTGAAGTTAAAATAGTATTTTCATCTCTGAAGCAGACATAACCTTCCATAACAAGGAGAAATTAAAAACAAAATATTTCCTATCTGACTAACACTGGAAAGCTGTCACTCTTACAGAAATGTTGAAAATAACCTTTCTAAAAGATCATAAACTATCCGCTTAGTAAGTCTAAGAAAGGTTTCAAAAGCCTTTTTTCTAGTAAAAGCTTTCAACGTCATAATAGGATTTTAGGCATAGGAATTTTATACAGGATGATGCAGGAAGAATATTGTAAAAACAAGAAGTTGTGAGTAAAGCCCAGAATTTCTTTTTTCCGGGATTTAAATTTGTAATTAAACCGTAAAAATCCAATCTAGCGTCGATAAGAAATAAGAAAGTAGAAGCCTGTACCTTTTACATCTAGCGTGTTATGGAAATTCTGATAACAGATTCAGAATCTCCGAGAAAAAGTGCCCATACAAGGTGGTAACGGGATCGGTCCATTTCCGACGGTTTAAGCTAGGAAAAATGAACACGAGCTTTGAAATTTTGAGTTTTTTGGTCATATCTCAGTTATTTTCAAAGATTTTTCAAAAATTTCAAATTCATTTTTTATTTACAAATAGGGGCAACGTTGCCCGCATTTACTAATGCAATAGCTAGTAGTAGCTAATAGCAAAGAGTATACTACGTTATACTCTTTGCTAATAGTTAGACGAGCACACATACTAAATGATGCCATTCCACCCCTAGAGTCTGTATGCGCAGAAAACTGCCTGTTTAATTAAAGGTGAGTTTACAACAAATTTGTCGCCTCTTAATTGAGCTCTGACCAACAATTAACCCCAATTCTAATGAACTACTTAGTTATCTTTACAAAATGCGCGTTCTTAGACTTATCATGGTAGTTATATTTCTAGAAACTATTCCAATACCGATATGAAAAGTCTGTTGGGACATTTCGCCGTGATGCTTATTACGTTTTGGAAGTAACAATAACCGCCACTTTGTCGAATCTCTCAGAAATATAAAATATATAGTTTCTGAAAATAAATTCTTGCCATAGTTTGCAAACGTACGTACAAGTCGTGCTAGTAAGGCAAGAACTACAATGCACTTACAAATCCAATTTATTTTATTTAGTTCGTAGTAAAATTCAGAAACGATTTTGATTTTATTACAGCTCATGAAATATCTTTTTGTCGTAGCACATGTTCTCGTATATTGAATCTTCGGTCAGGGCGATGACGTTGTTGTTCAATTTTATCTCGCAAGAAAACCAATATCTGTTACTTAAAATTTTGACGAGGATTTTGTCGTTACAGTAGCATCCGTGGATATGATATACTTGAAGATCACATCAAATTTCTCTCAGGAAAAGGAATCCTTCTCTTTATTAGTTTCTATTCTTCCAAATATTGCAATATCGACAGTAAGATTTTTACGTTTCATTACGTCCCTCAATTGATATTAAAAATAATGAAGTTTAATGTTGTTAAACAAAGAAGTATAGAATTTTTCATTGTTTTACTGTGTCTTGTTATTCGTTGTTGACTGTGCTAAAATTGTTTTCATTTAGGTTCTTTTTATGGTTAAATTACAAAAGAAGACTGATTCTATTTATGTAGTTCATAAGCAATTTAAAGGCAAGGTATGATGATTTACGTCACATATGTATATACATACGTTGTTCCTTCAGCGTATCTGCAACCTACTCTCGATATTCTAATCTATGTTTACATATATTGCGATGTGCAATGGAAAACGGAGACCAAACCACCCACATAACAAAACTTTTAAAAGAATTAGTTCTAATTATTCTAGGTCACGTCCAGCCTTCCCCACGACGAAGTTTTAGTAATTTGAGAAATTCAGCAACCTTAAATAGAAAAAATTAACATGAACACTCTTATCTGGGTTGTAATTTGGGCTCGATTAATCACAAAACTAACTGTTTACAGATGAAACCGTCAGGTCCAAAAAATCAAATACCACGCTACATGTGAGCGATAGAACAAATTAAATTTAAATAAAGTTTTAATTACCTTAAATTAAATAAACGGCGGTAAAATAAACAATTATACAAAATGTATATACAGAAAACTCACTGCTCGAGCAAATAATGAAATTCCGGGACTCTTTCATAACGAAGCGACAAATTCGATACCGGGTGTTCATCAAAGCTGGTCGACTTCACAAATATACGGTGTGGTCGTAACTTCGGGGATGAACTGCGGGGCGGCAAACCGGGCCGATCATCGACTCTGTGACACGTTGAGACGCCAATTTATCTCCTATTTAAGCCCCCCCCCCCCCCTTGCACAAGGCACGACATCCCATACTATAAATTATATTCTACTCATCGGCGAAAACACCATCCATCCCGCTCACGATCTCATTTTCCCAAAAAGTCCACAAGACATCTTCTCAAACAAACCCTCTCTTCACCATCCCATTCATTATCGGCTCTCGCAACTTCTTCAAACTCCAAACCACTGCTTTCCCGCTGTCCAGCCTAACCACCATTAATTTCACCTCAGCCCCTTAGCCTCGATGTAATGTACTTTCCATACTCAAATGCACAATACCCAATCAGACACCACAGCGATAAACATAGCCGTTTCCAGGTTATTCTGAGAAAACTGCAGGATGCTCTAATTTATTATACTGATTCATCACTACAGCTACAACTCGATTGTAAGAATCTTTGAAGAGCATAAAATCAGCAAAATAAGTACATATGTTGCGCATCTTCGTCCTATTAGAACAATTCTGTAAATTTGTAAGAATTGACACACACACAATTTAGAAAAAATTTAAAGAAGACGTTCTGTAGTATTCAATAAGTTGTAACAATGTAACCTCCCATTAAAAATTCCGCAAAAAACGGAAAAGTAACTGTACAAAACAAAACACGAACACGTTTTACAGTGCGAAATTGAACTGAAGACGTCTCTAACCCACCAAGACGGCTTAAATTAAACGTTCATCGCTTCGGTTAATATCAAATGCGGGAATTGGGCACAAATCAACACCAAATGTGCACATATTAGATTCTTGGGTTTCGGAAAACAATCTGAAAATATGGATGTAATTTATGCGTAATTTCTAAAATTCCCAGTCATCTATAACCATTGAATAAAAACATTTGTATTCAATGCTATAACTGATATTACTGTTAGTTATATTTTCATGATTCAAAGCTTGGAGTTAATCGCACGAACTGTTACGTACTTTTTATTTGCTTTGTGTTTCACACTTTGTAGTTTCTACTTGGCCCGACTCTTTTAGCCATATACAAATTAAGATAAAAGAAGATTAAAAAAGACTCCATCATCTTTTACATACCCCCCAAAGCTGCATTAAAGATGATTGCATTTAGATACAGAATATGTCCCTTTTTTTAGCAAGTTGCCTTAGGTACTTTGCGTCACTTGAGAAACGTATTTCACATATTTTCTTTCAATATTCCTTAAGGGATAAAACTTCCGAACTGTGCTATATTTTGTCGGGGCTTTTATAACCTCCTACACATACAAAGTATTCTCAAAATATGTCATCTCAGTAATGGGATGCAGGGATATTTGACAAATTGCTTGATTAAAACTACTTTCAACAATGTAGCGAGACAAGCTGCCGTTATGGGTTGTACCGCACTTAAAGAAAATGTGTGTGCGCGCGTGTATACAATTCCCTTTTGTACACGAACGCCGTATTCATTTTGCAGCCCGGCCGGAAGCTACTGATAACGCACATTCTTGTTACATAACTGACGCTGTAGCTGGAAATTACCTTAGATCCCACCTACAAAGAAAAACTATTCGGTCGTGGACCTCGGCAAATTTAAGGAAACTGACACTTTCGCCAAAACCTTTTTTTCATTCAAAGTTGAATGGAATCCCTATTTGTACTGGTAATGGCTTCAAATTTTTTCCTATTACATTTTCGTGAGGGAATTTGTTCAAGTAATTGAACCGAATTTTAAACAAGATGTAACCTTTAGTTACTGAAATTTATCAACCTTTGTATTGTAAAGTTTACGGTTATACCTCAATGTAGAGAGAAGCAGCATGGCAGACACTTCTATAAGCTACGTACTAAAACTATCGAGGTATCTACATTAGGTATACAAGGTATCTCAGAGCTTTGCAATTTTATTTAAAACTTTGCTCAACTCTCGTCAGTTTTAGCAACTAAAAATTGGAAACTCCTTGAAGATCCGCAGGAACGGAAAAATGGAACTAAACGGTACAAAACGTGAACAATACTTTAAATTAGTCATAACCATTTTTTCTAATACTGGGGGGGCTGGGAACATGGACCTTAGCAACTAGCTTTATTCAGGACTCAAAGTACATTCGTTGTAAATTCCTGTATAGATAATTATCTAGATCTTGCCCTTTTCTCTGCTGGCGATTTCTTAGATTTTACATTACGCTTGTCCAATCCTGGATTAGATTATTCAGGTAAAATAATTTCTGTTTTATACAATCTCTTGGCTTAGCTGACGTGATTTTACATTTATTCATTTATACATTTTTTAAATCTGCCAATTTTGGGTTGATAAGTAGATGTAGGCCTAAGCCGCTTTTAAAATATCGAAATGTGAGCCAACTTAAAACGGGCTCATTGAACAACCCATATACATTACTTTTTATAAATCCATTCGCATTAGTTTTCCAGTCAATTCGTCGGTGGACACCCTATTTGTGACATCTTTTACACATGTTTTTACTTGCCTTTTGTGCAACCCAGGAGAAATCGCTGAAATGTTAATTTGCACTAAAAATACTCGCTTATACTATTAGTCCAGCTTATATAATATTTTTTTACAAAAAAAATTAGTTACCGGGCGAAACCTGGTTTTTCAGGCAGGTGAAATGTATAGAAATTGGGAAAAAATAATTAAAACACACATTTCAAGTTTCGGAATGCGTTTCAAATATAAAGCTGCGAATGTTTTTAAAACTTTAAATTTGAAACTCTATTTAAAGATTTTATCTGAAATTATATTTGCTGTACAGTATTAAGGAACAAATTGTGCGACGAAGTTCGGTTTTAAGTCAGCGCGCAGATGGCATGAAAAATTAAATAAGCATTAGGTATATCCTTTGTCAGCGGATCGGGCGGACCAACTCGAGCGCAACCAAAGGGCACGACCTTGCCCCCGGTCAAGGTCGGTGGTAGGAGCGGTTTGCGGAACGGTCTCCGAAGCCTTGGGTAAACTCAATCAAAGTAAACGGCAACTCTAGGATAGGACGAGTTCAGCAAATTGCGTCGGTCACTTCGGAAAAACAAAACAAAATTACGGTAAACTCCCTAACGGGAATGAAAGCAACACAATACAATTTAATTAGCGATGTCTACGGGAAAGCAAATGCTGAAAAGCGAAACAATATCCTCCTCCCCCCCCCCCCCCTATAATTAATGGAACAAGAAGAAGCGTAAAGCTTACCTTGCAATAAAACGGAGCGGTAGAAATTACTGTGCAAAAAAGCAAAAGCTGTAGATACGGTATGGAACGGTATGAATGCAAAATAAATTTACGGAAAAGCTCAAAATCTACGGGCAATCAACTTTGAATTTTTTAATTAATTTTAATTAACGTGATTTAATTTGAATTAGAGTGAATTAATTTGGATTAGAGTGAATCAGGTTGGATTTATGTGAATTAACTTCAATTAACGTGAATTAACTTGAGTTTACGTGGATTACTATTTTGAATTACCGTGAATTAACTTGAATTACTTTGAATTAGTGTCAATTAATTTGAATTTACGGGAATTAACTTGAATTAACGTGAATTAACATGAATTTACGTTAATTATTTTGAATTTGAATTTTTGGTGTATACCAAAAATGGTACTTGTTTCGCCCTAGCTCAAAAGTACTGTACTACGAAACGTGGCTTGTGAAAATGAACAAGGTAATAGATGAGATCCCCTCTAAACAACGGCTTTATATTTTATAAAATTGGGCTATGTCATGGAGGGAACGACGGTTTTCCCAACCGACACAGCGTGTTCGGTTATTTACATACAAAAATTAAAACTTCTTTTTTTAATTGTGCGGCCTGCTGGCGTCCTAAAAATCGGGGACAACTTACAAGTATCTTGAAAATTTAGAGCGTCTCTAGGGACACCTCACACGTCTGATTCCGATAGGTTTCCGCAACCGCAACTAACGTTAATTACACTTACTTAATTGGTCGGATAGAAGTTTCTAAAGTCGGTAGTCCAGTAAGGCTGATTGTTAATTGGAATTCTTCGGGTCGGCATATCGGTCGCGTTTTAAAACTGATATCCGTGTATACCTTCATGACCTTGCAGTTTTAATGCTCGATTTCAATTAACATAACATAACAACAGGAAACCAAAATCATCTAAATAAAAATTCCTTAACGGAATTGTAAAATATTAATTCGCCACCATCTTCTAAATGACAAGAGCTTTCGGACGCAACAGACTATTAAAATATCTTGACGAGAACGGTGGCAAACGGCGGATTAAGCGACAGCTGAAACACAATTCTAGAAATTAAATCAAATACCTTGTAACGTTTCGTTGCTGCGTTGAATATACCCTTAGGGAGTGTTTGACTCAATGCGCCTTTAGTGGGATATATCAGTTTGGCTTTTGTCGTTGTAGAGATGTGGGAATTCCAGAGGCATCAAGTTAAAATTGATAAAAAATTATAAATAAACAAACCAAAGTTAAACATTTTTTTTTTGCAAAATCGAGGACTTCTGCAATTCTTTCGCCATTGAGTTCTTGTTCTGTATCTAGGCCAGAAAAAATCACCGATCGAAATTTGACAAATGTAGGATAATTGCAGCCAAATTTATGAAGAACAAATAGGTAACTGCTGATTAATGATAGGGATAGTCAGGCAAGTATAAATGCGCGCTTATAGTATGAATAACCTCTAATTGCTTTCGGGCAACCTCATAGTCCATGTTTTGCGTACTAAATGGGGTCGGAAGGGGGTTGATTTAAAAATGTTACTTTCAAATCGAAATGTTTTGTGGTTGTGGTATTTAATTATTAGACTACGATTTACACAAATCGTATGGTAATATTGAAATTAAATTTGTATGGGAATGTTTCATATGAAATGCAAATATAAAATAAATAAAAGCTTAAAACATACGCTTGTATCCTGGTTACATTCGGCACGCAAAATGTAAATAATGCAGCTAATATTTTAAATCAAATACTGCTCTATTCATTTGCCGATTTCACATACATTTTAATTACTCTTACTCTTTAACTCATACTCTTTATACTGTAACGTGATTTATAAATTCGGGTTCGATTTATATCCATATTTATTAAACAAAACTAAAACACTATAAAAACTGTACAATTTATATCGACTATTTATATCACACACTTCGCAAGTTATATTTCCGCGCTCGATGTTTCATCCGTACTCGATCTCGTTCGATAGTAAACTAACTGCGATGTTCGGTCCGCAACCATTTATACACGCAAGCAATGTAAGTCCAGAACACTCGCGTAATTACCGGATAGTCTCGAATATTCCTATACAAATCCCACTATCGCGCGCGTAGAAAATTCCAGAGCGCCAAAGGCGACGTCATGTCTGGAGCGTTTTCCGTTACCATACTCTCTATTCTCTATTCTTCTCTTTAATTAATAAAAAACCTTAATAAAGTGAACGCTTTTCGCGGATACTGTCTATACGGCACTTAGTTATTAATAGTATGCAATTGTTTCGATAATTCCAATCTAAAATACTCTCACATCTCCTTTAATAGGAGCATGTTATGAGGCTTATTATTCAGAAAGTTTACGTTTGCGACCGAGCAAGTGATTTCGGGTGAATAGGTTTTTTTTTGTGTTTTACATATGGCGTTATACGGTTATCATTTCCAATATCTTGCATGGATTGGGAAATCTGTGAATTTTTATTATTTAAACAGGATGTGCTGGTTGTTACTTTTTTCAGCAGTACGTCCTTGTTGAGCAGGTAAAATAAATCATTTAAATCTTTCCATCAATTTTCAAAAAGTTAAATTACTCATTAACGTGATGAGCGCAAAATAATACTTGGACCTTAACTTCTTTCAAGTCCACACTACAACTTGAGGGACCCGATCTCTGTACCTATTACCTGGGATAACACACATTCGGTGTTGATTTCATGTCATTGGAAGAATGGTGAACCATTCTTCGATGTAATCTTGCAGTGTTATCGTAGATTTTTAGACGTCTCTTTATTTATCGACCGCTGGGTAAATAAATAACCAAGTTGCTTTCTAAACTTTTCAAGTAAGTGTAAGTTTTATATACCTAAATATTTGCGTATATACGTTTGAGTTGGAAGTGTTCATATCAACACATAAGTTAACATCTCAAAGAGCGCAGTGAAGCGTTTCAAATTAAGTGAATGTCTATTTATCCCTAATAAAAAGTTTTATTTATTTGGCGAGATGGAATCAAGACCATGGCGGTCTGTAAATACTTACAGACTTGACACATTCTGTATTATTTGCTTTTTCCGTATTGGTAACTGTAATCTCAAATCTCTTTTCACTTTCTTTTTTTGTGACGCTGGATACTACATTGTGTCTGTCATCTGTGGAATTCCGTTCCGTTCCACCCCTCAATCGCCCTAGAGAAACACTATATACTAAGCCAAAATATTTACAACGAACACTAAACAGGGTCCGTTAACTTGGCCCCCCCACCGAGAGATTTGATGGTCGTATTATTTTAAAATGAATGCGCTCGTTATGCGCTCATATGCGCCACCGATAATAACTCTTGCGCCATTATCGTTTTTTAGAAATCCGAAAAAACATGGGGGGCCAAGTGAACGTAGCCCCCCCCCCTCCCCCCAGTACGTATTTTGTCCCTTGTAACTAGGTCACCTGATACATTTGGTTATGCGCTCAATTGCGCCACTTGAATTAAAGCTAGCGCCATTACGGTTAAGCCGTGACAAATTTTCAAAAAGTGGGGGGGCCAACTTAACGTTTTTAAAAGTGACTTTTTTTAACATCTTTTCATACGAAATTGTACTCTCAGGTATGCGCTGAAATGCGCCGTAAAAAGATATCTTTGCGCCATTATTGTTTTTTGGTTATCCTTAAATATATTTGGGAGGGGCCCAGTGAACGGAACCCCCCATAACGCATTTTGCTACCGGTATTTCTGCCACTCGATACATCTGGTTATGCGCTCAATTGCGCCACTTGAATTAAAGCTAGCGCCATTACGGTTAAGCCATAAAAAATTTTTAAAAAGTGGAGGGTCTAACTTAGCGTTTTCAAAAGTTATTTCCGGAAGTGCGTCCATTTTGAAAATATTTTACATCGATTCGGCCTTCGGAGTAACTCCTAAATACAAATTTTTCAAAACCTACCTATTTTATTTTCTCAGAATCGTTTAACTAAAGCTCCCAAAAAAACACCCTGTATAGTGTTTCTGAAACACTATAATGGCGCCAAGATTTTTGTTTACGGTGCATTTTAGCGCATGATGAAAGGTACGAGGTAGTAGAAAAAACATGTTAAAAAACGTAACATTTGAAAACGTTAAGTTAGCCCCTCCCGCTTTTTAAAAATTTTTTATGGCTTAACCGTAATGGCGCTAGCTTTAATTCAAGTGGCGCAATTGAGCTCATAACCAGATGTATCAAGTGGCACAAATACCGGTAGCAAAATGCGTTATGGGGGATTCCGTTCACTTGCCCCCCCCCCCAAATATATTTAAGGATAACCAAAAAACAATAATGGCGCAAAGATATCTTTTTACGGCGCATTTCAGCGCATACCTGAGAAAACAATTTCGTATGAAAAGATGTTAAAAAAAAGTAACTTTTAAAAACGTTAAGTTGGCCCCCCACTTTTTGAAAATTTGTCACGGCTTAACCGTAATGGCGCTAGCTTTAATTCAAGTGGCGCAATTGAGCGCATACCCAAATGTATCACTTGGCCCCCCCAAATGTTTTTTCGGATTTCTAAAAAACGATAATGGCGCAAGAGTTATTATCGGTGGCGCATATGAGCGCATAACGAGCGCATTCATTTCAAAATAATACGACTATGTAATCTCTCAGTGGGGGGGGCCAAGTTAACGGACCCCACTAAACAGAATGTGAAGGTCAGAGTGTGTGCAACGTTTTACTTATGTGCTTTATGAACAGGGTCATTTTTTTGTAAAGATGGCAAACTCGGGTTAGAAGGTATTAGGATGGAAGATTCTTGTTTCGGGTCAGTTTTATATTACATTAATCATAAAACAGTGAAAAGTTACAGGCAAGTCTTTATTACTCAAACAGTGGATGATTTTATATAGAAATCTTTTGTTTTATATTATCTCTCAGGATTTTGGTCGCTCAAGTAGAAAGTACTGAATGAATACTCCTCGAAATACCGTTGGATGATGAACCACATACTGTGAATTCCATACTGAAGCGTGACACGACAGCAATTTTACAGCTATTCTTAATAGCAAAGCGATTTTCAGAAGTACACGCACTCATATATTATTACCTACTCTGAGATCTTGAATTAATCTGTATAAATGAAGCAAATACAACTAGAGATAATAGGATTATTCAATACAATCCTGCAAGCTTTGTAAATGGAAATAAAAATCAAAATTCATGATACGTTTACATGGGTGTAGTAATAAAATGTTGGCATCATTGATATTCCCCACAGAAATCACGCACCCTTCCATTCATGGCCCTCTCGCACATTCTTATGTATTCTAAATGTAGACCTATCCTCAGATTGTGATGCAGCAGCCATTTCTTTATTAGTTTTTATTAACATTCGACGCAAATGACAGTTGTATTATATAAATTACGAATCGCGTAGTGAATGCGGAATTGTATTCCGTCACTACCGTTACAAATGATATCGCATTAATAAACGCAGATTCTTTCCGGATTGGGATATTTGCAAATATGCATAACGTCGGTTTTTCGCATTTACGAATGTCAGGCCCATTTCTCAATCTTTCCTGTCGACCTCTTGACAAATCGACATCGATCCCAAGCAAATCCGTCTTCCTTGCTAAATGCCTACAAAGCGTAATTTTTCATGAATTTCTCCAGACTTTTCAAATATGATGGAGTGCAAGCGATTCGAAATGTATTCGCATTCACATCTGCGTGTGTCCGTTTAATAAGTGCACGAACAAGGTTGAGGCCGTTGAGGGGAAAGCTTGCAGCTTTTTTTCACACCGTAGAGAGTGATCTGCATATTTAAGGCATTCGTTACAAACAGGGTTACAAAGCAATAACAAGTTAAATATACAACAGAAATCAATGCTTGCTTCAGCCAAATATAAATTATATTAGGACATTAGAAAAAAATGCGCAATTAAAGGTTTATTTATTTTTGCCTTTATTTTTTAGTGGACGGGGTTTCAGCCAAGGCTGCTTTACCAACAAAACTCACTATACATTTACAAATATCCTGATCCAGGATTCGAACCAGGGATCGTTAGTACCGCAGCCAAGCTTCAACTCAACTGCGCCACACGGGCCGGCGATCATCATACTGTAAAGAAAACCAGAATATTCCGATTACTTCCAAAGATATGCCAGGAAAGCTAAAATTTGCCGATTTCATTTTTATTTTTCCTGATGATCTTTGAACAGATCCAAAAAATTAAAAAAAAACACTTTCTCATTGCCACTTTTTGAGCTCTACAGTACACAGTAGTACACAGATTTTTAATACAACGTTTCGTTTTGGAGAAATCATCACTAACTTTAGTTTTTTAATATGGCCTGTAAAAAAAGTACATACTGTATTGAGTAGCATTTTTTATTACGAATTCAACGAAGTACGCCAAACAAAATAAAACAAAAGTTGGAAAATGTTTCTTGCCCGATTAGGGCGTTGTGCGCGGATGCACCATCTTGTTGAAACTGACAGGGCTATACTAATAAACTTGACGAAATTAGTACGGTTAGACACCGTGGGTCTACCTGGTATGAAGCCATGTTACTTAATTAAGGCAACCTCCCTTATGTATGAAAATAATTTGGGAACATTTCCATATCGCAGGAAAGGAGGTATTTATTATAAATCATAGCCAAGCGTTGTGCAAGAAATTCCTTGTGGGCTTTAAAGGAATATTAAGAGTCTTCTTTACCTAAGCGCAACTTTTTTACATTATGGTGTATATATGATTATAGTTGCAAGATGATATGATATGATATGATATGTTACCCTCAAATTGTTGATTTACCGCCCGCCAAGATACAGACTTTATTTACAAAAAATATGTTTTAATATTTTGGAGTAATGTTTAGAAGTAACTTATCTAGAAAACTGTCGGTTTACTTTTTCCATAAACCGTTTTGTTTCAGAGTAAAAAAATAAAACAGATTAGCGCAATAATCGATGCAAAACATCTAATTTTTAAACAATCGGCATTAAGTTGCTGTAAACTTTTTTAAAAAAGTAGCCCGAACATTTTGTAGATAAAGGTCTAAATTTATAAAATAGTTCTTAAAAAAAATTTTTTTTTTTAAACAACTTGTGTTTTCATGGCGGGCGCTCTTATGGAAATTTACATTGGGTGCAGTGGGTACAGAAGACTCTTAAGGCAGTAAATCGAGACCAGCTAATCTTTTCGACTTTAAACTATTAATTACCTTTAAAACATAAGGATATAACTGCGGACTGTAATGGGTGTAGAACCTATTGGTAAAGACAAAAAGAGAACGTTGACTTGAAGTCCTGGGTATAACCCCTTTTTTTACGTATAAATAAAGCATAAGTTGTATTTACAAAAATCATAAAAATATTGGGTATGACGCGCTTACTTGTTGAAAAGTAATTTATTTAGTGAAGGGGTACAAAATCGCCCAGAGACGGCTCCAATTTCGCCAAATGGAAAAGTTTTTCACGCCGCCATTTAGGGATGCTTGAATCTTGAGTTAAGAATTTTGCAACATTTTTATCAAATTTCAAAACCGCATATCTAAAAACTTCCATTCTACGATTAATTGTTGTAGTTGCTGTGAAAAGATCATACAAGAAACACAAATTTTGGATACTTAAGTCCAGAAATAAAATGTTTTTAATTAATTACGTCCCTCTCAGACGTCTTAAAAATTCGGGACATCTGTAAAAATTCAAATTTTTCAAGAGTGCACTTTACGAATGTAATCTCGACTTAATCGGAGGTGGTTACTTTATTTTTGTATATATTTTGTACAAATTTCTTAACCGGATATCTAAAAACTTGCAATTCATTCCATCCTGATTACATGGAAAAACGTACTTAACTTGAACTTCTAAAGGCGACTCGACCGCCTCTCATTTTCGATCGCCCGTTATCACAGATATACACACAAAAATGTCTCTGGTTATACGAACGATAATGAATTTTTGTTCAAAACATAATATGGCAGAAGGACGAAACTATCGGATTTGTTTAGGTTTTTGAGTATTATTTGAATTGTAACTATTTTTCGAAAATTCCTTCTCCTAAGATGTATTATCATTAGGTGTCATATTGGTAATGCTCTAATATTAAAATAGTATTGATCTGTGGAGAAGGAACTTTCTTCCTTGATTTGACACCATCTGCTGACTACATTTGGGGTATTTCAGTCAGAAGATCTACTTACCTGTAAGTATTTGAGAGTTACAACAAAATATGTTCAGCAAATGCAGTAATCAGTCTTAATAAACATTTGAGTTACATCAATTACAAGGTAAGTATAACCTAATATTATGTGTCCCGAATGTCATTAACATGATTGTGCATGCACGCACACGAATCTACAGATTTACTATGGAACGTTTGGCTTCTTTAAGTGTAGCTTTAAGCGAACCAGGAACAAAATTTTAATGGAACGCATCCAAAATGCCTCTTTTACTTGCTTAGCGTGTACAATGATATTATCAAATTTGAGATTTTCATTGCATTAGAAATAAAAAATTATAGTTATCGAGTAACTAAGATCTTAAATCCGAAGACTGAAAATACATTACTGAAATCTACGACCCCATAAAAGCCCTGAGAGCATCCAAGGATTGTTGCTCGTCCTAAATCGACCCCTCTTGTGATCCTCACAATTATTGTTTGTTAATTTTATTGTAGTCACACAAAGAGAATTAATCTGCTGTTACGTGGAATCTATTTAGAGCTTATGCTTCCGCCAAGAGCAAACTTCACTTCAGTTCAAGCACAATAATTGATTCCAAGTAGCTTTCCGTTGGGTTATTTTTTTACGAAATAGAAAGAGAAACGGTATTTGGATATAGCCGGCTTGCTGGTGTGTATAAATTTATTATAGTGCCTGTGTGAAAGATTTAAAGAGAAACGCTCATTGACGGATAAGTAAACTTTGAACCTACTTGAGAATATCGTAGCTGGTACTTCGAGCGGGATAATCTAATAATTTAGTATTTTCCCCACTTTATACCTCAAAATAAAACCCTCCGGGAGGAAAATTGTTATTTCAGAGCACGAAGGTGAAAACGTCGTTGAGAAAATTGTTAAAAGCAGATTTGTGCATATTTCTCACGTTTTTCAATCGCAAAAGGCAACAATGAAATATTCTACCTCCGCCCGAAGCTATAAGAAAAGTTAAGCTCATACCCCATATGAGTTTACGCATTGTTACCTAAGGTGAGATCATGCGCTAGAAAATTGCAAGAGTTCTTCACAAGGGCGTTTCACGCATAATTTACTCACACGTGTTAATACAGCAGAGGTAGCAAGTACTTCATCATCTTCCATTCAAAATGTAGTGATAAAATATATTGAAATTATTTGTGGGTTATTGCGAAAAACGTCTATTTGGAGAGATGCCCAACCCGTGCGAAAGAACTTAAATGGGCTCATTTCCTTTCACATTACGCGTTTTTGTTGTTCGTTCTAAAGAAATATTTCAAAGAAATTTGAGCTTAGATACGTGTACTTTATAGGAGAAACCCGCTATTTTAAAATTTACTGTAGGAGCAATTCATTAACCTATAAATGTTCATAATACCAACATAAATAATGTACTTTATAGTTATTTCCATTTAAAGCCAATTTAGCTGTTTATCTACATCGCTTCCTTAATATCACGGTAAAATTTATCACCGACGGCAAACAATGAGTGATTTTCCGTATAGTACGAAAATTGCTCAAATTCAATCCGCTAATTTAAATATGACAATAATATCCAGTAAGAAAAATTGAAATAAAATAAGTGCTACTAAAATTGACCAACAAAATATTGACCTCCTTTCTTACATGTTTACTTTAAAGGTAGAACTATAATTTGGGTCAACTTTCTTTTCCCGGAAATCTGCCTTGCTTGAAAGATGTCTGTAATAGCTTGCGTGAACCCTACTAATTGTGAAAGTGAGGGAAGTTTTCTGTGGAAATATTATAGTTAGCAACTTATTTAACCTTCTTCTTTGCTAATTGGATTTCTTTTTATACATAGTCTTTCATATAGCACTTTATAATAAATTGCTGATGATAGAAGCGTGGGAATATACACGCTTTTCTTCAAAACCATTTCACTTTAAACTGATATGGAAATAATGTGACCGTTGAAGTAAAAAAGCACATAGAAACCACAATAAAATTTTAATCTAACAAAGCTGGCATCATCAGCGAAGGACTCTGATCTAATGTTCTGCGATAGATAACGCCCTATCTATGTGAATACGTCTTTTTCTATCGGTCGGGTAAAGTTAAAAGATAATATAAAAAACCGTAATAATAAGAAACGAAACTTACTCCAATAAATTAAGGAATAATTAAATTATTAGAGCTTCACTTTACAATATTTTCGAATGGTTGTGACTATACCATGGTTGTGACAAAAAGAATATTAGCTCTCGCATTTGTAGTTCTTCGTTTTTGTGCGGACACGAAACCATTAACTCGCTTATACCAAACCACACAGTGGGTTCTTGTTTTAAATTAAACCACACTTATTGCAGATTGAGAATCCATTCAATTTAATTCATTTTCTTTTGAAAAATCTACTGAAAGAGCAATATAATCAGACCTTCCTTGCACAAAAGTAGGTACATACCGACTTTTCTTCGATTGATGAAATACAGATTGCGCTGTTACGTTCTTTTTCCTTCTTGAATTTGTTTTTGTGTTATTGGTGCCTTCAAAACCCGCATCAAATTTTCTTTTGTTATTATTTTAGGTTAGGATTAAGTTCTATAATTAGGGATTTTCTTTGGGGTTTTGTTGGTTGTTTTTATACCAGGGGCAATTTTTTTTATTTTCTTTGTGATTGTAAATTATATTGACTTCACCTTTATTTCCCTTATTTCCATCTTTCCGCTTTCACTAGCACTGTCTATTTTTTATGAACCCTTCACTATTTCCTATAGTTTAATGCCCATTTTTCGTTCATCATGCATTCTACGTCCTGTGTCGCATCTTTTGGGTTTTTTTAGCGTCCTCTATCGTTTGTTTGTGGAAAATATACTTCCACATTTTTTCTACGAAATGCTTTTTATTGTCTATCTCTTGACTCTAATGTTAAGCTCATGGCAACCATTTCAAATATGGTCATTTTCACCTGGCCACCCTGTATAATATCGTATCAATTCCTACCTAGTCCTCATCCCTTCTGCGCCCTTATTTATTTCCTTAAAAAAAAGAAAACAAAGAAACAATTTGCGTTTATTGATCAAATTACTTTAATTTATTTTGTATTTTGAAGAAAAAGTCCCAGGCGAGATTTAAGATTTTTCACATTCCTCGATTACCAGAGGGCTGTTTTCTAATAACAAAAGTTAGTGGCGCCTAAAACGCCTATAAACAATTGCAACGCCAACTGGCTACGAGCCGAAGCAGAACCAAATAACACTAGCGCTAGCACCCTACCTCTTTTCCCCTGATTGTCGTCTTTGCTTATTGAAGTTGTCCGCAGCGCACCCTCTCTAGCCCAGTGGAGACGGGTCGGGTCCCTCGTTGGCTTGAACCTAAATACACAAGAAATACCGGAAAAATGTGGGCGCCACCAGCTCTAATAAATACACACCGCTGCTGGATCTGACGGGAGCTGGCCCGTAGATGGTACTAAAATTCCGACGACAACTCAGGCTTCCAATAACCCTACACCCAGATAGATACTGCCAATTAAAAGTCACCATACAATTGACTAGTTCCGATTTATTCAGCCTGACAATAATTATTTATGTCTAGATATGCATAACAATTCTATTAACATGGATCCCAAGGAATGAATTAATATGGTAAATGTAACTCTAGCACACACAACCAAAATATCACAGCTTATATTTATCAAAACGCAAATTGACCACACATACAAATACTCAGGGTCGCCTGAATCAAGCAAGTGACCTCCCCTTTTTAATATGAACCCCAGCCAGAATAATCACATGCCAAAAAGCACGGCAATAACCCTATGATTTCAACGCCCGAATAGTAGGCAACCTACTATAATAACAGCACCCAAAATCTAGTGCTAAATACGAAATAAATAAAACCCGGACACAACTTATATTCACAATTTAAATATCCAAACCTCGTGGGGTATTGCGCAATAACCGACGGTACCTTTTCCAGCCTAATTCGCTGCAACTAATTATACACTGAACCAACACGAAATCACAGCAGTTACACAGCCCTCATAATCAATCATGCAACAAAATTATTCAACAACCAGAATTAATATACCCAATTAATAAATATCAAAATTCCAGAATACTTGGTAAATCTTCCCCACCCCAACAAGAAAATTATTTGACGTTAACTTAGCAAACACAAATGTATAGAACGTTACTTGATTTCTCGGTGACTCTTGGTCTTATTAACGGGCCAATTGATTTTACAAACGCCAAAATACAATTACAATTTTACCAAATGACTCGACTCAATAACTGCAATGTTGATTAATAACTAACAAAAGCTCAATTCTTGGAGGCGAAATGACTTCTACTAAATCGTTAAGCAATGGGGATCACAACCCCGATTCACAGAACCAAATGAGAATCCGCAGGATTCTTGCCAACGATTATTTCCTGTGAATGTCTAACGTCGCCATCCAAAAACAAAACAACCGTACGACAGAAGTCACCGACAACGTTCCGACAAATACAATTATAAATATAACACTTAGCTCTAGCCGACTCCCTCCGACAACTTCCTCTGCACTCCAGTAATGGTAGTTACAATGGGTCGAACCCTGTCTCGATGATGGTTACGATCTTAGACTGCGATTCGCTCGGACAGCTTCCGTAAAGACTACTCCCCAGGTCGGTACTGTCTAAAATATGATCACAAATAGAAAAATGACCAACACACCCAAAGGATCAGAAAGGCGCTTACTAGTGCAGCGGAGAGGCTGCGCTAACTCGCTTATTTAAGGTAGTTTTTTTTTCGGAGTAGAAAGAATTGGGACCCACACCATTTTGTTCAGAAATGTTTGAACCTTCAGAATCTCGCTTTACGACATTTTCCCGTGGTCCTGACAAAAGTTACAGGCCGCTAAAGTTGAACTTTACTCATTTACGCGCGCGCGACTAGACAACCGAAAGTATTTATTTTCTCAGCAACTAAGCGATATGCAGGCAGCACTGTTTTTACTGCGACAAACAGTTGAAAAATGGCCTTTCGCGGGCCTTTCTTTCCACAGGTATGGCACTCAACATCCACTGCTGGACAGTTTTTCCGAGCGTGGACAGGGCCACCACAAAAAAAGCATTTACGTTTTGAGATTTTACAATGCAACCCGGCGGAATGCATTTGTAAACGGCCTAAATAGCTAGTTTTGGTATTCGAAGAGAAATTTCTTAGTAAAGTAGAACCTCTTAAGCATCGCTCCTTGTTGCGCGAACGCTGCTGACTATCCTTCCCTCTCCGTCTCACTCGCGACTCCAGACTCGGCGAGGTTGGTAGGTTTTTACTTAAATGACCGTAACTTTTTTGTTATGAAAAATTCACGGTAATGTTATAGAAAATAAAATAATCACAATGCTTTGGAGCATCGAATGAGCTATTAATATTGGAAATCGATATCGTGAAATAAAAAGTTATGAGAGTTCAAAGTGCGCACTTTTCATCTGCTACACGAATTTTGGAAGTTGACGGTCATTTTTCGAAAAACTGTGCATAACAAGATAGGTAAATATGAATACTTTAGATTCTGCTATAAATGTACTTTACAAAAGGAATTATTGATGTATATCGCTTAGTTGCTGAGAAAATAAATACTTTCGGTGGTCTAGTCGCGCGCGCGAAAAGGTGTAAAGATCAACTTTAGCGGCCTATAACTTTTGTCAGGACCACGGGAAAATGTCGTAAAGCGAGATTCTGAAGGTTCAAACATTTCTGAACAAAATGGTGTGGGTCCCAAATCTTTCTACTCCGAAAAAATTTTTTGAACGATTTCGCGGCTCTCTCCGCTGCACTATACCCTATCAAAGGACGGATTGACAAAATAACGGCGGATGGTCCCAACTTGTTGCTATAATCTCCGGTTCAATCACCGCGTGGTCTAACCCCACGTATACAGGGTGATTCCTATAGTACCTGCCACCGTTTGGGAGCGTATAGGGGGTGCCTAGGGGAAGTCTTTTCATATAGGACACTTGGGGTCGGAAATCCAAAATAAGGGCGCCAGAACCAAATTTATCTTCTGGAACTTCACGCCTGTATGTAGGCAACCCAACCGACCGACGTTTCGCGCGGAGCGATGCAGAGCGAGTTAGCGCGAGGAAGCGACATGGGAGGGAAGGAGGAAAAACGACAGTCAAAAGCAATAACGTTTACAAGTGTTCAACGTGGCCACCGTTGTTCTCAATGCACTTCCTACATCTAGCCAACCACTCCCCTCGAACTCGCGTGAAGACTCCTATGTCCTGGCGTACAGCCTCTCCGGCCATGACGACGCGCGCAATTAAGTCCTCTTCGGATTCGACGGGAGTCTCGTAGACGTGCGCTTCCATCACCCCCCACAAGTAAAAATCTAATGGGGTGATGTCGGGCGAGCGGGCAGGCCACTCCACCGCACCTCCACGGCCGATCCATCTGTCCGGATAGGTTTGGTCCAAGTGTTCCCTCACCTGCCGCCCGTAGTGAGCAGGGCACCCATCGTGCTGGAACCAGTGGTCCCAGTACAAGTTCACTGGAACATCCATTAAAAGTTCTGGTAGCACCTCGCGCAGGAAAATCAGGTAATTATGGGCATTTAGACGCGGAGGGAGGATGTAAGGCCCCAGTAGGTTGTTCCCCAGGATGCCAGCCCAAACGTTTAAAGAAAACTTGTCCTGGTATCCTCGCGTAAACGTTTCATGAGGATTGTGCTCCGCCCAGTAGTGGCTGTTACGAGGATTAAAGGTCCCCTCTCTTGAGAATCCTTTCTCGTCAGTAACTAGCACGCTCCTCAGAAAGTTCGGATTAGCTTCTTCCTCCTGGACGACTAAGTTGCAGAATTCCAGCCTCCTTTTATGGTCACCCGGCCGTAACTCTTGCACTTTCTTAAACTTATAGGGGTGTAAGTTGTTGTTGTTGGCGATGTTCCACACTGTGTGTTGACTACAACCCACTTGATCTGCTACAAATCGAGTGCTAGTACGCGGGTTTGCCTCGAAACGTTCCAACACATCCTCCTCTAAGGCATTTACCAACGGGCGATCGCGATCACGGGCGCTAGTGGGCTGCGAAATAGGAGGAGGTCGGTGTAAACAAACAAACTTTTCGAAATGGTGCTTAAATGACCCAAGTATCGATGTGCATCACGAATCTGTGTGTAAAGTTAAGCCTCCGTCAGCTTACCTGCAATTGCCCTGTCTCGCACAGTCGGAAGTGAACTTCTTGAAAGACCTGTTTGCAGGGTAACTGACGGTTTGGATACCGCTCAGCGTACGCTCGTCGTGCAGCTCGTGCGTTACCATTTGCCAATCCGTACATGAAGTGCATGTCCGCGTATTCCGTGTTAGTAAAACGTGCCATAGTGTTTATTCACTTGATACCCGTCGTTGCAGACGGGATTTCGTGGGTTTAAACAAAATTCTGATCAAGTGTCAGCCACACATCGCCGCCTGAGATCGCTCCGTGTGCACCGCCGGCCGGTTGGGTTGCCTACCTACAGGCGCGAAATTCCAGAAGGTAAATTTGGCTCTGGCACCCTTATTTTAGATTTCCGACCCCAAGTGTCCTATATCAAAATACTCCCCTACGCACCACCTACACGCTCCCAAACGGTGGCAGGTACTATAGGAATCACCCTGTATGTTGTGCTTGAGCGATAATCGATTTTCACATGAACACTTGCTATTGACATTCTCACATGTACTTTTAGTGATAAATTAATTTATGTTAACTGAAGGCTGGAGTAGAGCCATATCATTTACATGTTTACTCTATTCACGAAATTTATTATTTTATGAGTTGTGTTATCTCAATTGATCGTCCAGGTATTTTGATGTGTTTTTGTACTACATTGATTAATCATGTTTTCCACTGCATTTTTAATATCTTGTGTATTTTGTTTTTATGAACTTGTTTAATTGCATTTGATTTGATTATCTTAATTTTATCATACAATTTGAGATGTTTTATTTAAGTGTATTGTCTCTTGCATTTTATTGCTGTAGGTGATTTATTTCATGTATTTGTGTGGCCTATGCCCGGGTTTTTGTTCCGTAGAAGGTTTCCCTGGCATGGTCTTGTTGTGAGCGTAATATATTTATTTGTTCTTGTGATTTCTTACGCACAAAAGTTCTGTCTTTTATTTAATTCCCTTCCGGATTATGTCTCACGTCCCAACACATACAAGAACCGATTACACAACGTAGGAGTTCATTCGTGCCACCCATATCGAGCCGACTGCCATTCAAATTCAAAAGTGCCGCGAAACGTCCATCGTTTCGACTTGAAAGGTAGGTGGCTCTGCTTGTAGTTTTTTGCCAGAGTTGCCAACGGTAAGTATAGGGTAATCAACGTTTTCAGTGTCGGCTTGATGGACCCCTAGGAAAATTACAAGGTGACCCCCCTCTCCCCTAAACAATCGCTCGCTCTAAAAGTACTGAAATCCATAATAGAAATTATTTGAACAACAAAACAATTAATCTTCCTTAGTGTAGACCATGGTATGGACTATTTGTGCTGTTGCCAAAAGAGATCCAACGAAACTCTGAGATCAGAGACTTGTTATAACTAGACCGCGCGTAACGTAGATTGTACTATAAACGCCTGTTGTCAAGATAGGATAGGCAACCAACTGTTCATCGCGGGGCAGACGTACGTTCTGCGGCTTGCTTTAGCCATGTTTATTGTAAATTTTAGTAGCAAAAAAAGATAACATATAGCTGTTAACTGTTTTAATCGAATTTATTGGTATTTTATTTGAACTAAATTGGTATATAACTGCCTTACTCTAGTCCTAATTTGATTTATATGTGTATTTTGGTGGTGAACACGTATCGGAAAATATACTCTTAAAACTAAAGATGTAAGTAGTAAGATATGATTATTTAGCGGATTTTGATTCAATATATGCCTATCCAAAAACCCAAATGGGCTGTAACTGTTATTTATTTTTCTTAGACTGCTGATAACCATTTTGTTTACAACGCGGTGTGGTGTGGATTGAATGAAAAACCTGAACACATTTCAGCAATTTGGCAAATTTTTAATGCATCGCTTGATACGTGCAACAATCCTCCACGATTTTTTCTAGTTAAAAGCTTTGAATGACTCTCTGATGCGAATATCGCATCTGCACATATGGAACATTTAACAGACTTAGCTATTTTTCTTGTAACAAAACCTGAAATATACTTAGTACCAGTAAGTACTTAGTTACGTCTATACCTAATAGGCAAATAGGTATTGCCGTTGTCTTGCTGGTAAAGGATGTCGAATAATAGTTCTACGTTATTTTAAGTGAATGGGAATGTCGAAAACGCTCGGTATTGCATTATTGTTTAACACCTTCGTAGGTACCTTTCTAAAATCGGCTTCATTCCCCGCAAAATGCATTATGGTGGGAGTAAATTTTTCTCTTCGAATGGCTCTGATCCATTGGCCCTTTAAACTTTTATCCGTTGAAAATCAGCATATTATTTAAAAATTTATCGACAGAGTACATGTTGATAGGCACAAGTTTTAAGTTTATTGGTTTATTCTCAACAGAAATTTATCTGTTCACTAATTCGAGCTAATCACGAGAATGATTAATGAACGGAACATCTAAAATAACAGCTTATTTCCATTATATTGCATATCATCTCAGCGATTTTTGCCCCGCGGTGCATTGTGTGTTGCATACTGTGTCGACAACACCTTAGATACGTTACGCGCAGTCTAGTTATAGCAAGTCTCTGTCTGAGATCGTGTTTATGAGAATGGGGTCCTTATGCAACACTTACTACGTATCAATTTCTAAATCTCCCTCAACCGAATTAATGAAATCAAAATTCAAAATAAACCCATATAATGCAAGAGTAATCAAGCGCTTAGAGGAATTCTCCGTAATACTGCATTTTCCCTTTGTTGATTACATCACCAGCATATATGACCAGTTCAAACGCTCCACTCACTCTTTATGAGTCTTGACTCTTGATATGTCTAGTTCAGACAATTCATTTTGTTTGTCTCCTTCGACACATCATAGGTAGGTACTCGCATTTAAAGTTTTGACTTAGCCAATGAATATTGTTTTTCCAATCGCTGTTCTTGGAATATTAGGAATTATATCCGAATAAACCGATCACGGTAAAGGGCCTACCACAGTAGGTAGAAATTAATAAATGTTGTAGTTAATCTGTGGATTACTGAAGGATACAGGCAGCCTTCCTCCCCCCACTCTCCGATTTTGATAAGTAGTTAAGAAGAAGAGTTGTGCGTGGTAGAATAGATATTTGTACAACTAGTTCTGAAAGTGATACTTGTTCATAGATAGGACTAAACACCAAGGAAACGCCTAATATAATCGTGAAAAAAAGGCACTTTCCATACGATTTTTTGACAAAAAAGGTCCTGTAATTTGATAACTATGCAAAAATAGTTATTTGTACAACTAGTCCAGTCAAATTAGCGCAATTTTGGACGAATAAAAACATTAATCGGTAAAGATCTGAATTTTGGTATACACATTTATTAGGACTTTCTCTTGAACATACTAAAAGTCCTAATTTCAGTCTGAAAATTGTTGAAGAGAAGAACCTTGTCATGTTTTTCTTTTCATAGCAGTTCTTAAATTTCACGTTTCGATGTTTATAACCATACTGTGTCTTATGCATCTCAATATACTCTTCCCACATTGTTTGCCATTTTTTATAAATGCTATGGCGGCGTTCAGTTATTAAATCCCCGACCGTCAAACAATTTTCATATCCACAGCTCCGTCTGCAATCGATTTTTTGGCCAAATTATCCACAATGTCATTTTGTTTAATATTACTGTGCCCTTTTATCCAATATAGATTTACATGAATGTCTTAATAGAATTATCTTCTTTTTAATCTTCAATATTATTGGGTCGTGCTTTAAAATGTACTTGGTATTCCCGAGCGCTTGTAAAACTGCTTTTGAGGCCGACATTATTGAAAGAACCTTATGATGTCGCGGAGCGTCTTCCAGGGCCTTTAAGATTGCGAAAGCTTCAGCAGTAAAAATAGATGCTTTGTCCGATAGTTTTATTAAGGTATATTTCTTTGTGGAATCGTTGTAGTATGCACAACCACAACCTTCAATACTCTAATAGCGTTTTCGATTGGCAAAACTCGTACTGCACGAGTGTTGCACGAGAAACTGAAGAAATCCATGTGAAAATTGCCCTCAATGGAACATAAATATTCGCAAATATTTGTTGTCTTTTGTCCCTCATTTTAGACTTAGGTAATCGACAAATCTCTATTCTAAAAAATGACTGAAATGATTTCAGTATTATTTATATGATAAACGATGAGGAATATAAATTTGAAATTCCTGTAAATACTGTAATATCTCCATCAATAACCCAAGCAACAACACAAATACAACCTCTAGAACAAAGAAACACCATAAATACAAGTAACGCAACTTGCACTACAAAGACAGGTCCACCCAATAAAGTTACACGTCCTAGCACAGTTAAAAAACACAAAACTCCTTCTTCACATAAACACACCACGTTATCACAACCCACTCGTATACAACCCAAACGCAAAGCCAAAGAAATACTTACACAATAAACTCTATTTAATAAAAGTACAGGAATTATTATAATGATATTTTTGTTTTGTTTTCTTCTTTCCTGATAGCGTTGACTATTGTGGCCATTAATAGCTATGTTGGTAAGTATGAATTACATACTATCCCTAGATTTCCAATGTGAGTGTGCGAATATTTATTTTATTTTTTTAATTTTTATTTTTCTTTAGAACCCTACATAACTTCACCAGACACAGACACAGACACTAATCGTTACTTGATTTTAATCCGTGCGATTAGTTAACCAGGCTAGACCTGAGTTCTCACAAGAAACACCGACAATAATAATAACACGCCCTAGCACAGTTAAAAAACACAATACTCCTTCTCAGAAACAACCCACTCGTATACAACCGAAACGCAAAAACCTTAACAGCACCACAGGCTCACAAAATACTGCAATATCTCCACCAAAAACCCAAGCAACCTCACAAATACGACCTCAGGAACAAAGAAACACCATAAATACAATTAAAAAACACAAAACTCCTTCACAGAAGCACACCACGTTATCACAACCCACTCGTATTCAACCCAAACGCAAAGCCAAAGAAACACTTACACAATAACTCCATTTAATAAAATTACAGGAATTATTATAATGATTTTTTTTGTTTTGTTTTCCTCTTTCCTGATAGCGTTGGCTATTGTGCCCATCAATAGCTATGTTGGTAAGTATGAAATACATACTATCTCTAGATTTTCAATGTGAGGGGGTGAATTTTTATTTTATTTATTTATTTCTTTTATTTTTTTTAGGACCCTACATAACTTCACCAGACACAGACACAGACACTAATCGTTACTTGATTTTAATCCGTGCGATTAGTTAACCAGGCTAGACCTGAGTTCTCACAAGAAACACCGACCATAATAATAATAATAATAATAATAATAATGTTTGAAATGTTTGAAATGTTTGAAATGTTTATTCATGATTAATTCCCAATGTTAGAGGTCCAACCAAGTTTAGGATAAACTTATCGGTTGGTTCCTTATAGTAAGGTAAGTATACATTTTTTTACATTATTGAATGTTACACAAAAATATTAATCAATAGATATTTGTCTCACGCATTAACATTTCGTGTAATCAAAGCAAAGAATAGGTTATATTTGATTTCAGGTCCCCTGTATGAGTCATTTTCTAACTTCTTTTTTGAAGGTTCCAATTTGTTGAACGTTGAGGATATCTCTAGGTAAGGAATTATACAGTGTTGGTATGGGTAAATTCTAATGTATAATAATATAATAATAATAATAATAATAATAATAATAATAATAATAATAATAACACAAGAACAAAGAAACACCGTAAATACAACTAACGCAACATGCACTACAAAGACAGGTCCTCCCAATAAAGTTACACGCCCTAGCACAGTTAAAAAACACAATACTCCTTCTTCTCAGAAACAACCCACTCGTATACAACCGAAGCGCAAAAACCTTTAACAGTACCACAGGCTCACAAAATACTGCAATATCTCCACCAAAAACCCAAGCAACCTCACAAATACGACCTCAGGAACAAAGAAACACCATAAATACAATTAAAAAACAAAACTCCTTCTTCACAGAAACACACCACGTTATCACAACCCACTCGTATTCAACCCAAACGCAAAGCCAAAGAAACACTTACACAATAAACTCCATTTAATAATATTACATACAGGAATTATTATAGTGACTTTTTTTTTGTTTTGTTTTGTTTTCCTCTTTCCTGATAGCGTTGGCTATTGTGCCCATCAATAGGTGTGTTGGTAAGTACGAATTACATAGTATCCCTAGATGTCCAATGTACGTGTGTTTTAATCCGTGTGATTAGTTAACCAGGCTAGACCTGAGTTCTCACAAGAAACACCGACCATAATAATAATAATAAATAGTCTTTATTGCATTAAGTAAGAAAGCATATAAAAAAAATGATGAAAATTAAATGCGGGGCGAGATTCAGTTACAGGGGGTAGCTTCCCTGCAGCTGCTCTTCCACCTAAACCCCATGATAGGACATACACATTCTGGTGAAAACAAAATATATGGCGGTATAGATAAATATAACTCAACATGACTTTCAAAATTTTTCATTTCACACGAAAGATAAATCTGAAGGATACTAAGTGGCCATTAGTAGTTTTTGTTTGACTTTACGTTTGAATTGGGCAGCGGGAAGTATGGAGATGCAACGAGGTAATCCGTTATAGAGGTTGGCAACTTGGTAAGTGAATGAGCGTTCGAAACCAGTCGTTGTGTGCTGTGGTGGAGTAAGCAAACCTCTATAACGGAGATTCAAGTTGTGTACGTCGGTGCGAAAAGTGATTTTATTATACAGGTAAGTGCTATGACATACTATGCTGGAAACCGCATGCTGGAAAATGAAAAACCGCGTCATGTATAATTAAATGCATAAAGACATACTAAGTGCGTTTTGCGGTCGCCGCATATAAATGCGGTTTGCTGCCGCAACTTGTCGGCGGGAATGCGGTTGCGGTAACTGGGAGAACACAAAGAAACAGATATTCGATGACATACTAGCCGCAACGTTTCTGCCGGCAAGTAGTAGTGTCTTCAAAAATGTCTGAAAACCACCATAACTTCTGATATCTGCGTAAAAAATATTAAATTTATCGGGATGTAGTCGATGATATGGGTGCACGGAATACCTCCTCCCCCTTGGGTTGCCGAGTAACCCTTCTGCTTCGGCTGCACATACAGCTACCACATTAAGAAAATATTTGTATGCGTCCATTCTCCCCGAAAATTATTCAATAACTGCAGTAGCAAGGTACTATTTTCTGCGCCGGCATGCGGTTCCCGCATATAGTATGTCATAAAATGAAAAATGCGGGAACCGCTCAAATTTGCGGCTGCGATTTACCGCATGCGGTTTCCAGCATAGTATGTCATAGCACTAAGATGGACTTTGATTCTGAATAATTTTATGATAAAGGCATAGTGACCTTAATTTACGTTCTCCCTTCATATCCACCCATCCGATCTCTTTACGTTTATGAGTGATGGGTGCTCCCCTTCTTATGCCAAACATTAGCCTCAAGCAAGAATTCTGTAAAACTAGAATTTTCTTAGTATCACTAAACTGTAAACTAGAGTTGTATAATACATCACAATGAGGCTTCTATACAGTTGTAACATCACTGTATAATCGGCACCCCAACGCTTCGCACAGAAAATCCTCATAAGGTTTAGGCTCTTCTCACATTTGAGCACTAATGCTTCTATGTGGCTTTTCCAATTAAGTTTAGTGTCTAAAATCAATCCCAAGTATTTAGCCTGCGTTTTAACTGGAAATCGTTCATCTGCTAGGTTAACGCTATGAGTAGGAAGATTTCTGTGTCTTGAGAAGAATAATACTGCGGATATTTGTTGACAGACTGAATGAGTGATCCGATAACCATTCTTTGGTATATCTCATTGCCTGTGACATTTGATCCATGAGTTGGCGTAAATTATTATCTTTTCTGTATATACATATATCATCGGCATATTGGCATATGCTAATTTTACCTCTTAATTCTCTATGGAAACTAATACAGTATATATTAAAAAGTATGGGACTTAAAATTGACCCTTGCGGTAACCCATTGTATACAAACCTCGCGCCTATTACTGTACCATTGAATGTACGGACGTACACTGCGCGTTCTCGGAAAATGGAAACAATGTTTCTTGCCACACGGATGGAAACCCCTAGACAGCATAGTTTATTTTCCAACTTATCCAAGTTAACGTTACAGTAGGCATTTTCAAGATCCAGCAGCGCTGCGCAGGTGTACTGGTTTAGGGCAAAAGTAATTTGAATATCGGATACTAATTGTGTTAAAGCATCTACCGCACCTTTGGACTTCCTAAAACCATACTGACCTACCGGTAGTATGTTATTGGACTTTTCTTTAGTGCATCGGATAGGTCGCGGAAGTATGAAATTTCTAAAGTTTATTGCAACGCCCGGAGGCGTGCGAGCCGGGATTATATGGATAATACTTCCTTGGAAAGTTTTGCACTATGTATCACACAATGAAAATACACTATACCAATCGGCGTATAGAAATGAGAAGAGCGTTCACTAAATACGTCTTCAACCGGTGAAGTCGCGCTTTCGCCTTTTCCTCTGAGCTCAACTAATGAAATAATATGTCTGAGATATATTCGCTTCACTTAATATGGCTTTCTTGTGAAATATTTAACGATCAAAGGATTTCCTACTGTGATAAATTGTTTATTTGTTACTCAGTTGTAAACGTTGATTAACAAGACAAAACGCAAACGGGTAAACGTCATGTTTAAACGCTACTGGCTTGTAAAACTGACAGCAGACCTGTAAAACTGAAAGCAGACCTGTAAAAATTTTACAAGTTAGTAATCTAGTAATTTCATTGGCCAGAATTAATGCGAAGTCTGTTACATGGATAACATATTTTAGACATTTCTTCAAGATCAATTTAAAAACTAATTATTTACGTTTACTATTGTTTACAAATGAGTAACAAATAAAATATTGTACATTATACGCCAGGTAATAGTTTTTACTGGCTCTAGGAGATGACAAGCTCGCCTAACGGCTCGCTAGTCAACTTCTCCTATCGCCAGTAAAAACTCACTTACCTGGCTAATAATGTAAAATACTATTGATTCATTAGCTACATAGGCTTTAAATAATATATGTCCTGCCTAAAACACACCTATAATAATAGAAAGCATGAATTACTGAATCGGTTAAGTAAATTAGACTGCGGTATTTTAAGGGAAATAAGAGTAGATCCATTAACAGATTCAAACCAGCTTCTATGCTTAGTTCTAATCTGCCGATAAACGTAGTTAATTTATTAGCTCGCAATGCGGTAGTTACTTCTGAGACTGAGTTACCTACCTATACATCTTTTCCAAAGAAAGCTATAGATAGAACAAATTCGAGGTTACTTGCATCTTTCTTCTCACGAGATTTAACGTCAAATGTCGGTGAAAACTGGTGCCAGACGTTCAGGCGTAAATATTTTACAACGGGGAGCTACAGAATAAAATTCAAACGTTTTTCTCTCGCAATCCGTGTCAGTTGCGTCCTCATTTGACATAATACAGATTTCAATTTAAATTCCCCTGTAAATACTCGAATCTCTACATCTCTACAAAAAGTAATCCAGCAAATATGTAACTTTGTAGTTACACAACATGAAAGCAGCAAGTTATATAACAACCACTATTGTGCAATATAAACTTAACTGAAACATACTGAATGTGATACAACCATCCTACTGAACAGCTATATAACATTTAACGTGAATGTAATAGCGCAATAACAATAACTTGTACTAGGGATACCTACAATTTTACAAAAAAAAAGATGAAACAAAACGTAACACAAAATTAGTAGGTGCATAACTAAATCCAAATATATAGTTTAAATAAAAATTATTCTTAATTTAACTCGCATTTTACCTATATAAACCCATTTAGCGTCACGCTTGAAACTTTTATAGCTAATTCCAACATAATTGATGGTTAAAAGGGAATTTACAGCTTTAAATTTGCGTTCAATCTTATTACTGTCACCGTACGTACTTCGTTGAAAATTTTCGAACATAAATGAGTGGTTTTGTAAGTTGAATGGCAGTACAAGAATATTAAATAGCTAAAAGTAAATCAAGGTATTATATAATATTAATATTTTAAAAGCATGGCAAAGTTCTGCGCATAAATCTAAAGTAATTTAATCGAAAATAGATGATGCTATAATGATGGTTTGCCTTGTGTATGAGCGTTTTCTCTTAATTACTCATATGTTCCCATTTTCAGTGCATAATTCTGTTGTATAACAGAAAATCAACAAGTAATTTTGTAGGTTGTGAGAACAAAGCGGCGATAGTATGATACTGAATCCTGTACTGAATATAGTATCCAGCAATTTTGTTTACCCATTCATGTATTGTGTAATGTGTATAATATTGCTATGTGCCCAGTATACCCACACGGAAATAATATATAAGACTGTCACGCTAGTATTCGTCACTGGAAATGAATTCAAAAGGCCACAAAAACTATAGATTTACAAACAACATTTAATTCCATTTATTTTTTCAATTTTATAATTACACACTCGGCTTATCCAAATTACACGAGACACATATACGAGACAAAATTTAAAAAAAACACACAATTCTTTCGTCTTTCTCTCATACTACGTAAATTATACCTCACGGAAACAAATTGAATTGAATGCGCATCAAAGTACCGTAATTAATTAAATTAATTAAAAAGGGTTAGTAACTTTAGCGCATTTTCCGTGAATTAACCAGTACAGTCCCGAATGGTCATGTAACGGACTACTTATGCGTACAAGGGAAAATCATAAATATTCTCTTCGAAACTTCCCAGCGGCGTCAAGCGCATTTGTAATGACATAAAGGACACCCTGTGTGTATGTGTATATTAGTTAAAGCAAAGAGCATTATGCAGTATGATCTTTGGTTAAAGCGAGGGTTAAAGTGTCTAGGTTAATGTAATAATTGCAAACGACTCTGCTTATTTATAGATATTGCAATGTTATGTTTGATGACACAAAAAGTAATAAGGACAGGGCGACACTTGTACTTGGCGTTCCAAAGGTTGAATGAGGGAAATTGGTTTCGGTACTGAGACATCAGGGCCCGTTCGCGTATTATATTATTATTATATTATATTATATTGGCATTCTGTATTATTATTCAGAGAAGCAGCTGTGTGGTCTCATTCGCAGAATACTATGGCTTCACGTTACTCGTAACTCCTAATCAATAAAATCCATTATTATTATTATTATTATTATTATAATATAATCAGCCCTGTGATATATTACTAACGTTAAATTTAACGCGCAGGTTAACTGTCAAAAATGTCATTTTGCCTATAGGCAAAATAACGTTTTTCGGCAGATAACCTGCACGTTAAGTTTGACGTTTCTGATACATCACAGGGCTAAATATCGTTGTTTAAACAAAGACATACCGCGATTCAAAGCACCGCTATGGTTTAGATTGTTTAGAGCAATCGTGCCCAACTGGTATTGCTCTAAGGGCGATTTGGAAAATTCCGATACACCACGCACACTTACGTACGTTTTTGTATTTAACAGGGCCCATGAGCTTGAAAACTTGGTCGCTTTTGTTGTCCGTGCTTTTAAGGATGATATCACTGCCAAGTCTAATAATTTCCAATTCAGCTTCCGTTTTATTAATGAATCAATGCGTTTCCATCAACAAAGCCAGGTGTGAAATATCGCTACCGATAAATGGATGCTTGCCAAATATATGAGAGATTCCCTACAGAACATATTGTCAAAACGCCTTCCGAATTCCGATTTTCCGATTAAGCAACACATTGCGCTCTGAATCGCACTATATAATTTACTGTGAAATTATATGCGTAATGTGAAGCCATAGCATACTGCAAATCAAATCACAGCTGCTCTGAATATAATAGTAGTAAGTACTGATTTACACACATACAATGGTAGTACAGAATGCCAATACGCGGCCCGGTCGCTGCGAGGGCGCGATCATGCGGTTTTTCTTTTGCGTTTTGATTCTGAGTTTTGTGTTTAATTTATTTCAACAAATGAGGTTACCGCTATTTTATTAATGATTCTCGAGATCGTTTATAATTTTGTATTGCTGTCTGTCTGTCCGTGTGCACGATAACTTTGTGTAGAGACGTCCGATCGCTTTGAAAATTGATATACATGTTCTTCAGAATATAAGAAAGGTCGCTATTGTTTTTCGGCTACGGGACAGCCCAAAAACTGCCCAAACCTCCAAAAAAGAGTTTCTTTATAATTCTTGATACAAAGAAATGAGGAATGTCCAGTTTTCTGTGTTAGTAAATATTAGAGAACTATGCAGATTAAAAAAATTGCGCATGCGCAACCCAACTTTTGTATTTGCGCAATCTCAATTTTTTTATCTGTTAAGATATTTAAATGAAATTTTGTAATACGGACTTCGAGTAAAAGTAAAACTAATGCCGATTTAAAAATTTGTTTTACAAGCTATGCTGATCTGGTGGAACAGAATCAATCCCTTAAGGTTTTTTGAAAACGTTACCGAATATTTCAATGAATGAATAATAAAAATCCATTGTAAATCATAAGGTCAGATTTTTCAGGTTCTGAACTCTCAATTTCCTTGTCCAACACGAGCAATAGAATTAATTTGTTGGTTTTGCAAATTGCACCTTCTGTGTGGCATAAAGACAGTGGAACTAGAGAAAATGGATAGATACGTATCCATATTCAAAGTATTCTCCAGGGATAGTCGCAACAATTTTCGGAATAGAGGCCTCTGCATCTTCACTTCCACAAACTTTACATTTTTCCACAAATTTTCCCGGAAAATATTAATACTGTATTTTCCTTTATTGGTTTTTTGAATTTTTATTTATCTTATGAACATTATCTGATAAAACTTTGTTACTGTTCTTTACCTACATAAGTTCCTCACATTCAGTAGAAATTTTCAATACTTTCATTCACAGCTGGAAAAGTTATATAAAAATTGCTTGTCAATACTTTCAGCGAATGAATTTAAGTTCTGCTTTATATGACTAATAAATGATTCTACTTGATCATCTGTAATGTCGTGCGTCTTTAGTAAATCTGTTCTGTCCATTATAGAAGTAATGACATCGAGCGAATGCTGTGACTTTTACACCAGCGCTCTCTAGCAGCAGTCGAATTCGTCTTTCCACCATGCTCGTGTTGTTGATTTTGGGTGATATGGGCTATAAACTACTATCACCCATTTGAATTTTAAGCTACACACTAAAAGTTTAATTTTTCATCTTTCCGACAAGATTCACACACATGCGGTTATCAAATGTGCACGTGGTGTATTCTTTCAGTACCAAGATAATGCGTTTGGAATATTCTGGGTACATTTTGCTCTAAAACTTTTGACCTAGACCACAGAGAAGAGTTATATTGAATTGTTACACATCTAAGAGTCATAGGGAATTATCTAGCGAAAGTCCGAACTCGATACATGACCTAGGGAATGAAATATGTTGGTTTCTATTAGATTGAGCCCTCACTTTTGTTCCTTAAAAAATATCACCGTGCATACCATGGTGCGTTCAAACGTAACAGGATTATTAGTAAGGGAGGTATGGTAATTTCAGGGGTAATTTGCATTTGGGTAAAAAATTACCCTCTACTTTCTTTATGAAAATACACGTTTGGAAGTCCCAAGAATCCGAATGAAACAAAATCTCGATGATGTCGATCGGTCTGTCCGTGTGTCGATCTGTCGGTCTGTACTTGCATTTCCGGCTAAACGGCTGAACCGATTTAAACCAACATTTGTCCACACATTCTTAGATATAAGAGCAGGCATAAGAGGAAGAGCTGAAAAGCTTTTGGGGAGAATTGCGAATGCGAAAGTGTGTCAAGCTCTCATTTCGGGCTAAACGACTGAACCGATTGGAACCAAATTTGTTACACATATTCTTAAACATAAAAGAACAGAAACGCGCATGCGCAGGTGTGTGGGTGGTATCTGTGCTAGCCACAGCAATTTTTTTCAAGTATACATATAGCCCATATGTAAATAATGCTTTTAAAATTGCTGGACAGTCCAAATTGGCTGTTCTATATGAACGATGCGACATACTTACGCTGTCGATTGCCGAAAACAAAATTCGCAAACTTCTGTCCCCTATACAAAATAATCAGACAAAGAAGAACGTTTTCCCTTTTTAATAATTAAAAAGGTTAATTGCGGCAACGAACGAATAGGTTAAGGTCGACTCTATTGAAAGCTAAAATCACAGGTGTCATATTTACATCTGTTCTAAAATGTTCCATTAGCTATGGTTGAAATTGGAAGAGAAATCGCCATTAATCCTCATTTAGTCGTTCCAATTTACCTCTCTGCGTAGAAATTAGGAATTAAAAGCTTAGGCGCTATAATTGTGTGTACCTTAATTACCCGATCAATTTAATTTTAAGCCAACAGTCGACGCTAATCTGTTGAAACTATGCCGAGGATCGAACACGATGGCAATATTTGTAATTTATTCTGTCAGATAACTACGAGTGTATGTATATAGTAATTAGTAGGTAATATCATAGTACTTAAGTAGATCCAGAGCGCATTTTAGTAAACTACACAAGACCTATAGGTAGTGCCTATCGTTTCTAACTGCTTTCATTACTTTTCAGTTGGAATATGGCGAAGAAGTATGGAAGGAAGTTCTACGTCTATCAGATTGCCCATACACCGTCTTTAACACGCATCAAATATATCCCGACTGCGTAATACCATCCCTTGCTTTGGCCTGTGCAGAGATTACATCCGATTCTTACGACAGCTTTATGAACTTCTTTGGTAGATGTTTTATAAGATATATGGGCAGATTTGGGTACATAAATCTTCGATATGTCGAATATATTGAGTAAACCTATGAACTTGCAGATACGATGTTTCCATACAAGCTACGGGGCGCTTTTTTACAGATTTTCTGCAAAACGTCGATAACCTTCATTCACAATTCAGATTTACTTATCCCAAAATGGAGAGCCCGTCGATGTATTTAACGGAAGTTAATGAAAATGGGTGCAATTTGGTCTACAGCAGCGTTCGACAAGGTTTCAAACATTATTTAATGGGTAAGAATTCCACAAAAGAAAGAAAATTTATGAGATTATTGGTTAAATTAAATTGAAACCGTTTCTATGCCTTTCTGTGCCTTTTTTAATTTAGCAAAGTGAATATTGATATTCCGTATTATATATAACGCACTTAACTTTTGATTATGAAAGTGGTACCTCCTGACATGTGATTTTTACACTTACACGGCGTCGAGTTAAATAAAGTTATTTTATCAGGTTATTGGAAATGATGAAGTGTTTTGTTATAGTTAAACTTTGCAGTGGATAGATGAGAGGAGCGAAAAAATAAAAATCGTCAGAAACAATGTTTGCCATATTATTTCGCGCCTTAAAGCATAAAATTGATATTTATATACAATACTTGATTTTCAATTGACAGGGATATGTTTTTCCTTTACGTCAATAATACTGTATTTTGTTCGGTGGGGCGATAAGGTCAAATGTTACAATACAAATGCTTTTATTTGATGGGTTAGTGCTAGATCCTCATAAATGTCAAGTTTCATTCTCCAATTAACGTCTTAAATGAAGTTCTTTGTAATAGCTTGTTCTTTACGCTTCTTTTTATTTGAGGGAGTAAATAGTTAGAAAAGGTGGTTCCGTAGGCTATAAATTAAAATTGGCACCATTTTATAAAACATTTCAGTTTTGGTTTGTAATTTTGGTATGGGGTTGCCATTTAAAATTTTTGAAGAGGGGTGGGGCTGGGGTGTTAAGGGGGTGGGAGGTTGTCACTCAAAACGTCATTCTGGTTCCCCCTCGATACCCCCGAAACGATTTTGCGCGATTTTCGATATCTTCTTTAGTTTGGCCGACTGCATGTTTTAAAATTGACACCCTGTATGTCAGTGCAAAAT
Source organism: Photinus pyralis (assembly GCF_008802855.1). NCBI lineage: Eukaryota > Metazoa > Arthropoda > Insecta > Coleoptera > Lampyridae > Photinus > Photinus pyralis. Next base: position 15,902,729 of record NW_022170596.1, read on the forward strand.
GTGACATTTTAGAGATGGGAGTAGAAACATTTTATTTTAGTATCATCACAAAGCTGAGAAAAAATCACTAACGGTTTATTAAACTTTTTTGTTGATATCCTTGGAGGTAAGAGAACACCAGCGCATTCTCAAAAATGGCATTTTTCGGTTTTTTGGTCATAACTTCGCTATTTGTAGAGCTACAAGAAACTTCGAATGAGAAAATTAATCAGTATATAAAATTCTGCATAACTTTGCCCATTTAAGCGGCTTTGTATCTTTTAGGGTTTACGATTTTCTTACAGCAAAAATGAAAACAAATCTTACCCTATATTTGCAGGTGGGATATCTAAATATTGTGAATATTTGCACTTTGCATTGAATTAATTCATACATACCTACCAACATTTTACCACGATATGTTTGTAGTGGTTTGATACAATGTAATGCTTCTTGCACTATTTCCTAAATGGTTCTGTTAAATCAAAGCCAATAAATAGATCAAAATGTTACAATGATTAGGTACACCAATTTTCCGATTTTCAGATTTGGACACAATGACACAAAAGTAAAAACTTGCATTTAATTATTTTTAGCTTCCCAGGCTAGGTAGCTATGGAGAAAGCCGTTTTTTGAACATTTCAAAATTTCATCAAATGTCGACGTTTTAGACCATTTTAAGCAACTTTTAAAGAATAAAATTTTTAGCTTCCTAGCATGTGCTAGGAACGTTTTTTGAACATTTCAAAATTTCATCAAATGTCGACGTTTTAGACCATTTTAAGCAACTTTTAAAGAATAAAATTTTTTTCCGTCTGTATGTACGAACGTACGTACTGTTGGCACTTTTCTGAGAAAACGGCTCGACGGATTTTGTTGAAATTTTGTATATATGTTTTAGACATACCGAACAGAAAAATAACGGGCCGGATTTTTGAAAAAAAAATTTGGAGCGCCGTAACGGCATCGAACTTTTTTTTCAAATAGAAACCTAAAATTTTTATTCTATTATTTGGAAGACCTTATTTTCCTGTGTACAACCTACAAAAAATTGGGCCGGGTTATATTATCAAAAAACGGAGAAAAAAATTGTCAAGTCAAAAAATTGTGTTGCATATGTGCAAAACGCAACGATCTTGTTTCTGAAGCAATTTAAACGAAATTTCTATGGTAAGTCCCTTTAATAAAAGCAAACAAAATTCATGCGCAAAAGTCGTGTTGCGCATGCGCAGAAATGCAATTTTCTTATTTATGGAACAATTAAAACGAAATTTGGATGGTAGGTCCTCCTAATAAAAGAAAACAAAATGCATGCGCAAAAATCGAGTTGCGCATGTGCAACATCCAACTTTCTTATTTATGGAGCAATTTTAACGAAAATTGGATGGTAGGTCCCTCTAATAAAAGCAAACAAAATGCATGCGCAAAAATCGTGTTGCGCATGCGCAGAAATCGTGTTGCGCATGCGCAGAAATGCAACTTTCTTATTTATGGAACAATTTTAACGAAATTTAGATGGTAGGTCCTTTTAATAAAAGCTAACAAAATGCATGCGCAAAAAATAGTGTTGCGCATGTGCAACATCCAACTTTCTTATTTATGGAGCAATTTTAACGAAATTTGGATGGTAGGTCTCTCTAATAAAAGCAAACAAAATGCATGCGTAAAAAAACATATGTTGGCAATTTTTGGTTTCAGCTAGGAAGCTATTCTGTCAAGAATTTGACACCTGGTTTTCCGTCTGTATGTACGTACGTACGTACGTTTGTTGGCAATTTTCTGAGAAAACGGCTCGACGGATTTTGTTGAAATTTTGTATATATGTTTTAGGCATACCGAACAGAAAAATAACGGGCCGGATTTTTGAAAAGAAATTTTGGAGCGCCGTAACGGCATCGAACATTTTTTTTCAAATAGCAACCTAAAATTTTTATTCTATTATTTGGAAGACCTTATTTTCCTGTGTACAACCTACAAAAAATTGGGCCGGGTTATATTATCAAAATACGGAGAAAAAAATTGTCAAAGTCACAAAATTGTGTTGCATATGTGCAAAACGCAACGATCTTGTTTCTAAAGCAATTTAAACGAAATTTCTATGGTAAGTCCCTTTAATAAAAGCAAACAAAATTCATGCGCAAAAATCGTGTTGCGCATGCGTGGAAATGCAATTTTCTTATTTATGGAACATTAGCTTCTTAGCATGTGCTAGGTAGCTATTGCGATAGCCGTTTTTTGAACATTTCAAAATTTCATCAAATGTCGACGTTTTAGACCATTTTAAGCAACTTTTAAAGAATAAATTTTTCCCGTCTGTAAGTGCGTACATATGTTGGCAATTTTTGGTTTCATCTAGGAAGCTATTCTGTCAAGAATTTGACACCTGGTTTTTTTCAAATTATCAATTTAGGTATAAGCACAGATAATATGTGGTATATACCGGGTGATGTGGACAGTTTAAATTTCCCGCAAAACTAAACATTTATAAAGTTGGTAACATACCAAATGTTATTTATTTAAAAGCAGTGGATCAATTAATGGATCACTAAACAATAATCACAATGAATTAATTAAAATAATTAATTTACATATCAAGCACAGTTGCACGCTCCGGTTTACGTATTTAAATACGTTGCCTGAGGGATAGTCATGCTAAATAAACGATCACCGTAAAGTTCTTTTCGGTTGTTCACGCATGATCGTTGCTATTCTCATAAATGAATCCATGCTTCGTCTTCAAAACAACATTAAAACATTCCAATATCTTCCTGCAAAATTTTGTATCACTTACTGTGTGCTAAGTCTGTAATAATAACAAACAGAGATGTTATCGTGCGCATTGTTACACGCTTGTATAGATATAATTTCCACATTAATTTCTTGGCGCTACGTTCTCTTACATCTTCGACAACTTCCACTAACATGGTAGGTAGCATATGTGTAATTAAGGTACTTGCGATTGTGGGTGGCCGGTCTTCCTCCGGTTCGTCTGGTTCTGGGTTGATGGTAACGTAAAACTTCTGTAACGTAATTTAAAATTAATTATTGATATAAAATAAAAAACGCACTTACGGTTTCAAACCCTTCATAGTCCAAAAATAGCTCAATAACTGAACTTTAGATTATGATAATGACTGTAAATTCAGTCTATAATTACGGGGAGGGCGCCAAAACAGAACTTTTCTTTCCGCTCTCTTAAAATCGATTGCCTCTATACATTGGGAAATCCTCGCGCCAAAGGCTCGATCAATTTAATCTTTAGAAACATAGGAGTAACATGCGTTATAATAAAAGTTTCCTAAAATTGTTATAACAACCAAGTCGAATATGAGCAGCTTCTAAACTTGTTGCGCTTGATAGCATAGATCGCGGTATAGACAAGAAGATAAAAATTCACGACGCTAATGCATGGAGATTACTGCATAAATAAATCACCTTCTAAACATGTTTGCCAATGCCTTAAGTACAGAACACTAAAAACTTTACACGCCAAATTTAATCTGTCTGGAGTTATTTTGGATCACCCGGTATAACAGTACACTACTGCAAATAATATATAAACACGTTTTCATATACGGAGGCTGACTGCCCAAAAAATTTAGCGGAAAGAAAAAAATCCACGCTTTCAAACCGTTGCGAAAGAAAAACCCTTCTTGTTGTCTTGCTGTCCAATTATAGCACAACTCGGAAATAACAAATAATCAAACTAATCAAAGCTTAAGCTGGTGCCCCATAAATTCTGCTACACTTAGGGTTCAATTCGAATTAATATAATCCGGAACAAAGATCACAAAACCTTCCCCATAAATTTCAATACGTATTTCAATAAAAATAAAAAAAGGTTTTGTGATCTTTGCCCCGGATTATCATTTACCCCATTTCGAGCTTCCCTGAGAGAATAGATACTCAACAAGTTGAATTAATATGCTTTTCACCGCTCTTTTCTAAGAGTATTTAAATTTTGTACAATTGTTGGAAGTCTGTTATAAAATTTGATGCACGAATATAAAATAGCAGTTTTTCTCCGTGTTCGTTCGTCTATGCATGGGTACTTTGTACGACGCCTCCAGCTTCCTTGTATTGTAGTCCGATTTTATTTTTAAATATAAACACTAATAGGTCTAATATGTACACCCCTGAGACAGTAAGAATGTAATTATCTTTAAATACACCTCTGCAAGATTGCCAGTATGATAACGAAAAAATGGACCTGATTGCTCTCGTTTGTATTAAGAAAACTTTCTCACAGTCAGAACTATGCCCCCAAAAGATGATACCAGATCTGGACCGGCTTTCAAAATTCGCATAATAAACAGATTTTATGTCTTACTAACCTATCATAGTACACTGTATATCTGTGATACGCGGGCATAAAGTACCACTTTATGCCCTAAGGGCATTAAGTATCACCATAGTAACTCATTTATACTTAATGACAAAACAAACAAATATTTGCAGATCATCGAAAATTAGAAACGTCAATTATTAATTGTCAATACCTACTAAATCGCAAGATTGGCCTTATTTTGAATAGATTCTGGAACTTTTTCCTCATTCACGATGAATTGAATTATTTAAAATTACGTTTGACGTTTGGATGGTTTCAATCACATTAACAAATTCGAACAACGCATACTTGGTCAAACTTTTTAAAAGTATTATTTTCTAAAGTATTAACACAATCTGGTAAGTAGCTAAATGGGGAAAAATTAAACTATCAACTGGTTCAAAAACAACAATTTTCCCTACTCGTTTTATGTTTGTAAATCGACACCCCATTTGATGCGAAGCCTCTTCTGCCAATCTAAAATTCTACCATTCAATATCGGCCCGTTTGACAGAGTCAACAAACACGCCACCGCCATACTCAGGTCAACTTCGCCTTTTAAATCGATAGGTACCGGCTCCGGTACCGGCATAGTGTAAGCCTCGGTGTAAGCTTACACTATGGTAACTGGCAATAAGTATAGAGAAAGGCATCTACATTATCGGTTTGATTTAAAATTAATAAAGGCACGACTACTTTATTTTATTGGTGATAAGTACCGATTAAACGGTGTCGTGCTGTATGCGTACCTATACATGTCAAAAGCGCCAAAAATGATTTTTGATTTTTTTTCTTAAAATGTAAATATCTCCAAAACTGTTAAGGATCGAAGGTAAAGGAATCTTAATGTGAAATAAAAAATGGTAGTTTCCATTGAAAATAAGGAAGTTGGTAACTATTTCCTGTATAACCGGAAGTAATAGAAAACTGCTACCATTTTAAAAAGTGGTTCATGGTTTATAAACAGTGTGTAAATTTTTATATTTCTCGTATAACAAGAAAGATCCTGTATATTATACTTTAGTTTTATAATGAGTTTAGACAGTTGTTTATTACGAATTTGCATTTTTACTTCCTAATGTAATTGCTTCGTTAATGACCTGTACGCAAACCGCACGTCTTAATTTTGTCAGTCTCTGGAATTTAACCAACCCTACCTTGTACGTCAATAGCACTAAATAATCTTTGTACGCTTTTGGCACGTACGCCTTTCGCCCTAATTCGATTAAACGCCATATCTAGTCAACTCCATCTAAATACTTTATTTAGATTACCTACCCCTTTTCACCTTTTTACCTTATTTTTTTCAGAGCAAACTACCTTCTCTTTGATTTATAACACATTTGCAATCATATTTTATGACACAAGTAATTTATTTTATTAAGAAGCAAAAACTTTGTTAGAAATTTACATAATATAGCACACAAACCTATGTACCTATATACAGTCATTGAAGAAAAACACTCATTCAATGAATGTCGCTGAAGTTAGTTTGGGAGCGTAATGAAAACAATATAAATTAACTACGAAAGCATTTAAAAACCTTACAAGAACATAAATTATCAAACTACCCCTTATAGTAACTACTATAATAAGTATACCTTCATAACTTCGTTATTACTTTGCAATAACTGTAGCTGTAACAGGCACCAAAAACTCATAATAAACATAACTACTTATACAAAGAGACGCTTTACAAGGTGCCGATGTTATGGTACGAACCTACTCTTAAACGATAGAGTAGAATTACGACTTCTGCAATTAAGTTTGTAAGAGGCTGGAACAACATTTTAATAAGATCGTAATAACAATAAAAAACACTTCTGCCAAGATAGATATTTTAGATTCTTTAGATTTAGAGGCTAAAGGGACGAATCTACCCTCCAAAGGTAGGGGTAAAATTATAACGTAGTAAAGAATTTCAGATACTCAAGTAAAATTTATTAGGTTTTTTAGGCGATCAATTTCTATATACTATCATCGTCAGGCCTTAGGTAAAATTCGACGAATCTACCCTCCAAAGATAGGGGTAAAATTATAACTTCTACAATTATGTTTGTAACAGGCTGGAACATAATTGTAGAAATTATAATTTTACCCCTATTTTTGGAGGGTAGATTCATCCCTTTAGCCTCTGCGTCTGAAATATCTATCATGGCATAAGTGTTTCTCATTTTTAACATTATTTGATGAAAGTTGTTCCAGTCTGTTACAAACATAACTGTAGAAGTTATAATTTTACCCCTATCTTTGACGGGTAGATTCGTCCCTTTAGCCTCTGAATCTGAAATATCTATCTTGGCATAAGTGTCTCTCATTTTTAACATTATTTGATGAAAGTTGTTCCAGTCTGTTACAAACATAACTGTAGAAGTTATAATTTTACCCCTATCTTTGACGGGTAGATTCGTCCCTTTAGCCTCTGAATCTGAAATATCTATCTTGGCAGAAGTGTTTCTTATTTTTATCATGATTTTATTAAAGTTGTTCCAGCTTCTTACAAACTTAATTGCAGAAGTCGTAATTCTACCCTATCGTTCAAGGGTAGGTTCGTCCCATAACATCAGCACTTGTAAAGTGTCTCTTTGCATAAGTAAATAGTTATGTTTATTATGAGTTTTTGGTGCCTGTTACTACAGTTATTACAAAGTAATAACGAAGTTATGTAGGTAGACTTATTATAGTAGTTACCCTTTTTTTTGATAAATTCATAAGTTGGTGTAACTTAGCTGGTCAACTGTAATATTAGCGAATCCGAATCCTAATCCCAAGCTAACTTCAGCGACTTATTCAATGATACAGATATACAGTTAAGTACCTGAACGCCAACTATAACTCCCTTCTTACTGGTTAGGGCATATTGTTGCCAATACATCAGCATACCTAAAGAAAAGTACGTCGGGTGTAAGAGAAAAACTCTTCCTTTAATCTCAAACGCGTGCTACATTTATAACACCACGAGATTAAAATGCCTTCCAACACTCCACAGACTTTTCTAAATAAGTTAATATTTTGTACTTATTACCGTTAATTACGCACATCCGCAAAAAAATTACTGAGTTTTCCCCCACACAGACAAGTTTTCACACATTTAAAATGTTGGGATTTAAGCTAGAGACGAACGTTTATGCTAAAAAACTCCCTTTTCAAAATGAAAATTTGTTACTTGTGTCTAGAAGGGTTTATAATCGCGTGTTTTATAACATTATTTCTTGTTCTTAAAAAGTTATTCATTACGTGAATCTATTAGTAGGTACACGAATGTTCAATAATGGAAAAATTTATTACCATCAATAAAAGCCCAAGGACAAGTGATACCCATTAATCCTTATCATTGATTTCAAAACTGACACACTAAGGCACCGTGTAGGCTCTGTTGATCTCTGATTCTCGATTGTAAAGTGGAAAAGGTAATGGTCAACGTGTTTCATTCCTCCGACACCCCGAGGGATATCGGATGAGGATTGCTCAGGGTTCCCAGGCCCTCTTCAGTCAGAGAACGAGAATGTAAGGATGGATAAAGTTAAGGATAGGAACGGAAGGAACGGAGTTAGGGTGCGGAAAAGTACTGCTTCAGCATTCGCCTCGTAGATTTCAACATGCGAAGCTACGTACGTCCAGAGGAAAACCCCAGACAGTGCAGTCGGGAGCGGGATTCGAACCCACAACCTCCCGAATAGCAGTCAGAAACGCAACCACTTCGGTTAGTAAAGTGTAAATTTAGACGGGACTGGTATCTAATTCCGAGATTAATCCCAAATCTTCCATAACACTTATCGCAATAGTAGTTGTGGCTCTGTTGGATACACCACATCTCTGAATGACAATTTACTTTTAAACGCATTTGCGAACTCAATTTATGCTACTGCTAAGATTTGCTTGCAAATATAGTGTAAGACGTATCTTTGGTGTCCTTCTGGATCTGGTCTTCAATCGCCTACGCTTCCATCACATCTTCTATTTCAGTTTTCCCTTCATTCTCCACAGAGCTTGAAGTAGAAGCAGCAGGTGTCTGTTTTGCAGAACGAATAGCATCCTGTCCTGTCCTTTCGCAATAAGATCCCGCTCAAATGAGAGCCAGGATGCTGTAGAAGAACAAGTACTTACGAGAGAGTGCGCATTGCAAAAGCGAGCGCATTGAACTACATCTTCAACTACATACTTAGAAGAAGCAAGAATCCTCGAAGAGGAGGAAGAACGTCGCAGCCAGCAGTTGTCATAGTCCGAAGACTCAAGTACTGTAGACGAGCAGAAGGCAGCGGCCTGTGTCATGTCATGGAATCAACAAGTTGTTGATGAAACAGACAACCAACGGGAGCCGGAGATTTTTCGGCATTAAATACATTCTATCCCTAGAGCTTCGTTGCCCAAAATGACTTTTAAAATTAAGTTACAGGTAGATCGTTTCGATTTTGTAAATAAATCTATGATAGAGCCAAACGGTGGCGGTTTGCGATATTAGCAAAGGAAATGGTTGATAAACACATTAACTTACCTCAAATTGAGGGATTTCCTTATTAATTTGAGCAGCAACGTAATTCATCAAACCAAAGATCATTGATCAAACTCAATAATTGAATATTTTCAGCTTGGTAATGCCTAATTTTGTATAGAGGAACATATCGTCAGCAAGAATTTTGTAGTTTCTGCAACTGTGCTTTATTGTAGTCCGGTAGAAAATTAAAGTAGACTGCAGAACAGTAATCTGCGTGTGGATAAATTAACGATTTGACATACTTAATTGAGGAGCATTTTTTATTACGAATATGACGATGTACGTACGGCACACCACAAAAAACAAAAGTTGGAAACTGTTGGTTTCAACAGGATAAGTGCACCCGCGCAATGCGCCCGAATCGTGCGAAAATACCTATCAGACAAATTTCCTTGAAAGGGAATAGGGGATTGCGCGGTTACCCCATTGCTGATAGAGGTTCCTTGGGAGGGTAGGCCGAGAAGGTCAAAACCGTTTTCTAATATTGTTATGAATAAAATAAATTTAAACGCTAAAATAGATTATTTTTATCGGTTTAATGCTGTTGTGTAACATTTTCCTATGTTTATATTACTCGAATAAATGAAAAGAAAATGTGTGTGTCCCATTTGTTAACCAATGAGTCACACTTATCTTTTACTTTCGGTTTCCTCTCTAAAAAATTGATAATTTTCACGAAGACCTTTGAGGAAACTATTCTTTTTGATGGAAAATATACACAAACATACAATTGATTACTAATTGATTTGATCTAGATAAGAAAATGTGCCTTCTATCTAAAGGAAAACAATAAGACCGATTTTTGAAGTACATCCCTTTTACGAAGAATATTAACTATCGACAATTTGTTAGACTTGAACTTAAAATGTGAATTTTTGCAAATAACGCGTCTTTCTTTCTTAGGTCAATTGCAACAAGTAGCAATGGAATACTTCCATTTAGATGTGACGACGACGGTTCTGGAGACGAGATTATCTAACGCTAACAATCGATCATTGTATGTAATAACACTCCGTTTGGACTTCGACAATTCGCAATATGTAAGTATAAAAGCATAAAAATCTTATGCACGTGGTAGTTAGGGGCTAAGTAGGTTATTATAGCAAGACATATCAAAACAACTGACACGTTTCCCGAAAATGAATCATGTTTCTAATAGAAACAAGCCAACGTGAGCACTTGCTGAAGTTCAGTTTATTCACCTTGTTTTCTATCCCTTGCGTTTTTGGTCTCCATAAGGGCGAAATATTAAGTTGGACTCTATTCATTAAGCGGTTTGTCAGATCAACGGCCTTAATTGGTACACGTTAGGATCAATTACTAAAATTATGTTATAGCACAGAGTAATTTAAGTTGTTTACTCCATGGCTATATGTAGATAAACAGAATGTATTCATATTATGGAAAGGTTTGTACTGATCGCGTCTATTAATAGTATCTATTGTTTAAATGTAGATACCTCTTAATTGAAGCCATTATGGTGGATTATAATCATACCGAACGAGAAATGAAGCACTAAATTACGTTAATCCAATTATTTTGAGATGTGATCGTTCTAGATACCAATACCATGTAAGCAATTAGTCATAATTTATACACATGTACTGTCCACATCCATATCTCTTCAATAGCGTAGAAGCAATGAGTAGGTAATTCACTCAATGGTAGAAGTACCTACTCGTACCACTATAATTATTTTTTTACCCGACCACTTTAAACTTAACCGATCGAATCTTACAACTGAACGAGTGAAAAATGGAATCGGCGGAATCATTCGAGTTTGGTTTGGTAAGTCAATCGGTCGACTAAACAAATAATTTTAATGTAGATAATCCTTCTACGCTGTACAATCCTGCTGAAGTATGTTATCGGATTCGGACCACAAAACGACGCGACGGGTGCTTGTTTGCAGACATAAACCTAATTTAGTAAACGGTTTAGTCAAGTGAATAGAAACAGTTTCTATTTACTTAATTGAGCAAGTTGCATCTCCCACACTTGCTTTTTAGCAACTAAAACGCCAACTAAGCAAGTGTATGAGAGGTCAGTTCAGTTTAGTCAATTATCATTTTGTTATAAGAGAAGCGACATTCTGCAGTAGTCCATCAAATCGGCCTCTCGTCATCCTCATACAGTTTCGGACTCCTCCAAGCCTTCATTTGCCAGTTCTTTCAAAAGCAGACAGGAAAACCCATGAGTATTCTTGCGAACTAACCAATTTCGTATCCAAACTCGCGTTTGTCGGTTCATATCGTTTTCTAATAAATGAATTAATTTTTCACACGACACAAGTATATACATTGTTTTATCATCGATTTGACACGCCTTCGTTTAATAGTCGCCTTTTTGAAATGACTCTGAAACGCCAACTAAAATACCGTGTAGACTAAAATGTGATAAATCTGGATCCGATGGTGCCGATTATGGTTTTCTAATATTAAAAAATTTGCTGTGGATAGCACAGATACCACCCGCACACATGCGCATGCGCGATTATGGCCTTTTATGTCTAAGAATATGTGTACCAAATTTGGTTCCAATCGGTGCAGCCGTTTACCCGGAAATAAGAGTCTTATGGACGTTTGCACCGACACATTTAAGCAGAACTTAGCTTAAAATCCATGGCAACCATTGTCTCAATAATCGTTGCCATCGATTTTAAGCTACGCTTAAGCTAAGCTCCACTCAAATTTGTGGGTGCAAACGGCCATGACACACTTGCGCAAGCGCGATTCTGCCCAAAAGTTTTCAGTCTGAGAATATATGTACCAAATTTGGTCAGCTGTTTAACCGGAAATGAGAGTACAGACGGACCGATAGACCGACATTATCGAGAATTTGTTTGATTTGGATTCCTGGTGCTTCAAAACGTGTATTTTCATAAAAAAAAAGTGGGGGGTCATTTTTTAGCCCAATGCAATACCTCCCTTACTAACGTGCGGGTGGTAAAAATGACCCGTGGCCGTGACTCCTATTTCCGTGATAACAGTAGTAATCTGATTTTTGACCCATTTAACACGGCTTTCCCAGAGTCCATTGAAACGTGGACCAGCAGGAGGATTAAAATGACGATTAAATTACTTGTGACGATTCGACCGGGGGTTTCATTAATTGATTAAATTCTCTGTGAGCACCGATGAAATTAGTCCTACAGTCACTAAATATTTGAATGCACCGTTCTCGGCGGGCAAAAGACGCCAAAGCGCAACAATAAAAGCGTCTGTAAATAGGGAAGACTCCATTTATAGATGGATCGCCTATGTGGAGAAACAAACGAAAAGATAAAATATAAACCTTGACCAATTTGGCTCTACGGATTCTAGCTGCGGAGATGTTAATAGGTCCAGCAAAGTTACAACCAACAACACTAAAAGGTTTTATTTTACTTATTCGTAGGGATGGCAAGTTTCCTGTAGGAGGAGAATAAGCGGTGGGATTAACGTCGAGCCGATAATATAAAAAAGCTGTTGTATCAAGTAAACAAAGTGCTCTGGATTGACTAGATTGGTAGTATGAGTGACGGTAACGACGGACGTGGGATTCATTTCCAAATAAAACAAACAACAATTATTGATTGGCTCAAAAGGTCACGAACTATGAGATAAATTCAAGAAAGCAGATCCAGATCACCAAAGCTCATATACATATAAGCTATCCTATTGCTAACGATTAACGAAGACCTTCCGTTGCCGCGGTAATGATCCACGTGAGGACGATGGTCGAGCATCATCTACGACAACCAGGTCACTAAGTGATTCTAAAACGAATTCGATTAACTTTACCAATAACGCAGCCGCACAAAGTTCCAGACGAGGTATCGATATCTGTTTGACCATGTAATGCAAACAAGGAGAAATAACGAGGAAACAAATTACGACTCCATGGCCGCCGTGAGCCGGTTGAACATCGCAACCCAGACCTAAGAACCAAAATTTCTAAATGAGCCATGTAGCTAAAAAACTAACCCAAGAGGGTCATAGATAAGATGGAAAGTTTCGAACAAGGCATCTCATGAGGACACAATGAAAGCGAAAGTATCGAAGGACGAATGTCACTGAAGGCCAAGAATCTTACTCGTACTGGACGATTCGTATCAAACGAACGGGCTTCAACCTGTCTGAATTTCACTGGAATCCAGATGATCCAGGCAGTTGGATGCCCATTTGCGAAGCTCGAAACAGCCTAAGGCAAACAAACCTACTAAACTGAGCAACAAATTTTCTAGATTCTTCAACAGATGAATTTCCGCAAATTAAATCATCTATAAAGGTTATTGCGAATTGCATTGGCTGCAAGAGGAAGCTGTCTGCACCAATCTCGGCTAATTCCAAGAGAGTATACGACTAGCCAGGTAAGGGGCAGAAGATGCACCATAAGTAATGACGAATGACGAATTGATCCTTGCGATCATCGAAATGAATGAGAAACTGTAGCAATAATTGCACAAAATCCTTTTGAAGCTTCCCTAGCAGCACAGTTCCGTACAAAAAGCGTTTATTGTAGACTGGAACCGGCGGATGTTGCTGTATTTTGTAGGGATCTTATTCGTTTATTTATTTCCCATTGATATACGATTTATATGTGTATATTAAAGTGGTGTTATATACGTTTATAAGACGAATGCTAAAAGACGATTATTATTTTATATACGTATTACCAACGTAGAAAGTGAACTCTGTGGTTTATATATACATGAATAAAAATCGTATTTTAAACGTAGGTATAAAATCGGTGTACACAAAATCATATACCATACTGCCAATACCGAATTTATCATTTCAAAGCGCTTTAAAACCGATTGTAAACGTAAAGTGTGTTTGCTAGGTTAGGACCAACTATTTATTTATTTATTTTTATTTATTTTAACCATAGATGCTTCTCGTTTGTAAATTTTAACCGCAGATGCTTCTATTAAAAGGAAACACACCAAATAGTGTAAAAATAAGATGCGAGAATACTTGCGATTGCGTAATGCCAACTTTCTTATTTATTGAAATTTTAACCATAGCACTGAGCACAGATTAACTACAACCACAGATTCTTTTAAGAAAAAACAACATATTCATAGCTTTTTGGGAAGCACTGATAAATGCATGGAAAATGCGCTAAAGTTATTCGTCATCACGAATACCTTTTTACTTGTTTTCATAGAATAGTGCACACCTGCAGGCTTTTGAATTGAATACTCAACAAAGCAAACTAATTTTCTCAGTTTTACAGTAGTCTTTTCTTATGTGGTACTATATAGTTTTCCTGAACACGTCTCTTATTTTTATGGAGAAAGCAAGTTAGGGGGATCGAGTGTTTTAAGTGCAACTTGAGACACGAACCGCAATAAGCCTAGATATTTCGAGAAACCTGACATGGGAATTTAACGTGGTTGTCTTCTAAATAAAAAATATACTTGCGAGCCTTCTCAGCTGATACCTAAAGACGTATTTAAGATAAACAAAAAATCCTTGGAAGTAAACACATTTGAAGAGATTCCAATACTTTACACAGACTTTTTGGCAATCAACGAGTTTTTCTTTCGTGCAAGCAGTTACCTGCATTCAACATGTTCCCAAGCATGTGGTTTCCTTCCATCTTATACACCGAGTGGTAAATAAATTCAAACAGCCTTGATTGAATTTTCACGAACTACGCATATCAAACTGTGAGTGAACCTGATATTATTAATAATTAAAGTGATTAATGCCCTCAGAATTAAAGGAATGAAATTTTCTCTGTGGAATTGACCATTTTCTCCCCATATAATAAAATTACAAACACGTGAATATTATGAGAGTATGAACTAGACGATTTTCCTTTTTGTGTTGTGGTAAAGTAGAGTGAATTTCTGAGTGAATTTTTATTATTTGATAGGGGATAGGGATTACTGTTATGCAATGTAAAAATAAGTTAAGTTAGGAAACGGTTCAATTGGTGCTTTATTTGTCGTATTTGTTTACTTTTAATTTAAACTATTGTAACCATTCACATTGGTTTTAGACGTCGTACACGTGATTTTATTTTGAATTTCCCAAGAGTGTAATTATTTCCATTACTAAATTTCGCTTCAGATTTTAATTTTATTCGCAAATGTCTGTCACTTTGGATCACTTATTTCAAAGAGTGGGGTAGAAAGACGGAGCCTGGTCGGAGTAAAAACGAGGGTAACAAGTTAAAAAGTAATCGTAAACGATTTACATAAAGCGCATTTCCACTTGCATTCATTTCCCATTTGTAAGATGCAACTTCTGTTAAAATCGTAAAAATCCGGCCACAAATATGAAAGATAGCGTTGCACATGGGCAATCCATTGTTGACGTGCTACTTCAATTTTAGTTTATGAGAAGAATTTCATTTCAATGCTTTTCTAAATAAGAAAGTTGGAACTGCGCATGCGCAAACCTAAATTTTAAAACTAATTTACTATAACTAACTAATAAACTAAGATTTTTCTTTGTTCCAAGCGCCTAAGTATCAAATTTCACTTAAATAGTTCCATAGATAAAAAAGTTGGCACGGCGCATGCGCAAAACAAAATTTTGAAAGGCGGATTTTCCTTTATTCCAAGTGCCTATGTATCACATTTCATTTAAATTCTTCCATAAATTAAAAAGTTCCACTGCGCATGCGCAAAACCAAATTTTGAAATTGGCGTTTGATTTTCCTTTATCCAAGTGCCTATGTATCAAATTTCGTTTAAATTCTTCCATAAATAAAAAAGTTGGCACTGCGCATGCGCAAAACCAAATTTTGAAATTGGCGTTTGATTTTCCTTTATTCGAAGTGCTTATGTATCAAATTTCATTCAAATACTTTTATAAGTAAAAAAGTTTGCAATTCGGTTTATAAATGGTCGAGATGCGAAAAAGGCACTGTGAATTTTGAATCGATTCGACCAACTTTTGGCATTGCGTATTATATGGCTAAATCTATGCCCATATTGAATTTCATGCAATTCAGTTCATAACTAACGGAGATGTAAAAGCGATCGAACATTTCTAAACAAAGTTATCGTTCACACGGACAGATAGATGGACAGACAGACAAAGGAACAGACGGAGAGACCAACCGGCAGGCGACAGATAGCAATGCAAAATTATAAACGATCTCTAGGATCGTTAATAAACGGCAAAAGTGTAAAATTATGGAACATGTAAAAAACGGTTTTTTTTTACAATAACTTTTTTTGTAAGCCGTACAGAAAAAATTCCTTCCTTGGTACAAGACTCGACACCATAACGAACCAAATAGCGAAAAAAGTAGAACAATAGCTCTTAAGATAAAAAACTAGTAGCGTCGCAAAGTTAGACGGACGGACGGACGGACGGACGGACGGACAAAGTGGCCACAATAGCGCATTTTTTTTTTATTTTTGTGGAAATGCGCTAAAAATAGATAACCCAAAATTACGTTACATTGAATTTACAGTTTCATTCTCTTCAGTGGGTATTAATTGTTATTGTAACATACCGTTACAACCTCCACCGGAAGTTTGCATCGCCAACTGGCTCACGACTCTTTAACATTGAAAGTCGAAGGTGATCATTAGCTCTAATTTACTGTACTATAGCAGCTTCTAGGTAACCACACTATTAAGTTCTTGACGTACATAGTAGGTTTTCGCTCTCGAGATCATTGCGTTAGATTCACATTGTCATCGTCGATCTGTACTGAACCATAGAAGTTATTGACGAAGGTATACATATTTCGTTTCAATTTCGTAATATTTCCTTTTTAGCATTTTGCATTTTGATTTTATCATCATCCAATTTTATTTCAGTCCTCGTCGAATTTTATGTGCACTCACTTTTCGGAGTTGAGATTGGCTTTTATTTACTTCTTGCTGTAGACTTTTCCCTTCAATACATGTTGCGTTTGACACAGCACCATCGAGCATCCTCACATCATGCATTAAAAATTAAAGCAATTTTCGTCCATTGCTATTTTCTGTGGAGCGACTTATATGGAGAACAATAGAGAGTTATTTATACCTACCTGAAGTATTACAATAAACATTAATTTATTTTACCGATAATGAAACCTTCATTTTAATACCTATTTTATGACAGGAAAGCTTAGTTTCCATGACAGGAGCAGACCAGACTATTTTGCCTGCCGCCTGTCACTTTACCGGCCGCACCTGTCACTTTACCGGCCGCACCTGTGACTTTTCCGGTCGCACTTGTCACATTTCTATAATGACTCCTGTCATCACTGACAGATTGGCATTAATTTAATCAAATGTTAGGAAAATGGAAATTTTATATTAAAATGCGATTTCGGGTAAAATTTAATACAAAACTCGTCAGTAAAATGACACTACTTGACTCGGAAATTAAAGTACTCGGCCCTAATTTCCTCGCCAAGAATTTTACTTGAAACCGCAACATGTAGATAATTTTTCTAAATTAAATTATTCATATGTGTGAAATTTTGATACCTAATCAGTAATCACGCATGCTAAAATCACTTTATTTAATTGTTTCCATAGAGATTTCAAAATAATTAAAACAATCAGTATTATTTTTAATGCAGTTTATGCTTTGTACTTTTCAACTATACAGTCTTTATTACTAGGTACATAAGCAGGTATCAGTGAAGAAGAGTACCTAGGCGAGACGTTGTTATAATGTAGCCCGGCCGCCGTAGTGCAATATTCGCTCCCCACAAAATCAAGAAAGAGGTACGAAAAGGCGTACAAACCTTTAATGACTGGCACAAAACTAAAGGAATAATTACTTCCACACATATTCCATTAATTGTTAGTAATTAAAAAACCATTATTCTTTGTGTAGGTATATTAATATTGAAAAATATCCACATAGCCTGCGTTATAATTATCCAATCGTGGATTGAATAACTTATTCAATGAACCATCTAATTGTTATTTTGCATGTACTAGGACTGTAATGGGAGCCAGCCAAAAATATTACAGTACTAGTCAGGTAAAGATCAACTTTCTAATGTCAAAATAGTCCTGAAATTTAGATTTTCTTGACGGTTTCAGGTAAATAACTATTATCCGATCATCAATTCCGAGTTGACTGGATTTAAAACGAGTTCACATATTCGTATTATCCCAGGGTATTCCATACAGGAATGGGGTCAATGTAAGCTACAGTCATTAAAGATGCCTTTAGAATTGAACCTTTTACCATGCTTGCATTGTGGTCATGCGAGATGCGACATGCTTTACAATAATAACTGCACGCACATGCAGCTAGGTCCAGTCCACATAGGAAAATTAAAGGAACTAAAAATACTATTTCCAAACCATTAGAGTGCTTTAAACGATCTATATTTTAGTTTTTCTCTTATAACTCAAAAACGGTACGTTGCATTGCCAAACTTTTCTAGTACAAAATGAAAGCTCATTAAATTTACTACAAGTTTGCCTATGTACCTACATTTTTACGAAAAATTGAACCGTTTTCGTGCCACTGACTCCAGAAGGGTGGTAATTAAAAAATAGTATATTAAGATACAAGTGTATAATCAAGTCTTTAAAGCACGCGCAACGAGTTTAAGGGCACGACGCAAAGCGGAGTGCCTTTAACGTTGCAAGTGCTTTAAAGACCAATTATACACGTGTATCTTATAGTATTTTTTATTATACCTGCAGTATAATTTAAAAATAGGAAATACAATGAAATCATATTGACGTTATACTCGAATACATGTCTAATTAAGTGGGCTGGGTGTTCGTAATTTCACGATTGCCATGGAAATGTCACTTGACGTTTGCTTATAAAAATCGTCGTCTTTGTGAGTAAAACGATTTCCGTTGAAAAAGATAATACACCGTCCATTAAATCGCTTGTTGTAAAATCTAAACAAACGTTGGTAGGTGTAAAATCTCAATCCAGTAAAGCCTATTATCAAGCATATGAAAAGTTGTTTCCATAGATGAATAGGAAGTTACTTACGAATTAAGTCTTAAATGCATCGATAATGCTAGCATATATGAAGGAAATGTCAAAGGTATTTAAATCTTTGATCTTTTGGTGCATTCATTCAAAACTTCACTTATTGCTGGGACTAAAAAGTTGACCAGATTTGGAAGCATACCCTAAATTACGCGCGTTTGTGAAAGCTTCAACCAAAGGATAGGTACAAGCCAAAGAAATGTTCTGCATTTACAGAAAGCGACTTAGGAAGATTTTTTATTTCACCCAGATAACAGTTTCAAAAGTCATGCTTGAAGTATCGTTACTTAGCAACTTTAAAGCACGTGTGTTTTAAAGGCCCTTTTTCGCACGCATTTGAGTGTTTAAAACGGAGATTGTGATTCAGGTATAATAAAAAATGGTTTTCACTTAGGTTTTTCGTATACATATTTTGGTTCTCTAGATCTTCCTCAGTTCATTTTATCATCACAATATATTGAACACGTCCCAACTTACAGTAGACGAAGATTTCAACGAAAAATCTTTATCTTCCAATTAAAATGAATTATAGCATTAAACAATTTTGTTTAAAAAATCCACAGGTCACTAGATTAGAGCGAAAAACAGATTTAGCGATTTTTCATTTAACTGTTGTAGAATCGTTATTATCAGAAATACAACAAAATGACACGAATAAAAGTTTTAGACATTTTAATGCTTAACATGATAAAGATACTAATTTATTTTTAGATATTACAATTTTTGAGTTATAATACAAACTTTAATTTTTTTAAATGGTAGTTATACCGGGTGATTCATTAGAAGTGATGATCGCTTGAATTTCGCGCGTAAGGTTTTAGTATTTTTTGCATTATTAGATTGACGGTTTGAATTTCGTTAGTAATTTTTTTCTGTCATGACTGTCATTTAAGAAACCAGTGTCGCCGTTAATTGTTGTGTGTCATTTGCGGTTTATTACTTTTTCCATTTTGTACAATTTTTCGAGTTGATATGTACTAAAATATGTAAGAAACGTGACTGTGTCTAGTGTTAGTTTATAATTTGTTGTAAAACAGAAGCAGTATTTGTAGATTATAAATAAGTAAACAATTTACTGGAAGCATGATGATACACCACTGCAATTAAATAAAAGATCATCAGTTGATTTTGATTTGCGGGAAATTCAAATTGTCCTCACTTCTAATGAATCACCCGGTAGTTGGCTTTGACATGGACAAATTTTTCTCTTTATAACGATATACATTACATAGTAAGGCTTGCTAAATGTACTTTAATAAATAAACGCCCTGCAGTAATTTTCGTATTATTGAGAGGTAAGTAAGCTGAGTTGGCCATGGAAAACAATATCTAGTGAGATAGGTAACTTTCATTTACGACGAAAATTGGACAGGCCAATGTTATCTTCATTTTCTACCAAATGAATTTCAAAATATGTAGGATGGGTAAGATTTGGAAACACGACGCTGGTTTCAACACAACGGTGGCCCGCCGCACAACTAACTGCAAGTTAAATATTATAATAGACAGTAATTAAGAGAACAAAAATGTTTCCCATGGCAAAATCTGTTTCTACTATGTACTATTAATAATACAAACAGTTCTGTATCATGTTTATTTGTCAAAGTAAGTACAATGAACCTTATATCATTGTCAACAGAAAAAAATGACTTTTTAAAAATGTCACAGTCAACTATGATTACTATTTAAACAAATGTAAGTTTGCGTTATAACTCGAGAATTATAAAAGAAGAATAAATAATAATAAATGTATCTTATTAAGCGGAAATTTGGTCTTTGCATATTTCTGTATTTCTAATACTAACGATTCTACAACAGTTAAATGAAAAATCACTAAATCTGTTTTTTGCTCATATCTAGTAAACAGTGGATTTCTTAAAAAAACAAAAGCATATCTTGAATAAGCTCTTAAAACTGCCTCTTTCCTCATTTACCCGAATCTCTATGTCTTACGGTTTCCGAGATCCTAATGCTTAAAATGAAAAAAAACTCACCCTGTATACCATCAAAGTATTAAATGAAAGAACATAAAATCCTTTGTGATAAATCATCATCATGATATTGCTCCTACAATTTACCTATACTCGTGGTAAATTCGAAATAGTGGCTACCTACATTTTACTTCTGGCAGGATCCCAGTACACATACATCAAAGTCTCATCGGCACACGAAATGAATAGGTAATTACTGTTAAAGCTGTGAAGTATTCTGAAAAAGATCTACATAGCAACCTAATTACACAAAATTGTAAACCCCCATTCCATTTTCTGTCAAAGGCAAAACGTATTGAATCTACCACGCTTCGTTTTTCCGATAAATTACGTCAGGCGCTTTCTCTTTACATGAAATATCTAACATTTTTCGCATCACTTGATGTCGGTTAGGTGCGTGTTTCTCTTACACACGATCGATCGCTAAATTGATAAATTGGTAGAGACAGTTACAGAAATGTCTTTCAGCTAACATGCCTTAGGAGTAATTACAAGTCTATAATAAAGTTTCTCCATCAGTTTACTTGATATATTGTTTCTACCTTCAGTCTACAATAACGTAGGCAAGAAAATTGCGAGGAAATGTATGGCGTATTTGTAGCTCTTAAGCTTTCATTAAATATTCAGTAATGTATAATCAAATCACAATCAATAATTAATTACCTACATATCCGCTTCTAGAACTTAATAAGCTACCAGCATGCTCGGAGTGACCTACCTCAAAATATTTTTAAGCCCAGAAATTAATTCAGCATCACATCTTGAAACAAAAATCTTGATCATCTTCAAGTTTAATTTAGTGTAAGTGCCTTCCAGTCTTTTCCGTTGTTAGTGAAGGTTAATACCTTTATTTTATTTTAATGTTTTTGTAATTATCGTAATTTCCTATTGTTCCATGTCGCACTAATCCGTTTATTAATTGTTCGTTCGGCTACTTAATCGAACCGTTTGAAGTTTCGGAACAGTTTGTTTCGTTCCATATCAATTATCCCGTTGCGTACATTTCGTAATAGACATATCGTTTAACTTTGTTTCAAGCTTCTTGTTTTTGAATATCGATGTGGAAGCACGATCTGTACACCAACGCGAACACCAATTATAATAGAATCGCGTTGTGGCACTGGAGCTTTTTGTACCTTTCCCGCCAAACGGAGTTGTGTATGAGACAAGGCTTTGTTAGAGTTACCCCCCAATCCGTTTAAGACGGTGACATAATAATGGTTAATACCTCGTCTCGGTTTTGTAGATCACTTACAAATTTGCCAGGAACTAAAATGCGAAAGAATGAAAAGCTTTCCGATAAGCATCGAGTGTGCAAGCAGATAAGACTCAAAACGCCATATTGTTGCCCGGAACACGAGTGACGAATTTTCTGCTATACCTTTACATGTATGAAAAACGTGATCGCAGCTTGGGAACTTCGTTATGAGGAATAGACACGTTGGTTGATTTATTTTCAACTGTGAATATAGTGCGAATGTATTGCAATTTTCATACGCTAGCGAACGTTTTCGTTTTGTTTGATTTATTTTATCATCGTGATCGTGCTTCAATAAATTTTACCACAAAAGTATTGGGGTCAAAAATGCAGAAATTTTCATTGCGTTGATACTTGGTGTAACGGTTTATTTTCTTACACTCAATTCTTATAAGTCTGAAATAATTTATTTCATTTTCTACTCTTCCTTCCTTACAATTTGAATTCAAATTTAGTAACTTTCTGATATCTTTATTGTTATTACCTGTAGCTGATAACAATTATTTCCTTTTCCCATATACTCTTTTTAGTCACTGAGAGAACTCGTTGGAAATTATTTTCTAGGTTCTAGGTTTGCCGCTAGAGGGCATACGGTTCATGGTTAAGTAGAAAAATGATTTCTTTCCTAAAATATACCCAACAAACAAACATGCATAACAAATGCAGGCATCACAATCTTTTGTATGACTTTGGCATAATTTTGATCAACCATATCAATATCTGACCACGCTGTAATTTTTTCAGAACTGTCTGTTAGTACCTCACCTGATTACTCAAGATACATTGCATACAGAAACCTAAATGCTATTGATATTGATAAACTGCTCTTAGATCTTCAAAATATAGAGTGGTACTGTATTTATGGGACGAGTGACATTAATAATAAGGTACATTGTCTTAATAATATATTAACTGCTGTTTTTGACTTACATGCTCCATTAATAAACGCGAAGGTTAGAAGGAAGGCAGCGCCATGGCTAACGTATAATCTTAAATGCATGATGAAGGAAAGGGACAAAGCTGCTGCAAGATATCGTAATACAAAGGACCCAAACCATTTTCATTACTTCAAGGTTTTGAGGAACGTTGTAAATAAAGCGGTTACACGAGAAAAAAAAGCCTACATAGAATTTAACATTCGTAATAACAAGTTAAAAAGTAATCGTAAACGATTTACATAAAGCGCATTTCCACTTGCATTCATTTCCCATTTGTAAGATGCAACTTCTGTTAAAATCGTAAAAATCCGGCCACAAATATAAAAGATAGCGTTGCACATGGGCAATCCATTGTTGACGTGCTACTTCAATTTCAGTTTATGAGAAGAATTTCATTTCAATGCTTTTCTAAATAAGAAAGTTGGAACTGCGCATGCGCAAACCTAAATTTTAAAACTAAATTACTATAACTAACTAATAAACTAAGATTTTCCTTTGTTCCAAGCGCCTAAGTATCAAATTTCACTTAAATAGTTCCATAGATAAAAAAGTTGGCACGGCGCATGCGCAAAATAAAATTTTGAAACTGGCGCTAGATTTTCCTTTATTCCAAGTGCCTATATATCACATTTCATTTAAATTCTTCCATAAATAAAAAAGTTGGCACTGCGCATGCGCAAAACCAAATTTTGAAATTGGCGTTTGATTTTCCTTTATCCCCAGTGCCTATGTATCAAATTTCGTTTAAATTCTTCCATAAATAAAAAAGTTGGCACTGCGCATGCGCAAAACCAAATTTTGAAATTGGCGTTTGATTTTTCCTTTATTCCAAGTGCCTATGTATCAAATTTCATTCAAATACTTTTATAAGAAAAAAAGTTTGCAATTCGGTTTATAAATGGTCGAGATGCGAAAAGGGCACTGTGAATTTTGAATCGATTCGATTCAATTTTTGGCATTGCGTATTATATGGCTAAATCTATGCCCATATTGAATTTCATGCAATTCAGTTCATAACTAACGGAGATGTAAAAGCGATCGGACATTTCTAAACCAAGTTATCGTTCACACGGACAGATAGATGGACAGACAGACAAAGGAACAGACGGAGAGACCAACCGGCAGGCGACAGATAGCAATGCAAAATTATAAACGATCTCTAGGATCGTTAATAAACGGCAAAAGTGTAAAATTATGGAACATGTAAAAAACGGTTTTTTGTTTTTTTTACAATAACTTTTTTTGTAAGCGGTACAGAAAAAATTCCTTCCTTGGTACAAGACTCGACACCATAACGAACCAAATAGCGAAAAAAGTAGAACAATAGCTCTTAAGATAAAGAACTAGTAGCGTCGCAAAACGAGCGGACGGACGGACGGACGGACGGACGGGCGGGCGGACGGACGGACAAAGTGGCCACAATAGCGCATTTTTTTAGCGCATTTTTGCAAAAAATTTTTTTGTAAAAAGTAGCTTTTAATCTCACTTTGGCTGGCTGGCTGGCTGGCTGGCTGGTCGGCTGGCTGGCTGGCTGGCTGGCAGTAAATGCGCGCCCGTAGAAAAACGCTTGTAAAAAGAGAAGAAGTGTACATGTAACTATCGGGGCCGTGTCATTAAGAACGTTAGGGATGGGGCTACAAGATTTGGAGTCGACGACATCTGGACGCCATCCCCGAGCGTATTATACTAACCTGGAGATTTTTCAGTTTTTATCTATCTTCTTCTACAGTTTTTCTCCGATTGTTTTCAAATTGGTGTCGTCGGGAAGATCTTGTCAACGCGCACAACTCCTGCGTGGCGGAATTTTGTTTTTTTTTCCTAGGGGCGAAATAAACCACCTTTTGCGCGGCGCGCTTCGAGGGGTAGTCGACTTTGGGCGCCCAAAAGTTTCTTACAGCGCGAATCGCGGTCTCTCTTTCTCGTGTCACTAATAGAAGGTCTATTCTATGTGAAGTACCCAAAAGTTGAATACGATTTTATGCCGGGATTTTAGCGAAATCTACCAAAATGTGAATTACGAATGAACGGGACGTCGGAACTGTGTATCGACAAAGGGAATGGGTAACCCCCGACGAGATCTTACTGATGGTGGAGTCAAAACTTCAAACGCGAATTGCGAGTGCACGGTAAGTGAGAAAATGGTACCGACAAAGTGAACGTGGTAGCTTTCGGCAAGATCTTATTGATGGTGGAGTCAATATTGGCTAATAAAACACTGATCTGCCACACAAAAATGCGCTGAAGTCCCTTCGATTTCACACTAGGACTTTGATCATTTTTTTATTTTTGTGGAAATGCGCTAAAAAGTTAGCATTGCACATGTGTTAAACCAAATTTTTGACACTGCGCATGCGAAAAACCAAAAATTTCAAATAAGCCTTATACCGCCCAAATCGGTTCAGTGGTGTAGGAGGAGTACGTGTGACGGACGGACAACAAAATGCAGCCAATAGCGATTTTTCATTTTGAGGAAAATACGCTAACAAACTATCGGGAAGGATTCTTTATTTCTTATATTTGTACCGATAAATTTGAGCTGATCTTAGCTTAAAATCTATAACAAAGATTATTGGGACAACAGATGTCATTTTAAGGTGCACTTAAAAGTGAAGATTAAATTTATCGGTACAAACGACCACTACCGTCTCAGTAGGCTCACTGAAAAAAATAAGAAAATTGGCGTGAAAAATTACCCTTAAAATAAATCATACATCGGTTGGAAATGAACGAATACCTTGAGACGCCATTAAAGAAGACGCATCTTTTGCACAAATAGTAATAAATGTTGTCAAAATGCGGTTACACTCCGTAGCTTAAATAAGTTTCGGTCTACCTGAGCATAATCTTCAGATTTCTTCGTCAACCGGAAATGCCTTTTTCAGGTGCTGAAGCTCCTTCGGAAAATAGTCGGGGGATGCTGATCTCCTTTTCCACAATATGTAACTTGCGCAAACTGACGATGGAACGAAACCTGCAGTGTTTCTATCAAGGATGCCGCAGGCGCGTCGTGCTCTTATACCGCTTCTCGATTTGTAAGATAATAACGAGAACTGCCGAATGGATATCATTTCAAATACAGATAAAAAATGACGAATCGGGTTTTATCAGTTCAAAAAACGCGAACATATCATTTTTGGACGATTTCCTTAAAAAGGAAGCGGAAAAAGTTTCTTGCGTTGTCCTTCGACATACGTAACTCACAAGTAAACGGTCATATTAGATTAGAACTGGTACCATTCACTGATAATAGAGCGCGGCATTTAAAATGATAATAAATTTTTATATAGCACTAATACAGTGACCTCCCCTGTTTTATAGATAAATTGCGGTGATAAATAAGATATAAAAAATTTAAAAAAAAAGGTTTTCGCTCTAAGGCGAATAACTGTAGTGCATTTTTCAGTTTTCTGTACTTTCCAAAAGGGCATAGGTATATGCACTACGTTTTTCTTTACTAGAAACATCTTTTGTTCAAAGAAATATGACCATTAATAAGACAGTTGGCATTACACAACATCTGTGGTTAAAAAACTTCCAATTTAATATAAGCTTTTCACGAGGCTTTTTACCTTAGACTATGAAAGAAAGATATCCTATCAACCAGACTACAAAAATATTCAAACTATAGCTTTCCTTCTTCAAATCTACTACCCACCCTGCTCTTTCTTTCTCTCTCTCTCTTCGTTGTGTCCACGCTGGTACCCTCTTCTTTTTTTTGCTTTGTTTTAATTTTTTCTATAATCTTCCCTGTAATGTTCATTTCTTGTTTTTCTTTCTTCTTTCCACCTCTGTACATTCCCATATCAGGCAAGATCTTATACTCGTTTTTCATTTTCTCTCAATATTTCCACATCTGAATCCCACTATCATTTCTATTAAGATATTTCGGCATCTATTCCTTTCTATAAACTCTTTGTGTCTTTTGTTCCCTTGTGTATTTCAGGTTTTGTTCCTTTGTTATTGCAAATTATGTCTTGGTCCCTCCTTGTTAGTTGAATTTGCATACTTTCCTTGCAAATCCTTCCTTCGCCATATCTCCGTTTTCGACTATTTCCGACTATTTAAAAAAATAATATCCTTATTAATTCATATCTTTTCAAATCACTCATAAATCATTTCTATGTGTTGCGATTGTGAGAGTGCACTAAGCCCTTTCTTTTCTTTATATATACAGAGGTTGGTCTTCCTTCTTTGAAATAAAATTTCGAAATTACTAATATCAATTCGAATCTTTTTCGCAAAATAATTAATTAGTTCACGGTTAGTAAATATAAATTTTTGATGGGTTAAATGAAAATTTCCCCTGTCTTTTTTCTGATTCCTGAAAATGGATTTAAAAAAATACTTTGCTAACTTGCTCTCGGTGCCCAAAACCAAATGCCCGAAAAAATCTCTCTCTAACTTATCCCTACTTATATTGTGAATTAATTAACGACACTTTCAAAATGACTATTATAGTAATTGTTGAACTATCTTTCTTTACAAGCCGATCGTAATCGCTTTATCTTTTCGATATACATAAGTTAGGGTGTTCCTTGAAAACCTACGTACTAATTTTTGTGCAAAATTGCATTCTTACAATGCAGGAAATGACCTAATTCTGATTCTGCGGTTTGGAGTACGTAAAAGTAGTTAAGATAACAATTATCTACTATTATCGCAGACAGATTGAGTCAACGATTTCCGGAACTCATTACATCAACACGCTATAGAATTTAACTTCCATACAAATCTAAGTTTATTAAAATTATACTTCGACTGCGCTTATCAACCTGATAACAATACGCACCCCTACCGGAATCAATCTCTTACCCTACATCTCTTTTAATATCCACCCCAGAAAATTCTGGTTACAATCGCAAATTTTGAGTAATTTAAGGGTGTAGCTCCAGAATGAAACTTTTGAGACCTATTTCTTATGGATTGCTAAATGTTGAAACGAAAATTTTACACGATTTTACAGTATACGGAATAATGTGGCATTTTCGATTTTGTTAAATTGTTGAAATTCAGAATTGCGTTTCCATTATCAGATTACTTGCAATTACTCAACTTACAGTTAGAATTAGTTGGCAATTATCCGAAGTACTAACTTCGTTAAAGAGTTATTCGCATTATTGACAAAATAGGAAGTATATAGCAAACATTAGAAATAAGTTTGGGATTAAAACAGACCGCAATGTGTGTATGATAGAACTAGTTGGTGCTTCTGGTTAATAACATTTATCTTCACTTCTTAGGTTTCTTAGACTTTCAACATTCTCTGACTACTTCGACGACCAGGTCGAATGTGCTGCCGTTAGATGCCCCTCAAGAAGGTGTATTACTTTCCCGAATACCGGCTTTCGACATTCCGTTTACGAGATATTCGCATTTAAAGCTCCATCAAGTGATACGTTTTGTCAAGACCTTCACTTTTCTTTTTGTGAGTACCCACTTCAGGGATTGTTGCATTTGAAATCTAACTACGGACAAAATGGGTTTGCTCCATAATTTACATTTTATTTTGGGAAACTTGTTTAATTGCTTTTATCAGCAATAATACGCTAAAAGAACAGTCAATTTCACAGAGTAATATAAACAAAGAGATCGTTATACCTCAGGTATAAAATTGTCATCAACCCCCAAGAAACAAAAATAGTTTATCGTTCCCACGTTCTTCTCAGATGATTAAAATCTATGTTGTAATAACGAAGTCGTTTGGAAAGTAGGGCAAGTTTCGCAATTTGTGAATTTCTCGGAAAGTGATTTATCACACCACATACTATATGGGGGTGCTGATTAATTACAATAGGCAAATATAAAGGAGAATATTTCTCAAAACGCTCACATCAATTAAATTAAAGCCCCTAATCTTAACCTCGCAAACGAAACCTCAGTAAGTGTATTGAATATGATTTTACGTCGCATTTTAATTGAATTGAATATCGACTTACTTCACAAAATGAATACTAACGAGGTAGGCGATGTAGAGTTCGGTAATCAGTAGCCATAAAACCGCTCCCTTTGGTTTCAACTTTGGAGATCTGAAGCGCTTGATATTACAAGTTCGTTGTTTTTGTACTTTGAGAAACTTTATTCATCTTCAGACGAAATTATTTCAATAAACTAAGGCAATAAAAAAGTATGCAAATATCGTTTCTTCAATGGTAATGAAAACGGAATGTATGCGAATACTGGGGGCAAAATGAAACTTGTTTAATAATACACGACAAAAGCAAAGATAACATGCGAGGGGTAATAACGTTTATCATTGCCAAGAATGTTATTATTACAACTTCGCAAACATTAACATCTTTTATCCTTAGTTTAATTTCTGCCCTGGTTTAATTTCTAGATGGTATGATGAAACAATTAAGTCGTCTGGAGTTTAAAATTACAGTGGGGGGGAGTCGCAAGGGCTTGTTTATGATTTAGTACGTGAACAGATTTGCTTTAAAAGATTTATAAAATGCAAAGCGCTGCAATTGTAATTTTGGGAAACATTCGCGTTGGCTCCGGCTCTAAACCAATTTCGTTCTTCAGTTTGAATTTATTGCACGAAACGTGCCATTTCAAAAGAAGAGTTTACTTTGATCTTTCCCTTGAGTCATTATTTTCTATTGCATTTTGAACGCTCTCGGTGTGCGCTACGCACGTAGAGTTTGGATGATTCAAAATGTTGGGAGTCAGGGGACTTTATAAATTACAATGTAAACACGACGGTTTCCATTGTAAGCGAAATATTTGCAAATATCTATCTTCAGCAACTCGATAACCTTCGTAATTTTTACCGAAAGCTCGAAATTTAATTTTATCGACTTTTTGTAGTAAATTTCCTAAAGTTGCTCGTATTCGCAAATCATAGATACGTATATTTTTTCGCTAAATTTTTCCATTTAACAAGACGCTTCCTTTACCGGTGCAGGAAGTTCATCTGTACCATCGCAAGCGATCTGTTTCCTTATTTCTAAGCCGAAGCTACCGTTTCCAAAAAAAGATAACACCATTTGTAACCTAAAGGGAGTCTTGCCCACATCAACACTTGTAAGTTACTTTAAATTTTTGGTTTGTATAAAGTAGTGGTATAGCAATTTTGTTTAAAGTAATTTTAATATTCCTAAAGGAACGGACATATGAGAACCATTTAATTTAATATCAGTGATGTTATTTCTTTGGTTTGATTAAAATTTTGCGGGAGGAGCTCAAAATTTTGCATAATCTTAATTAAAAGTTCATTTCATTTCGTCGAAATCTGAGGTCATTTTACTTATATTTCGTCATTCTTATCTTCCATAGACCGCCTGTTTGTTATCGACCGTATATTAACTTCAAACGCCCTTTTTCTTGTCAACCGGTGATGAAGTGCGATCTAGTTGTAATAGAAAATCTTCAAAAATAATGTACACATGAATTACGTACAACACATAGAGAACTACTTAAGAGTAATCATGAAATATGTAGTGGCACTCACATTTCGACGAAATTATGTAAACTTTGGATGAAGAGTGGAAAATTTATTGCGTTTTTAGTTGGAGTGGTTAGTTAGGCGATTAATTAGTGCTTTTGATGGATGTTAAAATCATAAGTATACAAGGGAAAATTGCCATACATATTTTATACTGCGGAACATTGGTAAATATTCCAGTGAGGAGACAAAATTTCAACTACCTACCAAGTTTCGAGAAACCTGATTGAAATCTTTCAAAATTCAATCAGAGCCAGTGGTCAAGTTTATCAGGCTATACAAACGGTCCAATTTTATTGCACAAGGCTTTTCACCATACCATATTCCGAATTGCTGCCACCTTTCAAAAAGGAAAATCGACTGTAATTTGGAAAAAACTTCGACTCGATAAACGTAGGTTATTTGAAATTTTTGCCTAAAAACAGTAGTCGATTGTTTTGGAGGATTTTGGATAGCAATTGAAGTCATGTTAATATTCCTAAAGAGGTCGACCCACGGAAGTTTATTTCTTGAACAGATTTCAATTTCTCTCATTGATTGTGAAGTGGAATTTTAAGTTCATGGACACCATCTTTTGGTGTGGGTTCAATTTTATTTAGCATCTAGAGGTGAGTAAATCACGAAAACGTACCAGGCGGGGATTAGATAATTAATTACGTTTGAAACACAGGGATTGAAATTTTATTTTGTATTTGTTGCATGAATTACACCAATCACGAAAAATGTAAGGAAAAGTGGATTTGGAACGATATTATTTTTATCGAGATTTTTTATCAGTTCTATCAAGTATTCGCACAATCCAAGTTGCATGAGTATTAATTTGAGAGTGATCGAACCAGGGTAACGGGTTTTGATTTTCATATTATAAGGGGAAATAAGAAACCAACTTTCCGCAAGGTAAGAGTCATTAAAAGTTTATTACCGACCTACTCGCGGATTAATTATTTCTTTACAAAAACAAAAAAGTTAATGTGTCAGTAAAATTTTTATCAGGGCGGTAGAGATTAAAACATATTGTATGCACGCGGGGCTTTCAACCCCTCTAAATGTAACTAATCCGTTACAAACTGAATGTCATCATCATTATTATAATAGTTTTAGAGATATAACGGAATAATGCACTTACTCAGGATAATGAAGGTTTCCGCAGTGTGCTGCAGTAGTCGATAATTATTGTAAGAGGGCAATAGGATAAAACAATTAACAATACAATACATGACAGATTCAATTGCAGTTACCAGAAAGTTACCTATTTGTACCGATAAAAGTAAAAAAGAAGTGTCATACACAAACTATCTAAGTAATTTTAGAAAGTTTTAATGAGCTGCCGTAGTAGAAGCTATATTCCAATACACTATAATCCGAAGTGATTATGTCAGAGACAGAAAGCTTCTTTATAAAATTAAGCGAAATTACAAAGCGCGGACGCCTCAAGTTTCTCCAGGCGAAAACAAACAGACTGATTGTAACTTCTCACAAAATGTATTTACTCGTTACGTAGTTTTCCACTGTATCCGAGCTTCATTTAAATTATCCAACATGGCAAAGTGCAAGTCTATCCTAGTTCGGACGAATGGTAGAAATGCTTGCAAAGGACTACGCTTGCATCACGTAATTGCCAGTTAAAGGTGCCGCGAGTTGTAAACTTTCGACATTATGAATGAAGGAAACATTTTCAAAGCGGATAGCTTTGACTTTATTTTTTGTCGTCAGTTTTGTGTTTTAAGAAAAGATGCATCTCGTTTGAAATGAATTTTAAGATAACAGACGTCTTATTTATTTATTTATTTATTTAACCGATCAAAAGAACTTACCTGAAGTTCGATCGGAATTATATGAGGCGTCCGGTCCGAATATATCATTTTGTAACACACTGTAGATGTTTAAAGAATATATACGTCGTAAAAACAGCTATATTGTATGTAACGCAACAGTGTAGTACGCAAACACCATAAAAAGAAAAAAGAATTCTTAAGTGTACTCCTCCAAAGGGTGGTACCACTACGGTAAACTGGACAGAAAACTTAATAACTAATTAAAGTTTAAATACGGCATTCATAAACTCGTCTGAGACTGCCAGTGGTCGATTGTAAAAACGAGCGAAAGACGATGAATGTTCGGTCCAGCCCGCTGACTTCCTAATAGTGTCCAGGGACATACCATTCCTTAGGGCTGCAGATGTGGACGCATGTCTAGTGGAGTGGGCACAAAACAGAGTCATGTCCACTCCCGCTTCCTTAAGTGTCGCTTTTACCCAACGGCTCAGCGACTGTTTGTTTGCTTGCCCATGTGGTTTCTTGTAGGTCAAAAACAAGTTGTCGCAGCCCGTGGGTCTTACAGGGTCAGTCAGGGTTAAGTAAGACTTAATCAATCTGGATACGCACAGTCTTGCATTTTCCTCAAAAAAGGGCAAATTCAAACAGGGTTGTTTCCTTCCGGGTGCTGACGTTTTTATTTGGTCTGGAATTAGGATCTTTACGCCAGAGTCTAAAAACTTGATGTTGCTACACTTAATCAACGAGATTGTTTGGATCCTTTGTCCTGTTGCTAGGGCTAGCAAAGTCACCAGTTTCTGCAACAGTTGTTTTAGATTGCCATCAGGGGTGCTTCCCAAAAACTTTAGCACCTGTTGGGGGTCCCATGTAGCTTCATATCTAGGCCTTTGTGGTCTAATTCTAGATATCCCCTTCAAAAACCTTTTGAGGTTAGGATCTGAACTAATGTTCCCCGAGGTGATTAAGGTTAAAGCTGCTCTGTGGGAGTTGAAGGATCCATATCTATTTTCCGTGGTTTCCAGCAGGTTTTGTAAGAAGGATATTATCTTTAATACTTCGCCTTCATATGGGGAAATTTTCTGTTCCTCACAGAATTCCCACCAAAGTTTAAGTGTTGTGTTGTATTGCTTAACTGTGGAAACAGCTAAGGAGCTGAAAATAGTCTCTATGGCATTGTCCGGTAGTCCTTTTCGTTTGAAGGCCTCCCTGATAACCTCGCGACCACCAGGGTAAGGCTTCCTGATAAAGGGTGGAGGTGTCCGCTGAAAGGACAGAGCAAAAGATTATGTCTAGGTCTTAAAAACATAGGTTCGCCTACAATCAAATTTACAAGGAGTGGGTACCAAGGCTGAGCTTGCCAAAAAGGGACTACGAGGATCCCTGTTGCCTTGTCCTGTATTATCTTTTGAAGTACCCTAAGTACAAGCGAAAAGGGAGGGAAGGCATAGAAGAAAAGAGACGACCAATCTAAGGTAAAGGCGTCTACTGCCTCTGCCCCCGGGTCCCGAAACCAAGAGACGTATCTACTACACTGGTGGTTACTTTGTGAAGCAAACAGATCTATTTCAGGTTCCCCAAAGACTGAGACTATGTGAAAGTAAACAGTTCTGTTCAGCGCCCATTCCGTTTCAGGTAGCAGCAAACGCGATGCGTGATCAGCTTCAGAATTATCGCTAGAGCAAATGTACGAGGCGAAAATCCAAAGATTACTTGCCTCGCACCACTGTCAAATTTCCCTTGCCAGTTGATTTAACCTGGGGAATTGAACACTACCCATTCTGTTTACATAGGCTAGGGCCGTAGTGTTATCCGTTCGAATAAGGACATTAACATTCCTCAGATCTTTCGCAAAGCATTTCAGGCCATAAAAGATAGCCTTGAGTTCTAGGAAATT
Source organism: Photinus pyralis (assembly GCF_008802855.1). Classification (NCBI taxonomy): domain Eukaryota; kingdom Metazoa; phylum Arthropoda; class Insecta; order Coleoptera; family Lampyridae; genus Photinus; species Photinus pyralis. Next base: position 15,936,750 of record NW_022170596.1, read on the forward strand.
TATATGATTGTCCTTTTCTACATCGGTCCACCAGCCGCGTGTACTTTCACCATCACAAACCGCTCCCCAGCCTGACAGGCTGGCATCGGTGTAAATTGTTAAATCAAAAGTATCACTCTTAACGTCATTGTACGCTTTGTCAATATTATTAAGCCACCAAGACATGTCTGAAAACAGATGAGGCTTCAGGCTCATTTTTGAGTTGTAATTTCCAGAGTTTTTAATTAAAGCCTGGTATTTGGCACGTTCGAAAACCTTCGTGTATAACCACCCGTATTTTATGGCTGGGCAGGCCGAGACAAGAATACCAATGAACTGAGAAAACTTACGTATTGTGCAAGTTGGGTGCTTTCGAAGAGAAATAATCCAAGATTTGATTCTTTCTCTCTTTTCTGGTGGCAGTTCTACTGACATTCTTATAGAATTCAAAAGGAATCCAAGAAATTTGCAATTCGTGTTAGGTGCGAATACGCTTTTTTCGAGGTTGATCAAGAAACCTAGAGATTCTAGCAACTGTATTGCCGTTAAAATATTATGGGAACACTCTTCCTTAGATCTACCCAAAAACAAAAAATCATCGAGGTAACTTACACATAGTATACCCTTGTTACGTAACTTTTGAATGACGGGCTTCATTAGCTTCGTAAAAGCATATGGAGCAGAAGCTAGACCAAAAGGCAAGCAAGTAAATTCGAAAAGCTGCCCTTGCCAGGAAAACCTGAGGTATTTTCTATGATCCCTGTGCACCGGCAGTAGAAAATATGCCTCTTTCAGGTCTAGAGTAGCAAAAAAAAATCCCTTTTGGATTAATCTTCTTGCAGTTCGAACATCCTCCATTTTAAAATGGGGAGCAGATATAAAGGAATTTAACTTTTTGAGGTTGAGAATGAACCGTTTTTTACCATTGGGTTTATCAACCAAGAAAATTTTGGAGATAAATTGGTCCGGTAGAAGGTCACACCTCTCTATTGCGCCTAAATCCAATAGGTGGGCAATTTCTTTCAAAAAGTGCTTATTTGTCGTCCCTGAAGAACAGAACAAGGGCGGATGTGACTGAACAGGTTTAAAAGTAAGCGGGAGCTTGTAACCCCGTAACCAATCCAAAACAATTGGATTAGCTGTTAGGTCTGTCCACTTTTCGTAAAAGTGAGCAAGACGTCCAGCGAATTTCTTACTCACCGATATTAATCCCTCAGTTGTTTGTGATAAGGATGGCTCTGCTGGCCCTTCTTTGTCCAACGTGCTCCCTTCGAAGGCTGTCCCTTGTATGGTCTCGTCTCGCCCCCTCGACGGACCGGGCGTTGAGAGTTTAAATTCTGGACCTGAAGGGGGGCCCGTTGCTGGCTACTCCCTCCCCCCCACCACTTCGACGATTTATTGCGAGTGGCAGGTAAAATAGTGGGTTTAACCAACTTTAGATCTTTAGTGACGCTTTCCAAATTCTTCGCCAATTTTATTTTTTCCCCAAGGTCATCTCCAAAGAGAAACGACGACGGTGGACAAATCTCCACCTGTTCCTTGACCTTCTTGTTTAGAGAGGGGTAAATCAAATTTCTCCTCGTCACAGACTCGCGGTGAAATAAATTTGTCAAAATTCTGCCGGTATCGCACAGATACTCGAGCAACTCATTTTTTATCACAGTTGTGTCACCATTTAACAATAAGTCAATGCCCTTACCCAGGGCACACAAACCCTTGCCCAGGTGGTTCTGAACCTCGACATGAGATCCATCCCGAGCAAGATTATACCTGTCGAGAACTGCAGGAATCTCTGGGTTCATTTTTGGAGGTATCAAATCGGTGAGATTTGCCGGGGTCAGGTATTTGAGCAACAAACCAGTTGCTTCATCTTTTTTTAATTTCTTAAAATATGTCGCCAACGAGAAGCTAACGAATCGTGTAAAAACGGATTGTTTTCTTTGCTATTCTCAGGGTCGTCCCCGAGGATTTTTACGACCTCTTCAGGTAGTGTCTCATCGTTATGAATAATTAGCGTATCGTTTGGCTCATTACGAACACTACACGTGTCAGAAAGCCTCGAAAAAACCTCATTTCCAATTTCAGAATCGTTACGCGGACGTGTAAAAGAGGGCGACGGGCTACAAGCCCGGTCCTGTACCCTGCCATCAGCTGCTACAGGCAGCCGTTGTAATGGCGACCGCGATCGCGACAACGTGACGCGGCGGGTATGGCGCCTGTGATTACGAGTCCGCCAGGTAGAACTGCTGGGGCTGCGGGACCTAGAACGCCGCGTCCTTTTTTCCAAAACTTCTAACCTTTTAAGCAACGCTCTCGTATCTACAGGATACTGAGAATCGTTGCTCGGCGACCGGCTTCTGCCCCGCGGTGAAAAATTATCCCGCGGCGATCGACTTTTATTTCTCCTATGTTTCTTCGATTTTCCCATCCTTAACTAAAAAAGCGCTGCAAATGATCTGTCAATGTATACTTACATCAGCCGAAACTTACTTTTAACAAAAGTACGGCAAAACAACAGCAAAGCGAAGAGCGTAACCTTACGCATGGAGCACAAAAAACACAATGAACAACCAACTGCTAGTGGGTACGAGGCGGCGTTTAGGGGGGAGAGCGAGTTTTTTCTTTATCTTTTAACCTTGTGCATGGTAGTAGGAAAAGCACGTACTACAGTGTGTTACAAAATGATATATTCGGACCGGACGCCGAAATATAATTATTTATTATTTAATGCTTGAGAATATGAGGTAGTTGGGTGTTGAGGGAACTCCACGATAAAATGTGAGCGTGTCAATTGAAATTAAGTTTTGTTTATTAAATTAGTTGAACGAAGATCAATAATTAGAAATTAAATAGCATACTCCCTATATACTGGTAATCTTGTATGAAAACGATTCAATCTAAATTATTGATATGGACGCTCATTGTTGCTATTCAAACCTTTGTAAAATAAGCTGAAGTTTAGAAATTGGGAAAAAGTTCAATCTTGTGCAGGGAATTCTTTTCGCATAGGACCACCTGCGAAGCGGTTTTTCTGTCTAGCATCAAGAAAGAAACAAAGCCGACAGTTCGAGAATAAATTGATCAATTTCTATAGCGACCGTGCCGACAACTAGGGAAATAACATTCACTCCCCCGGAAGTTAATTATAAACGACAAGCAAGCACTACAATACAAATTCAACAGTAAAAGAATTTCTCATTAGCAATGGCGGGGGATAAAATTCATTCCATAATAAATTTAACAACTTTTGTTTTTATTTCATATTCACAATTAGGGGCGCGTTTTATTAAAGTGTTCCTTTTTCTGCAAAATAGGCATTGTGTTTTTACGGGAAATATCGCAATACTTGCCATTTAGAAGCACTCGGCGGTAACGCGCCGCCGGCTTTAGCTGCAACAAAAACACTTCGGTGGAGAAGTGCAAATTGCAGCAATTTAACTAGACTTCAGCGCGCTGTAGCGGTCTCATTAATCGGGCAGGCGTCCATTGATGGTGCTAAATTCACAATTTTAGAACTAAATCTATTGGGATTGTGGAGAACTTGGAAAAGTTGGCGAAATTTATTGGAGAAAGTTGAAGTTATGTTAAGACAAATCCAGTCGTAACTAAATGAAGTGGGAAATTTTCTTCGCTTTCCTTTTGTACTCTGCGTGCTCAACTGAAAGCAGTGCATTTCTCTAAGCTTTACCAGCTTATTTAGGTAGCCCTGGAAAACTGAATTTAATGTAGGTGAGGAGGGGTGAGTCCAGGGCCGGCTCAAGACAAAAGTTACGTGTACGCAAGCACTATAATTGAATAAGGGGAACTTTTGGCAAGCAGGTTTTTAAAAATACAGAGGTTCATATTAGTTAAAATATATTTATTGCTAGCAGACCCGGTAAACTTCGTACTGCTCATTAGACAATGTGTTGAATTGGGATACTCATTTTTGTAAAATAAATTAAAAAAACTGTTCATGCAGAGAATCGAACCCGGGCCCCCCGGTTGTAAGCCGAGTATACCACTAGACCATTATGGCACACATTCAATCGTTATTAAACTTGTTCTTGTTATGGGAACTGATTGTGTTTATTTGCTTTTGTTGCATAGAATGAGTTCGCATTCGGAAAAACAGGAATTTCCAAAATCCAATTACATATATCCTAGAAAGCTGTACCTCCATGACTCTTAACAGCCTAGTGTCTACATGAAACATGAAAAATAGGATTTTTTCAATTTATCTTACATCGTGGTAATGCTTTTATGCGTGATCGTTTGGTCTTAAAAATAGAAACGGCGTTTATATCCGTGATACGGCAAACATTAAATTTGAGTCATTTTTGCGCCCCTTCTTGTCCGCGCCGTAAGCGGAGGGTTACACCGCTTACGCCTAAAGCCGGCCCTGACTGCCTGGGCGACATCGACATTTTGGGAAAATTACGCAATCACGCTTATTACACCAAAACAAATCGAATGAGTCTAATAAAGCATTTGGGCAATAAAACTCAACTGCCGCATTTTGGCAATATAAAAAATGCGTAGTATGCTGAAACTGCTTGCTTGCAGAATTACTATCGATTGCTCGTACAAGTATATAAGAACCCCTTCGCACATCTTAAATTTCGGTTCTTTCCCCCGCGTGACCTTTCGTCCGCCATTCTGTTACAGGTGCACATATTTAAGTAAGTAAACTAACATGAAACATAAGGTTCGGTGATGGCAAACAAAAAAGTGGTTGTAAACTACCCCACATAATGCGACATTTGATAACTTTCGCCGAAGTCAAATATTTGTTCGGTAAATTGTGTATTACGCTCAGCCTCTTTTCATATTTGTACAATATAGGAACGAATGAGGTTATTAAATCCCTGGTTACAAAATCTACAAATAGAAAATGTATAGAACTTACAGAGTTTCGAGTTGCAAATAATTTCTTTTGAGTGCTCTAAAATATTGTGTGTACATTGATATATTGAGCTATTTGAGGTCAATTAGGCTTAGATCTAATAGTGTCATGTGAATAATACCCCAGGAGAACCCGGGGGTAACATTTGTATCCGTAGAAGTTTATGCTGTATTTGCTACGCTCCGTTAAATTCGCCAATTTCCACTAGTTTTGTAATAAAAATTATAAAAATGCAGAAAAAAAGCTCATTAACCAATTTGTGATTAAGCTTTAATCGTGATAAATTTTCGATATGCCAATATTGCGTTTTCTGGACGTTTTGAAGCACACGGGTCCCAAAAATGTGATTTTTATCTTGACGTCTGAGGGTGGGTGGGTGTGTGTATGTGGTTCGTTTTTTGTGAACACGATAACTAAAAAACTCCTTAACCGATTTGGACGAAATATGGGGTGCATATAGGGTGGTATGGAGAATCGAAAACGTCCTATTTTGGTTTTGATCCGTAACCATCTTCATGGTTGTTGAGGTTGTCAAAATTTTAAAAGAGCCATAACGGCTTGAATTTTTTTAGAAATTTGTTTCGCATACACTTGCCAAAATGGCTTAAAAACAACTTTACAAACAAGTTCATTGCAATTTTTTTGAGAGTTCCTTTGTTTTAGAGAAGTTTTGAATTGAAAAGTTATTAAACTATTTATTTTATTTTTCTAAGTTTGTATTTTTCTCTAAAAGTAAGCATCATAGTGAAAAATGTTAATTACAAAAAAGATGTATCTTGATGAGGTCTACAAAAAAAGGCCTGTACACTTTGTGCGTCGGGTTCACAATAAACGCGCTAGAGGACATTTTTTTAAATATGACCAAAGATAATTGCAATGAGCTCGGCAATGACTCTACTAAAAATAGTCGGAAAGTCAAGTCAGGAGTTTACCTGACAACTAGTTACTTTTTGTTTCATATTGGACATCTTTCCTCTTTAGTATTTCCAACAGTTTCTCTCAGTTTACCCAACCGAATGCCTTTAGAATGTCAACAAAAGGAACACCAAAGGTCATTCCTTTTTCCAAAGATCTTTCGCCGACCGTTCTCACCAATACTATTGCATCTCTCGTCTCTTCATAACTTTTGTTAAACCCTCTATTCAATATTTTCAATAAGATCTTTGCTGTATGTTTCACTAGGCTGATGTTCTATCTTCTGAACGTCTTTTTGTACTTACTTTTTAGGTAGAGCCACCATTTCGGAACAGTGAAAGTTTTCTGGCCCACTTAGATTTGATTACAAAGAGACGTAATTTAAATAAATCTATGGGGATATTATCGACTCCTGCTGCCATTACTTCCGTAGATAGAATATCTTTCCCGATGTTGTCATTCTCTACTTCCTCTAAGCTTTCCACTGTCAGCTATGTTGGTTGATTCTTTGATTGGGATAATTCCTCTGTAATTCCACCTTTTTTCTCCCTATCTAGCATATTTTTCTTCATATTATTATGTACCAAATCAGTGGCGGATCTAGAGAAACTTTTCGAGGGGGTCATATTGTAAAAATAAAACTTTTAACTTCGGTCGCAAAGACACTCCAGCCCCCAATTACGGTTTCGGAGGCTATGTACGTAGTGCACATTTTTAGAAACGATATAAAGTAGGGAATGTAATGGAAATACTGTAAAGTTGTCTATAACCTTTTTGGGCTTGTCGGAAGGGGCAATTGCCCCCTGCTGAATCCGCCACTGTATCAAATCATGTCTACCTAATTTCTCCAGTTCTTCGATTTCCTTAGATTCCTTCCCATACCATGCTGTTCTTGCCTTATCCGTTTCTTTTCTTAATTCAGTGTTCAGTGTTTTTCTTAATTCAGTTTTCTGTACAATATTTTTCCTTCGTCTGTCCTCAAATGTTTATGTGTAGTTTGTTATTATCCAATGTGTCTTCATTCTTGATGGCCACTTACTGAAACCGATGCGCTCTTTACCAATTTTTATTACACCTTTCTTTATTCTTTCCCAATGTTTCTCTACAATCTACGCTTTTATTTTTATTTAACATTTATTTTACACCCTATTTCATCCTTGTCCATTTTCTAGTATCAGCAGCTTTTCTCGCTCTTCTTAGTATTATCTCTAAATCTGTAGCTAAGAGAATGCGATCGCTGAATATATCAGCTCCTGGAAGTCCGCCAACATTTTTGACTCCGTTCTTATATATATCGACGTCCGACCAATATTCTTACTGTTTTCCTGGTGCTTTTCAGGTATAGTACCTTCTTTTATGGTTCTCAAACCATGGGTTCTCTACAATCAAATTATTTTCTTTGCAAAACTCAGCTTACCTCCTCTTTCATTCCTTTCTCTGAGTTCGTATTTCCCAACCACTCCCGTAACCTCCTCCTTTCCCATACTAGCATTCCAATCTCCCATCACAATCTGACAGTATCAATGTCCTTTCTGATTACTCCTCAAATTCTTTCGTACAGTTTTTGCTATTTTTTCATGATCATGATCACTTGTCGACATGTATACCTGGATGACTAGTATTGAGCTTGGTATCGCATCTTCTTTTATTGATATTCGCATACTTCGTATACTTCTCCTCCCGGAAATCCGATTGAGGAGATACTTCCGGTATTAACTTTATTATGCGAGGTATCCATTTTTTTTATTTCTCATTTCTGCCACCGCACCGCCAACTTGGGATATCAACATGTTTTCCTGTTGCCTTCTTCATTCTGTGCCGTTTACTTTAATTGTTCTCTCTACAAGGACAAGAGGGCCTCTTCTTCCAACCGCTCTTATGCCGTAGGCACTTGATTCCTTATCCCGGAATAAGTAACCGAAGACAATGATTGTAACTTAGAGGCAATTTTTCTATTTGGGATTACCCGCATACAAAGAAATAAATGGACAAGAAGGAAAAAAAACCTCTAAATGTGCGTTTCTTCATATTTTTCTATTTATTTGAATTTTTCAGACTCTTGATTCTAGTGCTTCGTTTAATTTTTTCTCTTTGGTGTCAAAATATTTGGAATTCTTGCGGTCCATTGGATTCTTCGGATTCTCTCTTTCATTGAATTTTTTATTCGGATCCATCAGACCCTTAAGATTCTGCCTAGATTTAAAATTCATCTCATCAACTCCCACCTCCTTCAAATATATGAGCTCCTTGTGCTTTTTTCAAATTCCATCGACAATTTTTATCCTTCACGCTCTTGAGATTCTTTCAATTCATGTATTTCTTCAAATCCGTCATTAACATTCTTCTTTACATTTTAATAGATTCTTAAACATTTTTTGAACCCTTTCATTTGTAATCTCCTTTAAATCATCCCAACTCTGCAAATTATTGTTCGGATTTTGTAGATACCTTGCCTTTTGTAATTTATAGGATTCATTACTTTATGATTGTGGGATTATTGGAATTCTTCGCTATTTTGGTTCTTCAATTACTATATTAGTTTTCCTTTCATTCATTTTCTAAATAATTCAATAGCGATCATTACAGTGTAGCGATTGGTCCATCTCTTATTTGGGTTTCTTTTCCAAACTTAATTTTTTTTCTTCATTTATTTTTGAGATTAAATGTTGGTCGCTAATTCAGCGAACTTCGATCATTGTTATTCGATTTTGAAGCCATTTTTGATTTTATTTAGGATTATTTACTGAATGTTTAATTTTTGTTTAAATAATCGTCTTTTAATTTGTTGATTTTATTGTTCAGTTATAAGTTAAGAAGCATCTGGAATTAATTGGGTGAATGTTTTGTTAAAGTTATCACTTGTAAATCCGTAAGTAAGTTTAGATACGCAGATGTGTTTTCGCAGACGTAAACACAGATTGTAGTTATACAATGACGCAGTAATTTTGATCAGAAGGATTCGGAAAGTTGAAAAGAAAGGGAAATTGTTTTAAATAGAAGAGACGGACGTGAATGGTGGCCTTTTTGGTGGTGGAATTTTCTTTATGTATCGCATCCAGCGGCAACTGGGCGTATTTTGGTCACAAGATAGCCGTTTTTCCGGTTTATAGTGGGTGTAGAAGAAAGTTAGAGAGTTTAAAAGGGACTTGATACCGTCTGACGGTAATTTGAGTCGAGTTGAAGCGTTTGGATACGCTTACGAAAAAGCTATGCGACTGTTGTGTTTATCGAGCGTTTTTTCGCTTATACGAAGCCTTTCCCACTACTTGTTTTTCCACCATCAAAGAGATTCAAACAAATCCAGTGTTGTCTAAATCGAAATTTAAGTGCAATCAAAGAAGTGAAATTACAATTTATCATCGGGTGGTGTGTCTGAGCATCACTTATTCAAAGAAAGCGCAATTTACAGGAGATTTTCACGTCAAGGAATTAAGATTTCTTTAATTAATTGTTCCAATCGATCGCTTGTTGCGTGATATTTGTCTTCTGGCCCTGAGTGCCTATTTGTATTTCAGCCTTATTTGATTTGATTTTTTCGACTAGTTTTGTTTCACCTGTAAATGTTTTGCGTTGTGTTTAATCGAGCCCTAATTATCACCTAAATGGAGTTTTCATGTTAATTTTTTGTGTACCCTTTCCAGGTATTTAATTAAAAATGTATAAAGATGGGAATTTCCTAGTTTCGAGCATTCTGCCGGCTACTCCGAATTAGGTTTTCCCGCAGTTTTCAACTTAAGACCTTCTGCAGAGGCCCTACATTATCAGTTTCTTAACCATGTGGTTTCTATGTATAATGCTTTTCCAAATGAGTAGGTAGAGGTCAATTTCGTAATTTATCAGAAAACTTAATTTTGGAGGAGTAAACTAGATGTCATTTAGACAAAGACGAGAAGGGTGTCACACTCAATTTTACATGTCAGATCTAAGGTTTGCAATGTCAAAGCTCGCAATTTCTGAGTTCATTCTAAATAAATGAGGAGAGCAGATCCAGAGGATTGGAGGCGTAACAATAAGCGAAGGAACTGGCATTTAAAATTAAGTATTAGTTTATGGATAGCAGTAGAATTGGTGATAAATGAGAATGGCGATATTAACGACTAACGTTTAACAAAATTGTGTTGTTTATCGTCCAAAGCAGGCCGTCCTACATATTAATCACAGTAACTGTAATAATGCTTTGGTCGATTAAGTGTCAACCCGGTTGTAGGGATATCGTATGGGGTTCGTGTAAACACATATAACAGAACCTCATAGTGAGATCAAATTACCCGTTCATGCGATATAAAATGTTATTGTTATTACGTAACGATTTGGCTATACATAATCACCTATGGCCTATAGAGGATTGAGTATAACCGTTGAGTGAAAATCGTTTTTCAATGGTATAACTCAATAGACTCTAAACAGTTAGTTTCATATATTACACTACAGGACTGACGATTTTCACATGCTTTATCAGCGTTTCGATAATACTTAGCAGATATTGAATGATTTGGTAGTGTATGAGAGCTCTAGATAGAGATTTCGAAATAACGACGTTTTCGGTTTAATACGAAAATTTTTGCCTGCCGATGTATCGAGTTCAAGCTTTTATTTTTTGCTTGAGCTTGGGTGGATTAATTTAGTTCGCCAGTTAATAATTGATAGGTACCGTTGGTTGGTTATAACTCAATCAAATGGCAATGCAGTTTCTTAACCCGCGCCAGTTAAATTTTGATTGATTTTTTGTACTTCTTTCCACGTTGACGATTTGTTGGGCCCCCTTGACTTAATTAACTTTTGAGCTTATCCATACGTAACCCCCGTTAAAATTGATCTCTCGACGGCCCACATTCGAATGGCCGGAACAAAAAAACCTCCGCTTCGGACCACTCTTGGTGTAATGTGGTCCCAACGCGAGTACCACTAAAAAACGGATTCTTCCTGACACCTATAAGTGCTACTCTTAGCGAATCCTAGCGAAGTATGTAAAAATATGCAACCTTGTTCTTTTTTTAATGTTTTGGGTGAGTTCTATTGCGTATTTCTAAATAACCGCTTGTAGTCACCTACCTCTCGTTAAAATTATATTATTTACGGACTTAGGTACGGTTCTGTTTGTGTTTAGCTTTTGTTTTACTTTCAATAAAGTTCGGTTTTCTCGATTTTGCGATTCGCCACCTTAAGAAGTTATGCGCCCAGTGTTTGCGTGTTAAAAGTCGTGACTATTAAGAGGACAACGCGCTATAGAAATCTAATGACACAAAAGCGACGAACATTAATTCCACCCATGAAATACGGATTTTTTTTCGATTCCCCCACCCATAAAATTTATTGGATAATTCAACCCGCTCCCATTTTAACACCCTGTAGACTTTCTATCATATGTACCTAGACTGTTCGAATCTCAAAAATAAATCTAAATTTAGAGCTACCTACCTTTACAATCTTTGGGTCACAATAATATAAGGGCAAATATACACCCCACTTTACTAGGGAAAAAGTAAACTGAAAAACTGAACCTTAATGTACCGTTTCACCAACTGATTAGAGCAACTTAAGTAGAATAGAGAATGTAGATTTTTTCATAATAATAATCGTCGTTGAAGAGTTAATAGTTTATTTATGGGTATGGGGGATAGAGGAACTTTTCGTTTCACGGTTGGTAGTTCCTAAAGCTTTATAAATTACTTCTGTCATTTGTTCCTATTTTCCCTGAAACTGTAAACAACCTTTAGCACACAATCTCAACGTGACAATTAAGTTGCAGTTTGTCTTTCATTTTCTAGAGCTCTCCATTCTTTACCATACCAGTTTCGAGTTCGAGTAGACCCAACCTAACTGAACTAGCGTAAACAACACATGCACTACGAAGAAGGAAATTATTTTCTCTCGCTTTACTACTTCTAGGATTTTGTAGGATTTCTATTCCTGCCGCCAATGTCTTTGTCACGAGCCACCTTTGCATATAAAACAACCGGAGAGAAAAGGTGATATGTTTGCTTATATCATAGATAGATTTCACCTAGAAACTTGGCCTCAGGACAGTCTGATACCATTCTACTTGAAACCGAACAAAATACATAAAATATTGGGTTTCCATTTTCCTTTATTCCCCTGTTGATGTACAATAGAGTCTAGCCGACACCTTTGACCTACAAGGTATTTTTCATGCAATGTTGCATTTCAGTTTTAAACGACCAAATCGTATAATCGAAATGAAAGACGGGAAACTTATTTTGTCGGTTTATAGACCAAACAAACTAATCCTGATAATATAAACTGAAGTCATTAAACTAGCGCATACCTACATTTACTACCTTTACGTTCTGATATTTCCGTAATTTCACCATCCTTTTGCAGTACAGAAGTAACCGTTGTAATCTAATAAAGCTTATTTTTTTACAGGTAAGCCATTCCATTCGTCTTATAAAACGAGTCGTGTGGGTGTAACCTCCCCTAACATTGGATAGGTACGTAATTACATTTAAGATGAGCACCTGAATGGGTTTAAATAATTACCGATATTTTTTATGACGTCTTTCCTGAGTTTTAAGCGACTTTTTATTAAGAGCATAAACCTTGTTTTAAAGGTTGTACCACGTTAATGAAAGACTTCTGTTTTAGTTTTATGGATTCAGGAGGGTCTAAATGAGACTATTCGAAATACTCTTAAAATACATAAGAGCTGCATCAGCCTATAAATACCTACTTACATTAGACTGCGAATGAATGAATTACTCCCTGATTCCCACTGGCTTACCTGCAATTAAAAAGTTAACATTAATCTCTTAGAAAAAAGAGGAATGAAAAATTATTGCGTTCTGGTCTCCGTAAGCGGAATAATATCATTTTAATACCCTAACAAAACTGCATTCATTTACAGGAATATTTCCATTTTTATGACGTTTCCTACAAGCGATGGTCCCTACGGTTCAATATTTTGTAGGGCTCTTCTCCTTAACATGGCACCACAATATCGAAACGAAAATTCAATCTCCTGAAGTTCTCTGGATGATTTTCTATTTCTAGCGTGTGCATTCAAACGAGTTCCTCTTCGCAGTACGAATTACCAGAGCACTTAAAATGCTAAACAGTAAACGTCGAAACTGGTTAGTTTTCGTTTTCGCTTTCGTATTTGAATTTTTATTTGATCAAAACGATATTCTAATTTTTTATGCATTCGCCGGAAAAGTCCACTCGCATTGTTATAATTTTTAGCGATAGTTCTCAATACGAATTTGCTCGTACGCTTATTTGATTGAGAATTCCAGTTAATCTGCTTCTGCTGTGTTCGACATAAAAACTACTGCAATGATTAGGTACTCCAATGGCCGCAAACGATCTTCCGTGAACGCATTTTCGCTTGAAAATCTCTTCTGAATCTCTTCAAAATCTTATCAAAATCTCTTCAACATCTCTTCAAAATCTCTTCAAAATCCCTTCAAAATCTCTTCAAAATCTCTTCCAAATCTCTTCAAAATCTCTTGAAAATCTCTTCAAAATCTCTTCAAAATGTTATGTTATATACACTTTTACATGTAAACCTTTTTTTACAATTGTAAGTGCTTTGCACCCTAACATGAACTTGAATAAATAAATAAATAAATAAAATAAATCTTTTCAAAATCTCTTCAAAATCTCTTCAAAATATCTTCATCTCTTCAAAATCTCTTGAAAATCTCTTCAAAATATGTTCAAAATCTCTTTAAAATCTCTTCAAAATCTTATCAAAATCTCTTGAAAATCCCTTCAAAATTTTATTTATTTATTTAAATTTTAGTTTAACAAATTACGCGAGCACTGGGGTTATAAATCAAAATCCCGCGACCGTTGAATTTTGCAATTAAGTTTTAAATCTAACTTAGCAATGTTGAGCACTTAAACCCAGGCTTAAACCCCATCAAGACATTCTTATCTACCACCCACGCCCGACATACTGACACAATAACTGCCAAAACTCATCATGATTCATGCACACGTAAACCAATGACCCATAAAAATAAAGATCACCAATTTGATTAAAACCCTACGGAATTTTAAAAATGTAGAGTTACTTAAATTTTGGAATTATCGAAGTTCTAATTTGAATTTGAACTCTGTGTAATGTACGACTCAATTTTATTCAAGTTAAAATGTGGTACGTAGTATAGATTTAACACAATTTCTATCATAGTATTTGGCTTGTATTTTGAATTTTTATTGTAGAATTAGATTACGTTAAAAATGTTAGGGACATCTGGAAATCATTGCGTACTGTTTTCTAAAGGTTTATCTCATTTAAATCCGGCTTGCGATAAGGAATACGTTCTCGCTCCGTAATTAGTGTAGAGATAAGGAGGTATTCGCCAAAGTAAACACAGGTGTTAGTTTATCGAAGACGCATTTTGAAGTAGACGAGAATGGAAACCGGCCGTTCTGTTTGCCAGATTTGATTGGCTAATGTTGATAAATTGTTAAAGAAACAGCATTTAAGTTGAAAAAGGGAAGAATGTAGACGTAGCAGACGTTAAACGGGGCTTTTAGGTAGGCGCTTTTGGTTACTATTTTGCTGCAAGACAATCAGTCGTGGTGTTTGTAAAGTTCTAGTAGAAGAAAGCTAAAGGTAGTGTTGTAAGAGATTTTGATTCGCCGGTATAAAATGAATTTTCGAGTTCGAGTTAAGTTCAAGCGTTGTGTTACGTATACGAAGAGGTAATCTTTTTGTGTATGTAGCAGTTATCGCATAATTGGGCCTTTTTTATAAGGTTTTTAAGTATACCTGATAAATTGAAGTTATCCACCACCAAAAAGCCACTTTTACATTTGTAATTACAACAAAGCCAGTTCATTTGAATCAAGAACCAAGTGAACGTAAAAAAGTGAAGATTTCGAAGTGTCATCAGTTGGGGTTCGTGATTTATGCGTCAAAACTTTCGTTTTAGCACCAGTGTTCTTCGTATCTCTTACGCCGGCTCCCCTTTGGGAGACCGCTTGGGCAACGCTTATGGTACTCTTATAATAGTTATTAGTTATAACTAGCTTTCACTATAGCTTACCAAACTCCTCCATTTTTTGGATGGTTTAGTCATTTAAAGATGGAGTTGAAAAGTTACGTAACTGTAAAACGTCTAATACCAACTTTTGTCAAAATTATAACATCACAAATTACCTGGTAGAAGATAGTAATTGTCTAATGGAGAATAGTGATACATTCACAATTTAATGTTTTGTAAATGGGCCGTATTTAGTGAGTAGACGCGGTTCTGATGCATGAGTTTTTGTAAACAAATCATCTTGTTCTAACTTTATTTAAATACTTCATTTCTCATTTCCTAATTTATGGATAGGCAGGTGTTGAATATTCCTTATTTGGTCTGCAGAAAACCAAAACAGTATATTAGGTATATTCAACGGTATCGTTTACGTTAACAAATGACAACAAATTTAAGGGCCAGTTTATTAAGGTTAACGTCTGCGAGACGTTCAGAAAATTCACCAAAGCCAAACATGCATATCATTTAACGGCACAAAAATAAATGAAAATTTGCATACAATCATTCAGAAACATAGCAGTATATATCGCCGTTTTTAAAAACAAGTCAACATTCGTTTTTCAACCATCAAACAAACTAATGGGGGGGGGGGGGCAAGGTGTCCCAGGGTCACAGCGGGGGGGGGGGGAAGGTGTCCCTGTTCTACTCAGGTTTATCACAAGATCGGTTTTTTGTTAAACTGAAAGACATAAATCTCAAACGACAATTCAATTCGATTCAATTGAATTAAAAAGTGATACCGCCATAATCGGAGCAGCATTAACGTCATCTTGATAAGTCGATATTTTCTGAAGTCCCTCGCTGGCACTGCCTTAAATACGTTTCTTGGAATTACGTACTTAATTATGCACGTGTCAAGCTCTACTAAAAGCTCTTGAAGAGCACTTTATTTAACAGCAATGTTTTAAAAATTAGACTGTTGATATGAAAAGCTAGTAAATTAGTACTTACGAGAGGGTTATTCCGTAATTGCTAACGCTACACTTTAAAGCTCGGCAAACTCTGAAAACTTCTATAAATAAAAGCTGTCATGAAAGTATGTCGCGGCGTTGAGGTTCAATTTGGCGAAGGTCAACGCAGTTTTCAGTATACCCATGCAATTTCCCATATGCCATGAACGCAAATTGTAAGCTCGTTATACCGAAAAGGGGAGTTAATTTGAAAAACTACAATTTCAGTGAACATCAATCACAATTTTGATGTGGAAATTGACAGCCACCTCTTTCAAGTGGTCAAAGTGCCCGCCGTGTTACAGTTTTCCACCGTGGAAATTTAGCAAATGACGAATCCTTTTGGTGTAATTAATTTTAATTGCGTTTGTAATTTCGTTTCGCGAGTTTTAACCCACACAGACGTTTTAAAAGGTTTCGCTTGCTCTTAGCTAAGGACTAAGAAAACTTTTTTAGAAAACACTCAACGCTCAATACCGATTCAGTAAAGGGTGAAAACGAGACGTAGAATTAACGGTTGCTGAAGAAGTGCGTGAGTGGTAACCACCTTTTGCGGTAACGGAATTATGATTTATTTGCTAAGAACCTAAGCACAAATTGGATAATATTAAATATAGAGCTATCATAAATTTAGCATTAAGAAAACGTGGCAGCTGGAGCAATAAATTTTTGATATTCATAATATTTTGACTGTTACTATAAATAGAAGGTTCAATGCGAGGAGGCTTACTCGTAAATGGAAAATACGTGAACTTTCTTCCTATACCTACACAGTTTCGATAGCAACAATAAAACAACTAAAATGTAGCCAAAGTTTTTATTTAATTATAAGAAGCGAGGAAAAAGTTCAATTTTATTTTACGAGAGTATCTTGTTTAGAAATACCTATACACACAAATTGGTGCGTACTTCACATAAACATTGTAAATATAAATTTATTAGTCGTTTTAAACTGACGTTGATGGGGCAATGAATTAACGAATTTTTAGCTAGAAAAAAGGAGCTTATAACTCATTTCTCAGTCTGAAACCGTTAATTCAACATCAATTTCGTTGTTTCGTTGGTTAACGGTAAAAAATAAGAACTATTTATGAACAGGTCAGCGAAGAAGGGCTGAATATGCAAATGCCTCAAATAATGGAAAACTCAGATTCCATAGTAGCTCATTGGCGTAAATATGCAGAAACACCGTGTCACGCCAATAGCGATCAATAAAAAACAAAATGAAATTTTTTTATATTTAATACAAACAAAGTATCAAGTACCCTTTACAAATTACCTAGGTTTTTTTTCTTAATGAAAGGAACACAACAATTAAAAAATTAAACGGCGAATAAAAAATTAAATAAAGAAGGGATAGCGCTACCGGAACAAAATATGAATGCCGTCGTTGAAATACTTATAAGTATTTTACATTTGATTTTGAGTATTGACAAAAAAACAGGTACTTCTCAACTAAATTATGTATCAATATGAACAATATGTATGGAAGATTTTAAATGAAATAAATGATGAATGAATGGTGAAATTGTAGCTGACCTTGTGTTTGATTTCTTTATCTTGCTGTCGTCTGTAGATTCAATTAAATTTTGACAGATAGATAATGATTTTGCTATCGACGAATACTCCTGAAGAAAATTGCTGAAGCTGGTAAGTTGTTTTTTCTATTTGATGCAAACTACTTTTGAATTTTTGAAATACGGAAGCTGGTTCTTTTTTTTTCCAGAAACTAATTATCCCTTTTTCTGTTTCAGGGGCCCAAATCCGGTACGAAAAAAACTAAAATGTTGTGAAATATTACAAATTTGAAATAAAAAAATTGAAAAACTTACGGTTCTATGACCTTTTTTTAAAAAAATTATCCTCAATAGGAATTTTCAATACAATTCGATTTGAATAAAATTTTCTTAAGCGCAATTAAATAAATTGCAAATCTTTATCCGCACCAAGCGTACGAAGACGAATGCGTTTTCGAATTGTTGATAGCAAAACTAAATTTCAAGTATAGGTATAATTTAAACCCAAACGACATCTTACGATTAACGTCATAACGTTACAACCGGATGACTATGTAGTTTTAGATATATTGACAAAAATCAAATAGTGAAATGGTTCCAATTTATATTTCCCTATTACAAAAAATTTGATTCTTTCGTGGCCACGGTTTTTGGAACTAAGCTTAATTTAATATACAAATTTTTAGCTTTATTTATTTTGTGCTAGGTAGCTATTGCGATAGCCGTTTTTTGAACATTTCAAAATTTCATCAAATGTCGACGTTTTAGACCATTTTAAGCAACTTTTAAAGAATAAAATTTTTTTCCGTCTGTACGTACGTACGTACGTACGTTTGTTGGCAATTTTCTGAGAAAACGGCTCGACGGATTTTGTTGAAATTTTGTATATATGTTTTAGGCATACCGAACAGAAAAATAACGGGCCGGATTTTTGAAAAAAAATTTTGGAGCGCCGTAACGGCATCGAACTTTTTTTTTCAAATAGCAACCTAAAATTTTTATTCTATTATTTGGAAGACCTTATTTTCCTGTGTACAACCTACAAAAAATTGGGCCGGTTTATATTATCAAAAAACGGAGAAAAAAATTGTTGAAGTCAAAAAATTGTGTTGCATATGTGCAAAACGCAACGATCTTGTTTCTGAAGCAATTTAAACGAAATTTCTATGGTAAGTCCCTTTAATAAAAGCAAACAAAATTCATGCGCAAAAATCGTTTTGCGCATGCGCAGAAATGCAATTATCTTATTTATGGAACAATTAAAACGAAATTTGGATGGTAGGTCCTCCTAATAAAAGAAAACAAAATGCATGCGCAAAAAATTGAGTTGCGCATGTGCAACATCCAACTTTCTTATTTATGGAGCAATTTTAACGAAATTTGGATGGTAGGTCCCCCTAATAAAAGCAAACAAAATGCATGCGCAAAAATCGTGTTGCGCATGCGCAGAAATGCAACTTTCTTATTTATGGAACAATTTTAACGAAATTTAGATGGTAGGTCCTTTTAATAAAAGCTAACAAAATGCATGCGCAAAAAATTGAGTTGCGCATGTGCAACATCCAACTTTCTTATTTATGGAGCAATTTTAACGAAAATTGGATGGTAGGTCCCTTTAATAAAAGCAAACAAAATGCATGCGCAAAAATCGTGTTTCGCATGCGCAGAAATGCAACTTTCTTATTTATGGAACAATTTTAACGAAATTTAGATGATAGATCCTTTTAATAAAAGCTAACAAAATGCATGCGCAAAAAATAGTGTTGCGCATGTGCAACATCCAACTTTCTTATTTATGGAGCAATTTTAACGAAATTTGGATGGTAGGTCCCTCTAATAAAAGCAAACAAAATGCATGCGCAAAAATCGTGTTTCGCATGCGCAGAAATGCAACTTTCTTATTTATGGAACAATTTTAACGAAATTTAGATGGTAGGTCCTTTTAATAAAAGCTAACAAAATGCATGCGCAAAAAATAGTGTTGCGCATGTGCAACATCCAACTTTCTTATTTATGGAGCAATTTTAACGAAATTTGGATGGTAGGTCCCTCTAATAAAAGCAAACAAAATGCATGCGTACAAAATGCACCTTTCTTATTTTTAGCTTCCTAGCATGTGCTAGGTAGCTATTGCGATAGCCGTTTTTTGAACATTTCAAAATTTCATCAAATGTCGACGTTTTAGACCATATTTTAAGCAACTTTTAAAGAATAAAATTTTTTTCCGTCTGTACGTACGTACGTACGTACGTTTGTTGGCAATTTTCTGAGAAAACGGCTCGACGGATTTTGTTGAAATTTTGTATATATGTTTTAGGCATACCGAACAGAAAAATAACGGGCCGGATTTTTGAAAAAAAATTTTGGAGCGCCGTAACGGCATCGAACTTTTTTTTTCAAATAGCAACCTAAAATTTTTATTCTATTATTTGGAAGACCTTATTTTCCTGTGTACAACCTACAAAAAATTGGGCCGGGTTATATTATCAAAAAACGGAGAAAAAAATTGTCAAAGTCAAAAAATTGTGTTGCATATGTGCAAAACGCAACGATCTTGTTTCTGAAGCAATTTAAACGAAATTTCTATGGTAAGTCCCTTTAATAAAAGCAAACAAAATTCATGCGCAAAAATCGTGTTGCGCATGCGCAGAAATGCAATTTTCTTATTTATGGAACAATTAAAACGAAATTTGGATGGTAGGTCCTCCTAATAAAAGAAAACAAAATGCATGCGCAAAAAATCGAGTTGCGCATGTGCAACATCCAACTTTCTTATTTATGGAGCAATTTTAACGAAAATTGGATGGTAGGTCCCTCTAATAAAAGCAAACAAAATGCATGCGCAAAAATCGTGTTGCGCATGCGCAGAAATGCAACTTTCTTATTTATGGAACAATTTTAACGAAATTTAGATGGTAGGTCCTTTTAATAAAAGCTAACAAAATGCATGCGCAAAAAATAGTGTTGCGCATGTGCAACATCCAACTTTCTTATTTATGGAGCAATTTTAAGGAAATTTGGATGGTAGGTCCCTCTAATAAAAGCAAACAAAATGCATGCGTAAAAAATGCACCTTTCTTATTTTTTCCGTCTGTATGCACGTACGTACGTTTGTTGGCAATTTTCTGAGAAAACGGCTCGACGGTTTTTGTTCAAATTTCGGATATGTATATTAGGCATACCGAACAGAAAAATAACGGGCTGGATTTTTGAAAAAAAATTTTGGAGCGCCGCAATGGCATCAAACTTTTTTTTTTCAAATAGTAACCTGAAATTTTTATCGATTAAATGTGTCGTGGATACTAGCCTACTCAAAAGACGCATGAATGGCATCAGCACCTTTAGCTTGTTGTGTATTTTATTTCACACTTGTGTAATGCTTATTGAGTTTCTTTCTAGCTGATTATGTCAGATTTGCAGTAACTTCCATTCCTATATATACACAGAATTTTTTTAAATGTATACTTTCGGCATATGTAACCTTTAAAAAAACAGGTCAATCATGGGGAATAGATGAAAACAGGTAATCAACTCTACGCGAATTTGTTTGAAATAATCTATGCGATAAAAATGGTCGCTTAATGTCAAATTTAAGTTGCCCATTAGTGTGTATTTTTTATTAGTGTCAAATTGCGATTTTTCACAACGAATAAATTGGAATGGTATGTTCGATAACAGTTCCAGAAATGTTTGACGTATCCTGAAATCGTGTAATATTGGTTGCATACAATTCCACGAATTGACGGTTTTCTCTTCATAGCATGAGCTAGGTACAATGCGAAATTTCATCAAATGTTGACGTTTTAGATCATTTTAAGCAACTTTTAAAGAATAAATTTTTCCCGTCTAGAAGTGCGTACATATGTTGGCAATTTTTGGTTTCAGCTAGGAAGCTATTCTGTCAAGAATTTGACACCTGGTTTCTCAACAATATACAATCGTTTGTTTTACGTAGAAAATTCAACAACACTGTACCTTATAAAAAGAATGTCCTGCAGTAGATAATGCTGTTGATACAAAATAAGCTAAAACGGCACATTTAACAGCGACAATGATGTGGCAAACAATTAATGGTGATTTGAGGGCACCTTAATTTAGCCATTTTAAAAAAAATTGCCGGAGAAGCCCTAAATTTTCCACAATCTTCCAGTCCAACGCTTATCCAACTGTGCGATACCATGCTTGTGAAACGTTTTGTCCTGTCTTTTAAAAAAGCTTCAGTTGCAGCGATGACTTTCTCGTTAGAGGCAAATATTTTACTGTAGAGCATCTTTTTGGGGGTGACAAAAGAACCACTAGTCAGTGAGGGCAGATCTGGAGAGTACAGTGGGTGGTGAAGAAGAGTGATGCCTAACTCGCTCAATTGGGCCTTTGTTTTCATTCACTTGAGGTATGGTGCATTGTTTTGATAAAAGATGATTTTGCAGAAGTAGCGTCACTTTCCTATTTGTTGTCCGAGTGACGTGAAAATCAGACCCATGTCATTTGAAGACTGGAAATTTCTAAAATAAGAGTCAAGTTGATATTGCAAACGCAATCTATCTATCTATTAATCGGCGGTCGCTAACAAATAGGCGGTCTATGGAAGATGCGAAAAATGCCCCTTCCCCTTTTCAATGTTAAGGCGGTCGATGCTAGTCATCGACTGATACGGAAGATGCGTTGGAAGTTAACACTAAAAGCCCGAGGAGGGGTCAATTGACCACATTTATATATCGCCCTTATTTTTGGCAACATACGTTTGTAGTTTTATGACTTTTTTCTATTTGGGCACTACATTAATTAAATGAAAAATGTTCATTGTAAAGAAAAAATTGGACAAGTTTTAATTTCTACTTACTACCCGACTCGGGTATATGGTTTTTGTTGGTTTTTGTACTGTATTGGATAACATTTACTGTAACTTACTTTTGTCTCATTGCTGACGCTTCGGTTTTCGTTTTTCTAGCTTTCCATAGATATTGTTTTAAGTTCTTTTATACTTACGATTCTTCATATACAGTGTGTTTGAAATAATATAGTCACCTCAATATTTCTTTTATTTGACGAGATTCGGAAAAATGGTCAAATATAATTTTGTAGGAAATCGATATGGTTGTGGTTGATATAATAGAATGGAGAAATTCGTGATTCAATATTGAGAAAACTTAGGAAATCTAGATTGCTGTGTGCTGTCAGGATGCGCGGTGTCTATTGTGTTACACAGAACACAACAGACACCGCACATCCTGACATCACAGGGCTTGCTAAGTTTCCTAAATATTGAATGTACTGGTATATCTGCGATATGCATATTTTTTATTATAGTACAACAAATTGATTGCTCTTTTTAAATATTTAAAAAAAACAGACATTTGAAAAACAAAAGTTGCCCCCATTTTCTGCCAAACCGGAAGTGATGCCGGAAGTTTCAGTATGCCATCGGATATATCGTAATATTGCATAGACAATTATATTTGGCAAGTTTTTCGCATCTCGCCAATTAAAAGAGGTATTGAGGTGAACCTCTTACCTCGAAACTGTATATGGTAAATAACAATTATAAACTTTAAGAAATAAACATTGAAGCAGTTACGGTACTTAACGAACGTCAATATAATATAGTAAAACTTGACTCCTCGTGTGGGCCATATGGGGGTATCAAAGCTTGGGTCTTGTAGTGTTAATCGGCGGTCGCTAACACAAAGGCAGTCTGTGGAAAATGCGAAAGATGTTCCTTCCTTTTCGAATCGGTCGATGCTAGTCACAGGCTGATACAGAGGAGGCGATGGATACGAAAAAATTGGTATATAGAACATGCAGGAGGTGCCCGGGTTGACCTTCCTCGGAGGTCGACACGAAAAAGTCGATCCTTCCCACATGCAAAATGTTACCTTCTCTACGACATTCTTCTTCCTTCAGACATTCAAGTTTAGACTGTGTCCGCTTCCAAAAGTGGTTTTATTTAAAGTATATCCACATGTGACGGGGAAGTGTCGCCGAATTGGTGTATAATTCGAATTAAACCTTAAATTGTATTGTATATTTACACCTATTATAGTACTTTTATTACATTAACTGTTAATATACACGTTAAACCCAGAATATTTCAATTTAGTAGACAAAGAAGTTAACATAACCTGTTACAAAAAAAATTAAGCTGTCACTTAGATTTCTCAGTTTCACCAACTTAAGAATAACGAAATATAAGTACCATAACTCCAGGTTTCGACGAAATGAAGTGGACTTTTAGCTAAGATTGTGGAAAATTTAGGACTTCTTCCGCAAATGTTGTTGTTGAAAACAGTTAATGTCTTCTAGCCATTTTGTTAATTGAATGATCGTATCCACTGAACGATACTTATACTTCGTGAATGTCGAAGTCATATCGCATCTCTAATTGATCTCCATTCTCGATCAGCTTATATCAGATATTTAGAAATTAGATTTCTGAACATGCATGGTGTTTTAACATCAGTAACGTGTTTCGCAATTCTTTTGGTTTCCAATTTAGCTTGTCTTCTAAGTAATTTCTCTAACAATCGGTAAAAGTTATCTGTGACTTAACTTTTTATCAACTTTCATAAGCCCTTCTTGTTCCATACTCTTTCTTATTTCCTTTTCTTAGTCCAGTACATCTAATTTCGTTTACCTGGGACACCCGGAACAAATCTCTTAAAGCTAAAACTTAGTGGATCACTAGGACTTGAGGTGCTATTTAACTTACTAAAAGTCCTGCCCCTGCGGTGGGAACAACCCTCACAAAAACCACCCCAAAGGTCCATTTTTTTACTTTTTTAAGAAAGAAAAGCTGACCTTTTCTAAACTATTAGAAGAACTGGAGGATCTGCATCAAAGAGTAGAAATATGTATTCTGGAACCAGATGAAAATACAGATTTAATTATAGATGCCAGAGAAGAGTTTTTATTAGCTTGCTATGATGATGATGCTAACAAAACATGCAAAAGTCTGGATAATCTGCGATTTCTTAATATATATCAACACGACTGCGAGACAAGGAGTGAATAAAAACTTGGTTGCCTACCTCCAACATGCGATCCGTCTGCCTACCATTTTTTTTATCTTGAAATTCAGAACTGAATCGGTAACACAGCTATTTCATCAACTCAATGGGGATGGGAACGAAAGAATAATATCCTAAAACCAGTAACAACAGAAAGAGCGATAGCACCGGACTTTATTTTAAAACTAGTATTCTGCAATAGTAAAGTAGATTGCAGCTCTAAAAAAGCAAATTTGAACTGCTTCAGTTTGTGTGGTCAATGGCAAGGCAATTCTTGTGAAGAGTTATAGGTAATATTAACTTATATCGTAATATACCAACGCAGGTACATAATATGTTTCCAGGTTATTTTCAGGTGAGATAGAGAGTTGGACACATATTAATACAATGTGCGACGTTTATAATAATTTTGTGATTTTAATTGTAATGATTTGATTTTTAGTTTAAAATTAGCATTGAATACAGTTCTTAGCAGAAGCAAATATACGGCTATAAAAACTCATAAATAAACAACCACCATGCGACTGGCCGAATGACAAATAGTCCAAGCCAAAAAAAAAAATATATATGTAACAAATTCGTATTTCAACCCCTTGTAGGACGGCAATGACTTACTTGGATTAAACCTTCATATACAGGGTGGTGCCTAGCGCAACGCAGCATAGGGATTTCAATGGTAATTTCTTTATAGTCAATTACTAGCTCCCCTAATTATTTTAGAGCAAAATTCTAAATAAGTTTTTTTTAGAGAAAAAAAATACTGCATCTGTTCATACTTTTAGTTATAATTTTCCATTTTTCAAAACCGTAGAAATCGATAAAATAAAAAATTACATTTTTATAAATCAGTGATGCTTTGGAATCTTTTAACACACTACAAGCGCATCGCATCTAAGTTATCGTTGTTTGACGTCGAACGATTTTCATATTTAATTCTGTTACAACTATCCGATGCAAGAAAAAGCGGCAATTGGGTAGTGTTTTTTTAGAGAATGTATGCTGCATCTGCATCAGATACTATTTGTTTATCATTTTCCGGAATCAGAGTACCTACATAATCGAAGAAAAAAAACTGATTTGGAGAAGATTTGTTCCTAAACTTATATTCGGATTGTCCGCTACTGCAGCCAAAACGTTGAATGTATTGTCGTTTTCCTGATGGTTTTGACGGACATTTTGAACGTTATTGCACTTGCAGTTCTTTAACTAATTTATAAACAAGTATAAATTTAATATACGTCAAAGGCAAATAATGAAACGTGATCGCTGTTTTTTTAGGTAATTCCAAGGCATATTTGATTTATTGTAAAATGAACCTTTTTATTTTGTCGATTTCTACGGTTTTGAAAAACGGAAAATTATGAGTAATAGCATGAACAGATTCAGTATTTTTTTCTCTAAAGAAAACTTATTTAGAGTTTTGCTCTAAAATAATTAGGGGAGCTAGTAATTGATTATAAAAAAATTACCATTGAAATCCCTATGCTGCGTCGCGCTAGGCACCACCCGGTATACCTTTTTTATAAGCTTTAAATTTTTTATCTAGTATTTTTCCATATAAACTAAAAATAAAGAAGATATTTCTGAAAAAGTTTTGGGGTTTTTGGGTGGGTTGCGCGGGGGCGGGGACTTTTAGTAAGTTAAATAGCACTCCAAGTCCTAGTGGTCCACCAATTTTTAGTTTAAAGGGATTTTGTTCCTGGTCAAACTTAGATGGACAGGACTAATCTCTCTGCCTGTTTCTTCACCGTATATAGAATATAGTTACAATTAAAGCGCTGTGGGTAACAACTTATTTTAAGAATAAGTGTGTGTACTTCTTCATCCCACTGTAGGCCATTATCACTATAAATGCAACACTACGTGGCATCTCTCCCAATAAATGTTGGGTCGTTTCTTTGCCAAATATTTTTACGGAAAGATACTTGCTCTTTAAAAAGTAAAAACTTCTAAAGTATTTTAAAGGTTAACGTTCGCGTTCGTTAGTTCTCATTTGGCATTGAACTCTTCCTTCCTATTTAACAATTTCCGCCGTATACACACGTCCCACGCCACTGAATATCGCGTAATAAAGCCAAGTACCTTCCTTACGTAGGTACTAATCGGTCGTTTTCGTAGCGTTATGCGGTCGACGGAAACGGCAACGAATTCAATGGCACCCGCGCGCAGTCATTCCGTCCCGCCTTCCGTTGACGTTTTAGGTGCGATTATCTCTGATGCGTACGTTCTATTTATAAATGGAGATTTCGACTGTAAAAAACACCACAGAATCGGCACACATTAGGCCATGGTCACGACTATCGTTTTCCGAATTTGAGGACGAGCACTTGATCAGTTTTGTTTCCAAGAATCGCTCACTGTTCGACTCCAGTGCCCATGACTACAAGGATAGTAGCGTTAAGGAGATCAAATGGGTACAGATTGCAGCAGCCCTAAATAGAACCGGTAAGTAAAATTTTTCGTATATAAATCACTTTCGTTAGTTTCGATTTAATAAACAGTATATAGATATACGTTAATTATCATTAGAAAGTAGATAACCCCCCGCTGGTTTTCCTGGCCCCCAAACGTGCTGCTCGATTTTGGCAGTGGCGTTGCCTATTCTCCGTCATTTGTTAGTCGCATAATAGAGAATTAGCAATATCCAAAAAAATAGTTTTAATTTAAATTTTTGCGTCTTTTGGTTCATTGTCATTTGAATAAACCGATTTGAGTGATAAAAAATGGTTTAACGTTGACATACCATATTTTCTGCTAACGTTGTGCATTCATTAAGAATTCGGTTTGGGGACCAATTTTCCTTATATGGTAATTTTGTAAAACAATGTATGAATATGCCATCGGAAAATTTCCACCCATTCGTCTTGCACAAGAAATTAGATTTCAGGGCAGACATCAACGAAATTATGTGAACTTTGTATTAAGATTGTGGGAAATTTACGGCTTAACCCGCAATTTTTTCTTGTTGAAAACTTATGGTGCCCTCTAGCCTAGCTATTTTTATTAATTTCATGATCGAACGAGGGGGGGGGGGGCTTAATAATGTCACGTAACCGTTAGATTCTCTAAAACATGATTCAGTGGTTACATTTACATGTTTGTATATTGGATTTCATTGTTTAACTGTAAAATAAACTTAAAATACGTAATTGAAATTAATGTAATAACGGAATTATAGTCTTAAAAGTAAAATTAGGTAAAGCCCCATCACCCCCTGTTGATGTAATTATACGGAATTATTAATAAAAATTTATTTCTTTAAAAATTAAACAGTTATTTGTTTCTGATTTAAACTACAGATATTATTCAATTTCAATAACACTTTATAAAACTCATAATTAATATAAAAAACGTTTTTGTTGCTTATTAAACCAATCTGAGCGTATTAGGAGAAAGAAAATGGATTAACACTTTTTGTAAAGAGTAAAAAACATTTTTAGAAACCAATTTTGGTTGGGGTATAAATTGCTTTTAATCGGTGCGTGAGGGGTGGGGGATTTTGAGGGGCCCACAGGCGCAAAATATGTAAAGCCGAATCGTTACGTATATACTCTTTGGCTAAATGTAACAGACATTTTGTTCCGTAAGTAATTTTGAGAGTTGAGCAAAGCCATTCCCCGGTAGTACTGTTCTCACGCTGCTACTTGGCTCAAGTATTGTAACAGAAGATTTGTGTTTTACCTGCTTGTCTTTTTGTTTTGCAGAAAAAACGTGTCGTTCATTCTATCTTCTAATTCGTGCCGGAGCACCTACTGGTTAAAGTCATAGATTTCTTTCCTCTTTCCTTTCGCAAAGCTGTTGGACAAAGAGATTTCTGATACAAGTTCCTCTGACGCGGAAGACCCAGAGCTTGCTCTTTTTGTAGAAGGTTCTGGGATGTCTGGTCTTTTAATTGTAGGTGAAGTGAATATACATTTGGTGCAAGAGAGTTGGCATTTTCCTTCTGAGGTCTGTCAATATTCATCAAATGATTGTCAACAAATAACTCTTGCTGATCTGCCACAGTGGAAGGTAAGTAATCTTCTTCCGTGAGTATATCGACGTATTCAGAGGACAACTGTGGCCGTTTTTTTATTTACTTCGGAAAATAATGAAGCCACTGGGTATTCAGTTACAGTTCTCCCAGGATTATTCAATAACCATTGCTCACAATAAGAATAAATCCCCATGATAGACATAGACATCCTTGTTTTGGACACAGCGTAGCAATACCAGCTCATATGGTGCCCATAAGAACTAAGAAAGTAGCTTCTACTTCTACATCTAGCGTGCTATGGAAATTCTGATAAATGATTCAGATTCTCCGAAACAAAATGCCCACAGAAAGTGCTAACGGGAACCGTCCATTTTCGACCGTTTAAGGTAGGGAAATTTGACATTTTCAGTTTTTCGGTGATGTCTCAATTATTATCACAGATTTTTCAAAAATGTCAAATGGGTTTTTTGAGTCACAAGGAAGTGAAAGTTTGCCCCATTTAATCTACACTGTATCTCTCACCTTTACGGAGATCCCAATGGTGAATTTGTACCACCCTGTACAGTGTGTCCTATTTTGGTTGAGACTACAGTGTACTTACCTCAGCTGTTTTTAAAGGTGGAGCCGTTAGGTTTTCGCAACTCTCAGTCGCTATTTTGTGAAACTTTGCCACAAACAGAATGAATCTAAGTATGTTTGTTTCTGATGAGAGACAGGGTGAAAACGAAAAGTTTGGGATGTTATCAAATCTTACTCCCCATGTAAGATAGAAAAAAGAATATTTTTGATATTTTTCCGTAGAAACCAATGACGTACTGAAAAAATGTTTGGACCAGAGTTTCTGAAATTTGCTCCAATGTTGGTATTTTTTAGATGCAACACCCTGTATATCTTAACGTCAATTATTTTTCATTATTTTTTCTGATTACATTGATTTATCACAACCTTTTTTTTTAATTAAGCCATGGAAACCTTATTTTCTTACTGTTTTTACCTAGTAGACCATGGTAATTTTGTTGTGCTCATTGTATCCATGGTAATCAAGGCGGCTAATACCAATCAATAAAAATTGCTGTCGGTAAAAGCATATTATTTCAAAATTTTGGAAAATATGATTATATAATATTAATTAGCATATAATAATTATACAGAGTTACTATTAAAGATGGAACGGAAGGTCTCACGCTCAAATCATATTCAAACGCTTCCATTTGAAATCATTACAAATTTTTGAGGTTAAAAAGAATTTTTTCTTATACAGGATGTTTGAATGCGACAGCCATCTTGAATTTTTTTAAATGGCAACATAGGTCATGTGATACGCCATTAGATAGATTCTTTTTTTCCTCTTTCTTACTACCTTGACGTTAAAATATACAGTGTGTTGCTTTTAAAAAATAGCAACTTTGGGTCAAATCTCAGAATGAGTTGTCCAAACATTTTTTTTACTACGCCACTGGATTCTAACTAAAAATATCTAAAATAAGCAGTTTCCACTTTTGTTCTACCTTACATGAGTAGTATGATGTAGGTAATAACATCTCAAAAAGTCGAACTTTTAGCTTTCACCTCGTATCTTAGAATCAAAGTAACTAGATTTATTGTGTTTATGGTATAAAAGTTTGACAAAACACTGGCACAGGTTCGCGAAAACCGCAAAGTTTCTATTTTTAAAAACATCTGAGATAGGTACACTGTCATCTCAACCAAAATAGGACGTACAGTCACTGTACATAACACGCTATGAAGAAGCGAAAGTTTAGTTTCAGTTTAAAGTCCGAATTTCGTTTGTTTCCCGACTTAAAGTCGGAGTTTAATTAATTTTTACATTTCTGGCTTTACATTCGAAAATAATTGAAATTTCGACTTTAGATTCTTTCTAAAACAACTAAATACCGACTGTCATAGATACAGGCTGACAGTAAAAACCCGCAGTACACTCTCACAAACAAACCGCGATATAAAAAATGGTCAAAACCTAGGATAGAAAGGGGTAACTAAAATGGCACAAGGGGTTATCTCAACCTTCGAGGCTACAACTAAACAAAATTAAAGCTAACTCCTATTTGTGAATCAAGAAAATCCTATAAAGACCATATACCAGCCAATGCTAAAAATGATAATTGTACAGAGTGTATCAATAATTACCAAATTAAATAATAATTACACAAAACATATATAGCTACCGTACTTGTGATGTGTTAAAAAAGTCCAAGGGCCAATAATGTAGTATTTCCGATGAGCATTGTCCGTAAGTACCATTTTTTTAAATAAAAACTTTAATTTCCCGTTTTTGCTGCAAATTGCAACGTTATAACGTATTGTTTATTATAGACTTTTCGGTAGGGGGTTTGCTATTTAAATGTTCTTAGTTGGTATAGGTGGGGATAGCCGAGTGCTCCCCCTTTCTACTCTACAAACAGAACAGTTAAAAGGAATATTCTAGAAATCCAGAAAGTAATCGGGGCACCACTAGCCTCCATCGAGGCGCCATTAAGTCGATAAAGGATTTGTCACCTGCGATAAGGAATGAAATCGAATGCGAGGCATTCTTTCCTTGAAGTATGATACACTTCCTAAAATATTCGAGCATGTTCCTTGATTTTTGCTAGACAATTTTCATTTGTTATATAAGCAAATTAAATTGTGTTTAAAGGCAGTTCCAACATCGATGCCGAAGTGATTATTTGATTTGATTTACGTAGTATCTATGCAATCATCCTTAATGTTTTAATTTTGTGACCTCCAAACAATTTTATCTGAACTCTTTTAATTTAGCGGCACTTTTGTTTAAACCAGAAATTGGCATCTTAACTTTCGTTCTTTTAAGTAAGTGATACATTATATTCGTGCTTGTTTTTCATTTTAAGTAAAACTGGGTAATGTTTATGATATGTAGGTGTACACAAGATTTACACAATTTACAAGAGAAAAATTCTTCTTTTGAGATTCAAAACATCGCAACACCGTAAGGTATTTACTGGAATTTACTAACCGTGGATATAGTGATTACACAATGTTGGCAGAATGATGCTATGCGCATGAAACGTATCTGAATCTCTGAAAAAGCTCAAACAAATCTAGGATTACAGTGTTGGGAGAATATTCATTTCTTGCTTACTCCTAAAATTAGATAATACCTACTTAACCTGGTGGAAATTTTGGGCCGTAACTAATTTTTATGTATTGCAGCCAAACAATGCAAAGTGAGATGGAAACACATTCGTGACTACTATCGAAAACAAAAGAAATCTGCCGCGTTTACCAAATGTACCCAACCAAGGAAAAGGATGTACGCGGAGAGTTTGAGGTTTTTGGACGATGCCGAGGCGGAAAAGAAGTGAGTTGCGTCTTTTCGGCGTCTACGTAAATCAATTGTTTTTCAGTTGTATTAATAAATGTGAACCGGACGTGGAATTTTACGTAAAAACCGAGACCGAATCCGTTACGGACGACGAGACACCGTCAGTCATTGGTACTATAGAAGAAGAGGTCTATATAGTTGAACCTGAAGAAACCGCAAGTTTACAGTGCAATGGCGAGTCCCGTTTGGAACCCACGATAAAGGAGGGAGAGATGTTTCAGTGTAGCAAAGAAGCGGTAAACAGCGTCAACAAAGTTTTAGAGGCCGGTTTGGAAGGTGACGTCGACTTGTTCTTCAAAGCGATGGCGGCCACTGTAAAAAAATTTCCACCTCATACTCAGGCAAATGTGAAGTTAAAAGTGTTTCATATGATATATGAGGAAGAGATGAGACAAATTTCATTTAGTCCTTCCGTGGTCAAGAGCTAAGCGCTTACCGCGTGTATATTTATTTTACTCTGTAATTTAGTTTTGTACATACAGCCATATTAGTAGGGATTAAATTCGCCAAGTTGGGGAGCTAATCGAAATAACGTGGGGAACTTTATTACACTACCTACCTCATCGAAGTTGTATTCAAAGGCGCACATTCCCAATGCCGTTTGATATTGATTCAGAGATTGTG
The DNA here is from genome assembly GCF_008802855.1 of Photinus pyralis. Classification (NCBI taxonomy): domain Eukaryota; kingdom Metazoa; phylum Arthropoda; class Insecta; order Coleoptera; family Lampyridae; genus Photinus; species Photinus pyralis. The sequence goes on from NW_022170596.1 coordinate 15,968,978, forward strand.
CACATCATGCAATTGAGCGATTTTGGTGTAGTGTAACCCAATTCGTCTCAAACTCGGTTGTAACAGATGTGCAAACAGACTGATATCAAAGAAAATGGATGTAATTATCAAATCGATCATAATCGTCTGGCAATTATAGTAATGGATTGATGATGTTAGGTTAATAATTTCCTAACTGGGAATTACGCCAGGGAAAGTTATTAAATTCCGGTCTGTATTGATGACGTGGCCTTCCATTTTTATACCTTTAAAATTTCCCTTATAACAAAGGACGAATCGACAATTTTTAGATATAATTGATTATAAATTATATTAGTTTCGTGGATTAGCATATCCAGCTCCAAGCGATATCTATATTCCGCCGCTATATCGTCTTTTCGTTCGTTTGAATTTACTCCACACATAACCCTGAAGCAAGATGGGAGTAACGAAGTTACCGAGGAAGTTACATTAGCTCTGGGTTTAGGACCTCGATGTAGAATTTTCAAACGGGATGGTTTCAGAGTTAATTCTCTGTTTTTAATTGAATAACATCTAAAATGTTGGAGATTAACACAAAACTACTTATACTTATACAATGAATGAAACTGCCATTCCATTCTTCAATTAAATAAAGAAAAAGGAAAGGTTTCTCTACTAAAGCAGCGTTTTTGACAAAATGTCTAGTCTAATCTAGCATATTTCGGTTAAATCTAATGGTGAGGCAATGTAGTCCTTACGTAGAGTTCACTATCATTAGATCATTAAGAAATAGCCAATAGAAACAGTATTATTTTGCGTCCCCAACCAACGAAACCATATCTTTGTTTCTGTTGGCTACTTGTTAATGATCTCATGATAGTGAACTAATGATAATGATTGTATAAACCCACCATAACCTTTGTCCGTACAATTTATATCGATTATTTATATCACTCACACTTCGCAATTTATATTTCCGCGCTCGATGAAACCAAGTAGAACAAAGAGCGTTGACTATCTTCCAAGCGCAGTACTTTACCCACTCGTGGTCTTTGCTTTAACAACTCGTCCATTCTTCCAAATCTTTTCCGGAATACGGAAGCCATACCTCTACCCATGCGAAGGTCTTCGGCGACACAATGGGCGATGGAAACGTTAACCGGAAGCTCAAAAATATTTTGACAAATTTCCTGAGTAACGCCAAATCGAGCTTTCTTCCGCTGGGCGTAATTTGACATAAAATCGTTAAAGTTTGGCTCGATCCCAAAGCTGCGTTCCTCTTCTCGAATACCTCTAACTTCTTCGTTGTTGTTGGATCCGGCATATCGTGCGAGTCGATTAATGTGGACAACTTTCGGTTTCCGGTGGTTCATTCTGATACGATATATCACGTCATTTATTTTCTTGATCATCTCATACGGACCTTCCCATTGTCTTTGTAGCTTGGGAGAAAGACCTCTTCGTCTCTGTGGATTGTGCAGCCATACCAGATCTCCAGCTTCAAAAGTTTCATTGGCCGAGCGGAGGTTGTATTGATTTTTCATGCGATCGCTGGCAATCTGAATATGACTTCTAGCCAAGTCGTGAATATCGTTCATCTTCGCCTTTAGTTGGTCAACATAATTTTCACCTGCGACATATTCTTCATGGGGTTTACGCCCAAACTCGAGATCACATGGAAGGCGTAGTTCACGACCCAACATAAGGCAGGCAGGAGTCTGACCCGTGGTCTCGTTGACGGCTGATCGATATGCCATAAGGAACAGGTGGAGGTACTGGTCCCAATTTTTCTGATGTTCTGCCACGACTTTTGAAAGATATTTACCCATCGTTCGATTCATTATCTCAACCATTCCATCTGACTGAGGATGCAAAGGTGTTGTTCTGGTTTTATTGGCTCCTAACAATCGACAAACATCTTGGAACAAAGCCGATTCAAAGTTCCTTCCTTGGTCTGAATGGATTTCTATAGGAACACCAAAACGTGTAAAGAACTCCTTTACCAACACTTCTGCAACTGTTGCTGCCTCTTGGTTTGGAATGGCGTAAGCTTCAGTCCACTTTGTGAAATAATCCATAGCGACTAGGATATATTTATTTCCGCCATCTGTCTCGGGAAACGGTCCTGCGATATCGATAGCAACTCGTTCCATCGGACTACCAACGTTATACTGCCTCATGGGTGCCTTCTTCTTGGAAACTGGTCCGTTTCCAGTAGCACATAACTCACATTTTTGACACCATCGCCGGACATCTTCTTTACGGTTGACCCAATAGAATCGCTCACGTACCCTTTGCAACGTTTTCGTAATACCAAATGTCCTCCGGAAGCGCCGTCATGCAATTTTCGCAATACTTCCGACACTTTGCTTCTAGGTACTACTAATTGCAGCGTCGATTCGGTGCCATCTTCACTTTCAAGGGTCCTATACAACAGGTTGTCTTTCAGAGTCAGGCTATTCCATTGGCTCCAATAACTCTTTATTTCAGGACCTGTGGCACTAATGTCTTGCCAGCCTGGTCTTTGTCCGTGGCGCATCCAATTCAGAACAGTTTTTATACTTGGGTCGTTTTCTTGGGCCGTTTTGATTTCGCTTGGCTTCCATTCCTCACTCTCTACAGTTGTTCGTCGCAGATGGCCAATCTTGTCTTCTATTTTAGAACAATGTGTGCAGTTGTCCTTGCACGGTCTTCTTGACAAAGCGTCTGCATTATTGTGAACTTTTCCAGACGACGTAATGTTTACAGTGAAGATCGGGGCTTTGTTTCTGCAGGTCGACGATAGCCCTTTCCTGTCGACCTTTCTTAGTTTTCCGACTGCTGCAATGGTTTTTGGCAGTTGCGGCGAACGTGTCCAATCTCGCCGTGGTTCACGTTGCTTTGCCAGTGACTGTATTGCTTTATTGATCTTTTCTTCCACTACTTTACTGACCTTTTCTTCCACTACTTTACTAACCTTTTCTTCCACTACTTTACTGACCTTTTCTTCAAAACTTTCAGAGCCACCTTCCTCTTCGATGGTTCTTACCCGGCTCTCACTGCGAGGTTCCACCATACGTACTCGCGCACTTCCATGACTAGCTTTCTTGGCGGCTTCGAATTCTAACGCATGGGCCAAAGCTTTCTCAATTTTGTCGTGCCTAGCCAGTCTCAAAGCCTGCTGGGCATCTCCATCACGAACGGCATCGATAAATGTTTGTACAGCCAGTTGATCAAGAAAGCTCTCCGGTGCCGTAGGGTATGCCAATCGAATCAGTCTAGCGATGTCCGCTTCAAGTTCCTGCAAACTTTCTCAAGGTTTCTGCATTCGGTTCTTGACTTGGGCATAGTAAACTTGCTGAAGGTGTTTATCGCCATATCGCATTTCGAGTCGCGCTACTATTTGTTGGAAGTTCTGTTGATCCTCGGGGATGGTCCGCAACACATCCAGAGCATCTCCTCTCAGAGCAAGAATCAGGGCTGTAGTTTTGTCTTGAAGAGTCCATTTATTTGCCGCAGCCGCTGCTTGAAACTGTCGAACGTACGTGGTCCAAGGAATCTTACCATCAAAAGTAGGTGGCTTTACTCGGACATGCTGAACGTCGCCTTCTACTCTTGTATTTGTTTCTGGGTCGACCTTCTTGTAATGAGTAGACTGTGGCACCTCAAGAAGACGGTCCATCAGTAATTCATCTGGGGCATTATTAGTACGCTCTTCCGTAGTCAGTCGCAAGAATTGCTCGCGCAGCTCTTCATACTTGTGCTCAATCTCAACGAATGTTGCTTTAAATGTTTTGGAAACTTCCGTAATTCTATCTTCAACTTTTTCTTCAATTGATTTAGAGACTTCTTCGATAATCTTTCTAGAATTTTCCTCCATCTTTTCGAACTTCTCGTTCATTTTTCTAGAGTTTTCCTCAATCTTCTCTTCAAAATTTCTAGAATTTTCTTCCAACTTCTCGAACTTCTCTTGAATATTTCTAGAATTTTCTTCATTAATCTTTCTAGAATTTTCTTCCAACTTCTCGAACTTCTCTTGGGTGCTTTTCATTTCTTGTTGCAACACCTGTTGGCCATTTTGGATTTGATGGAGCAAATTGAGCATCGTTTCTTCCATTTTAGCGGCATTTGTTACAGGCATACACAAGCACAAGCACTTAATTTAATCTTACTTTTAATTAATTTAATTAATCCCACTTCTGACACCAATGTAACGTGATTTATAAATTCCGGTTCGATTTATATCAATATTTATTAAACAGAACTAAAACACTATAAAATCCGTACAATTTATATCGATTATTTATATCACTCACACTTCGCAATTTATATTTCCGCGCTCGATGTTTACGTACTCGTTCGGTAGTAGACTGCCGCGATGTTCGGTCCGCAACCATTTATACACGCAAGCAATGTAAGTCCAGTACATTCTCGAATATTCCTACACAAAATCCCACTATCGCGCGCGTAGAAAATTCCAGAGCGCCAAAGGCGACGTCATGTCTGGAGCATTTCCGTTACATTATGTTCAATTCAACTTCTTACAATGATATTTATTGACATCTGCATAAATTGTTTGTAATTGCCTTCATTAAAATACAACCTTTACCTTTCAAAGAAGAATGTGCAGCTACATTTCTCCGAAACACTAACAAAGGGGTTCGATATAAAGCCTGAATGTCATATACAATACAATGTTATATACTTAAAGATCAATCACGTTAGACGTGTGGCGGTAAATTAAGTACAAACGACGTCATTTAACATCACCAAGAAGTTCCTTCCAAACTTGCAAGAGCGACCACCTAAAGATCCACCGCATTAGGTCTATTTCTCCCGAAATGTGCCTAAATTCTAAAGAATCCCTGTAAATCGCTTATTTTCAGAATCTTCTCACTTAGCGATTAGTCCGTCTTTCCAACGAATTGTATAATTAAATTGTACCTCAAACTTACGATCTAAATTAAGAGAACGAATGTACCAGTTAAAACATAAAATAGAAAATATGGTACATGAAAGGGAGGGGAAGAGCTAATATTGGGCGTTTTAAATGCCAGAACAGGGAATAAAGGAAATGGGTAAAGATGTGAAGAGGAACACAAGATAGAAGGGCAAGAGATGAAGAATGCAACAAAGAGGGAGGAGTGTTACTGGAATTATCAGAAAAAAAAGGTTGTAGAATGTAAACGGCAATATGTGAAGGGAGATAGGGACCAGCATTAGGTAGACATACATGGGAGAAAGAGAGAGGTAATTGGTTACATATTAGGAAAAGAAACAAGTATAAATTGTGCACAACTCTCATGGAGATAAAGCGCATTTTTTAAACGGACGCAGCTTAGTAAATGTTTGGGTTATAAGGTAAGTAGTAGCATGCTCGATGTTTTCTAGGATCAAGCTCCGATATATTGCATTTTCACTTTGTAGGTAACTTGCTAGGGGGAAACAACTTTGAATTTTTGGTGTACACCCCTCTGAATTAATTTGAAATAACGTGAAGTAATTTGAATTAACGTGAATGAATTTGAATTAACGGGAATTAATTTGAATTAACGGGAATTAATTTGAATTAACGTGAATTAATTTGAATTAATGTGAATTAATTTGAATTAAAGTGAATTAGTTTGAATTAACGTGAATTAATTTGAATTTGAATTTTTGGTGTACACCAAAAATGGTACTTGTTTCCCCCTAGGTACCGTGCTCCGATATTTGCGAGATATCCACAATGAAGTTTTTACTTCGCCAATAGATGTACCTATCTGGTCTAGACGATCTTTCCACCGTTTGAGAGTACCCTGGTAGAAATTAATTCCTTTCGTTGCGATCTTTCATTAGAATACCATGAAAAGTAATTCCCCCCCCCCCCCATATTATAAAACATTCCAGGACTCTAGGATTATTTCCCTAAGTAGTTCAACACGGTAGAAGTGGGTCCGGACGGACGGACAGACGGACAAAACGCAAATAATGGCACATTTTTTTCATTCTTAAAAAAAAGCGCTAAAAATACTGAAAGAAAAAAAGAATTTAAGATAGGAACAAGGACACAGTCGATAGCCAACCGATAGAATTGAGTCTAAAAGAGAAGACAAAAAGATCAAGAAATGGAAAGATACAAAGACGAATGAAGGTACACTGTGCAGCCTTGTAGAGGGAGACTAGAGAACAATAAGAAGTAGGAGAGAGCGCAAAGGAGTGGAGAAAGATGAAAGGGGAGTATTAAAAAGGTGGAAACAGGTAAATTAAGGGTAAGAGTGGGATAAACGATAGGAGTGGTGGGGTAGAGAATGTACATAGAGTGATGCAGATGCAGAACAATGATAGAGAAAGAAAGAGAGCAAGGAGTTCAGAAATCAGAAAAAAGTTCCTACTTACAAAAGAAAATGTACGGGAAAAAGATGAGGATACAGAAAGTAATAATGAAGAAAAAATCTGCGCAACAAAAACAGCGAAGCGGATGATGATAAACATCAGAGGAAAAGGGAAAAACGTAACAAGTGGAAAGGAAATAGATACGAATAGTGGACCAGAAGCAGCACTTTATGCATTTACTACAGGGAAATCAGGAGAAAGAGGGGGTGGCATACGAGAGGAGGTGGAAGGAGACAGAAGACAAGAGGTTGTTAGAGGAGACACAAATGAGTTGTAAAAGAATTGGAAAACGCGTTTTTCGTGGATTTAAAGGGAGCGTTTGAGAGAGTAGAAAGGGAAAAATGATGGAAGATGGGGTCAAGGAGTTATATAGAGCGACAAGAAGTTGAGTAATGATAGGAGAGAAGGAGTCTGAAGTGTTCTGGACATTAAAAGGACTGAAACAAGCCCAACTGCCCAATCTTATTTTACTCATAACAGATATCGATAAAATACGAGTATTAAGGGTCAAAGTAGAGGAATTGTAGTGTGAAGAAAGAAGATATGGTCACTGGCTTACGCAGACGACACAGTAATAATGGCAACAGAGGTAAAACAGATGATGGAAATGATGGGAAGAATGAAGAGATATTTTGACATCTCTACCGAGTCTGTCGCAAGCGGATGGATTGCAAGCTTCAGAATTCCGGGAGTCGAGAACGCAACAATTAGTGGCACTTTCTTCGATAGAAGCTGAATACATGGCGTTATCCTATGCAACCAAAGAAGCAATACACCTAAAAATCTGCTAAAAAATCTATTAGGAGTCTAGAAGCAAAAGGAATTCAATCAATATAGAGCACATACTAACCGAGGACAGGACTGGAGACAAAGGATGTTACCAGGAACAAACATGAAAATTGTGTAAAAGGACTATTTTGATTCGTTTTGTGTTTTGTTCAAGCTACTATTCCAACGATACTTAATATAACCCCTAAAACTAAGCTACCCTAAACATATACGAAAAAAATTAATCCCATTAACAGGCTCCCGTTACAGTCAATTAACCACAAGAACGTTTAACCAAACCCTGTTAACCATTACGTTATCCCATGCGTTGATAAGACAAAATTTGCAATTTTTTACTCGTTTTTGTTAGGTCTTAATTTACAAGAGATGCATCAAAAGTTAGTCGTTTATGTACTACTTGAAAATATAGTAGAAATTTAATTAGCTACTTGAACTTTACGATTTCAATTTTCGACTTGAACTTAATACGTGATAATAGAGAGTTGTGATTTGTGAAGTTTCCTATTTCAGGTGGAAAATGGGTAATGCACTACTCCTAGTCCCGTCGGACGAGGCGACACTCGTGAAATCTAGAATTTGTTGTTTACGAGCGGCAGTAAAATTACTACCAAGGGGTGTCTGAGATCAGCGACGTGAATAGCACAACGGGGAAGGAACGTCACCGTTAAGATGCGAATTTGAAGCTCCATAAAATTTTGTTTTTCTTGTTTACCCGTCGTCTCTCACGTGGAGAGCGTATATTATAATATGCAAAATGCAAAATTCTCATTTTGCACAGTTCAAAGTGAGCAATGCTTTCTCCGTCATCCTGGTATGTGAACATATATTGTTATATTATTAATTTCGCCTTTATTTCAATCTTGTTTACGAAATTTGGTACCTAATTGAGTTACCTACTGATTCGATTCAATTCGATTGCTTACTCAATCAACTAACTACACAAGACCTCGAAATCGACGAAAAGAATAGGTGAGAGTGGATGTATCGTACTGCAGTTCATCATCAAAAACTGCCATATTGTACTATAAGAATCGATCTTTAATGTTTCAGCTCTGATAAAAAAAGCCCCTACGCAAATCCATTTGTTGTTGTGGAAACTAACCGTTAAGATAAAATTAGTTGAATCATGCAACGAAAACTAGAATTCAAATTAAATTTCTTTGTATGCAGCTAACCGTTAAGTAGTCATCCTAGCCACTAGCCGTTCATCCTTCCTGATTACTTTGGACTTTTCCCTTCAATTGTCAATACAAATATATAAAAATGCGATTATCTTATTTTTATAATATCAACCACCCCTAGCTCCTGGTGCATGTGACTCGATGCCGGGCTGCTTGGCTAGCGTATTAGGAAAACTCCGTTACCTTTCCGAGGAAAACAGCTTGCTGTTTCTCGGACATTTTTCGAGATTATACAATTTACGTACTCCAAGGGAAAAACGAATTTTATGATCCATTATGGTTCAAATTCACGCTGATTTTCGAGCTAATTTTACACTTCCGCTATCGGTAATTTGACTCACTTTCTCTTGATTACCAGTTTTCCAAATTTTTACAACCAAAATGACTGTTGAACCAATAAAAGTCAACTCCCTTGACCAATCCCACGTTTATTAAAGCAATTGCCAGCAACCTGGGCAGTTAAAAAATCCCGAGTAATCATCTCATCTCTCATGCTGCTTCGTGAAGCGAATCCAAATCATCAGAAACTGACACGTGTAATTGATTAACTCTTTCTCCAAACCGGTGCTCCCAACTTTTGCACGCAATTAATCGGCCAGTGACGCATCTGGTAACCATAGCACAACAAGTCTATTGAAGAACTAGTAACCGAAACAAAATTTCCCTATAATGGAACCACCCTGTATACCTTACAATATTCAACCCCTAAAACCGCGTAACCCTAAAGAAACTAAAAAAATGCACCCCATTAAAGAGTTCCCGTTAGAGCATCTAAGTATCGCACTCTTTCCTATTTTAATAATTATTTGCGTAGCAGAGCTCCTGATGGACCCTTCGCACTAGTGTAAATAAAATTGAACGCATTTCTTGACCGAAGCCACCGAAAAATATCCCCAACTCTAATACGATTTGCTGTCAAGAAAATGTAATCGGCAGTTTGAAGAAAATCTTGAAAATGAGCAAGAGGAACTTTAGGAGGCCATAACAAATCTGCGAAGAACTTGAAAGGGATTTTATGGAAGCACTCTTTCATTTAACTCGCATTTTTAAACAATAATGATAATAATGAATGCTGATAAGTCATATGTAACTTATTAACGAGCTCCTACCGAGTTCATGATTTTGGACTTTCTGTCCGTCCGTCAGTCTGTCCGTCCGTCTTTGGACCAGATAACTCCCGAACGGTTTCGAATTTTCCAATTCTGTTTTCAGTATTTTGTTTTCCCGATTCAATTACGCAAAACCATACACATTGTTTTATCGTGTAGCTACTATGGTCAAGTCTACCAGATGCTGTTACTGAATTGATTGTCCGCTTTTAATGGATTTCAGGGTTTTTTTGAACGGTCGAAATACATAACCTCTTTCAATTAATCGATTGTAAAACGAGGGTCACACTTGCATCCAGACTGGCCACAAAAAAAAGAAGGTCGTTGGCGGCTGAGGGTGGCGATCGGTCGGTATATCATGTTACATATACGGGATAAGTTGTAAAAGGGGACATTCTGTTCTTACGTCTCGTTGGAATTAGAAGTTTTGCATAAGCGTAAATAAATTCTGTAGTTTTTTTATATTTAGTTTTTATTACGACACTTTTTCGAATAACCCCATCTAAACAAACGTTTTTCCCTTATCGATTGGAAATTTGGAAACGCAATATATGCGTAATATCTAACCGCATAAATACTGTGATATGACAAAAAACAACTTAACAAAATTGGCTCAGGAAGAATTTCGTTTACGCATGTATAAAATTACTGTTATAGGAAATGATTTCCGCTATACGGTTTTTGTTAAATCCGAAGTTATATTCTGAAATAACAACGAAATATCAGATATATGCAGGGATTAAAAGCTGAACTAACTTGCGTCGAATCATAAAAATTTATAGCCATGTTTTTTTTAGATATATTTTATTGTCATTTTTTACACAAGTTCGTGACAAATTGCTGAACAGAAAGGTTCCTGTCCCGAATACATCCCAACGAAGCTATTCGCGAAAGGGTTTCAAACTTTCGTTTTAGTAAATGGTATGAATAAACATAGTTAGTGCAGTCTCTTTCAACTGAAAAAATTGGTTATACCTAAGCTCTCTAGAAACGTCTTCATCTCAAGTAAGAATAAAGAGAAAAGGCAAGCAATGACATACACAGAATTTGTAACTATAAACGAAGTGTTTCATCTAACTCTGTTATATGCAGCCCTGGAAGTATAGACCTGCACAGTTGTATTCGCATACTTTTAATGACAAATCGTAGTAGGGGTGTGAATAGTTCTGTGACAGTCAAATCAGTCATCTCGCCCGTCAAAACCTGGTAGGTATTTTCCTTCCGCAATTTTCACCAACAATTAATACCTTTTGCAATTTCAGATGCATCTTTATTATTACAAAAATTCTAGTTTAATGTACACTACAGTAGCTTCGCTCGGATACCTGGCGGGTATTAGTATTTGAACGTTGCATGCATGGTTTACTAATGGAGTACCCCTTTTTAGCAGGTTTCATCTGCACGTTAGTGTTAGTGGCCTTCGTCATCCAACTAACATTTCTGATATACTCGGCGTCGCTGCTATATCTGTAACAAATCGCAAGAACACACTTACTAAAAACTTGGAATAAAGATGCACAACTACGCTTGTATTTCTTTGGTAGAAATCTGTCGGATAGGCAAATAACTAGTAGTTGGAGGTTTACCACATATCCGCTTGTGAGGGACATAGGTTTCGCTACCGAATCTGGCAAAGTAGAGATCGTTCGGGTGATTAAGGAGTTATCTTCTACGGCTGTCAACAAGGCAAAAATAAATAAGTAACCGGGATAGACGCCACTCAGTATTATAGAACATACTTACTGAGGGGGAACTAGGTAGACTAAGGCATCCTTTTCTGCTCTTGATAAAGCTAAAAGGGTAAATAAATTGAATGTGTGAATCACTCAAAATATATCAGTTACAACCCTTATGCACAAACGTTGTCTCACGGAGTTAAGATGGTATGACACTTTGAATCCTGGTCACGGTCGTCTGAATTCAGAAAGGCGTTCTCTGCCAATAATCTGCAGTCAGATATACAGGGTGTTTCGAAATTCGCGCACACGGACTATGGGATGGTATTATACGACAAAAACTGAACAAAAAGTTCCTCTACCAGTTTTCCATCAGACCGCTATTTTTCGAACTACCGCGGTTTTAAAAATCTCCGCCCCCCTTACGCTGCGCCCACTGGTTAAACTTAATAATAACACATTTTTAAAAACAAAAGAAGGTTTAAAATAAACTATAATTATGACGAGTAGGTACGTAGTTACAACAGTTGTTCAAGATGTCCGCTGTCTGGTAGTAAACAAGCTTCAGCAAAAAGTGCCGGTCTGATAAAAAAACTGGTAACGAACCTTTTTATTCAGTTTTCCTTGTATAACACCGTCCCACAGTCCGTGTGCGCGAATTTCGAAACACCCTGTAAACACAAAACAAAAGAGTGGCATATAAAGTGCGAGAAAAAAGGAACGTTTAGTCCGTGGAGCAACTCGAATACGAAAAATCATAACTAACATTCCATGGAAATCAATTCAATTTCCGCGAGATAGCAAAAGCAAAATGTTTACTCGACACGAGTTCTCGATATAAACGGGAATTCACCCGTTGTTAGGGAGAAGTGTAAAGGTGGGTTCATAGCTCTCCGTTCATCCGTTGCGTTGATCCGTCAAACGGATAGTACATTTTGTTAAGGTTCATAGCAATCCGTCCACATTGTACATTTGCAAGTATAACCATAACCTATACTTTATTTTGTACTGTACCCTCCGTCATTTTCAGTATGTAAAAATGGTACGAAAGTAAGAACACATTGCTATCTGGTTATTACCGTGAAGAACGAATAGGCGAACGCTATTAACGTACCAAACATAACCTCACTCTTGTTAAAAACGGACCAACAGAAACGTAAATGTTCAACTTCAACCAACTTTTCCGTCGTAAACGGACGACGTATGATTTAAAAATTTGCTGTCTTCTGATTGGCTAACGGAAAAACGGAAACGTATGAACGGAGAGCTATGAACTTACCTTTAGAGATTTTGTTCTTAGTCAAATAAATGCCAGAAAAAAATAGTACGTAAAATGGAAAAATCCAATTTTGTCAAAATATTTCAAAAACCGGAATTTTTCAGGAATTTCTAAACGATATCTTCTTAGAGCTTTGATTGCGAAACTTTTCTCCGAGTTAACCAATTTTTTATATCTTACTGTTTATCCCCCTCCTTATTTCGGACATAGAATTGGTACGTTACAATTAATTCACCTCTGGTTAATTTGGGGTGGCTCTTCTTTTTTTTATATTCATGTGCCTCGGCTTCTCGTCGGTTAATAACCCTCTTCTGGCCTTTGGAAAAGGATAAAGGGTAAATAGCAAGTCAATAATTTTTATGAAAATATGCAACGGTTTTTATTTTCTTAAAAATTGACCTTAGCTGTAATAGAACACATATGAGTACATGAGGTTGAGGTGAAATAATCCTGAGAGGAGAGGGTCAAAGGGCATTCATTCCTACGATCGCATTTCGCATTGATAGGAAATGTTCCACTGTATTGGTAACTGAAATTAACGATCTTGAAACACAAAAGGAATTTATTATATTTAATAAATAACATTATAGTATAATTAAAGTAGAACCAACAATATACGTTAATATTTTAGATTTTCAGCGCAATAACATTTTTACAAGAAATGGCATTCAATAATACCAACTTGATACCAATCGCAAAATACGCGAACGCGAACTCGATTAGCGCTTTTATACACAACTTTCTTTCAATAGTTTATAAATCTTTATAATCAACTACAACGCAAACTAAAACCACGATAATCGGCAAACTACAACGCGCACGAACTATAATTGCTCGTAAATACTTTTTGAATGTTAGTGCACCAGGAGTTCGAGATACTCCTTGTCGCTGCTTCAATGCGGGAGTGATTTTAATCCGCTTGTTGCACTTGGGTTTGGTTCGGAATGCACAGATTACTTCAGATTTCTCGCAGCCTAAGTTTAATACCGCATGGACCGCTCACAGAATAGAATGGATGTTACCACCACGTCAGTAGGCGTTGCAACACCGGCCCAACCACCAACTAGCGCCGCACCATTGGCTACTACACCCGACATTTAGACTGCCGACGCTTTATAAGCAGCACCATCGGCCAACGGAAAACACCTTCGTTTATACAGGGTGTCCCAGAAGAAATGGGCAGTATTTTGGGAAATTAAAGCAGAGGATATTTGTAGAGAAAAACGTTAATAAGCTACTGTACTTTTATTCTCAACCGCTTCGAAGATATAGCCTGAAATTTTCGCAATTGACGCATATGAAACAACAACACATTTTAATTTTTCTGAATTAGAATTTATTTTATTATTGTAAATAAATTGATTAAGCTTATTTGAAAGTGTGTGGTGTTGCCAATTATTCAACAATTTCTAATAATTATATCAATCCCAATAATATAAAATAAACAGAAAAAGTAATGTCTACACTTTTGGCCCAATTCATATGCGACTGGGCTCTAAATTCTGTCATCTATAAAATAAACGGTTGTCATCCACCCAATACAAATAAGCTATAAAAACAAATAAGAAAGATAAAAACTGCACAAAGGCGCTACCGCAAAGATCTGTTTGTATATACCTAACCATTCCGTGTACGATTGTTAATCTTTTTTAGCGAATAATCCTGCTGCGTTCTCAGTTTCAAAAAAAGTGCGATGTATGGAGATATAAAAAAAAATATTGGGCAAGAAAAAACGTCATTTAAATTTTTGCTCGAATAAGGTATCGTAAATAGGACCTTGTCAGCTAAAAATTGTAGAGGGTGTACGATTTTGTATCCTCTATGTATTTCTATCACTAATCAAAAACTGCTCACCAAGTCTTACTTGTAATTACAGAACAACCGTTGAACTTTTTCATCAGCGGTTTAATTATTTATATGGATTTTTTAATCTTTTGTTGCTAATGAATTACATTACATCCGGATTTGCGGTTTACGAAGGTGAAAATGAAAAAGAAAACTCACCCTGTATGTTGTTGTGTAAACTAAATCAGGCGGTCGTTTTATTTGGCTTCGGCACATGCAGTAACGATGGAGCACGTCCATTTCAGTTTTATATTTTGACGTGAATTGTGATTATTTATTGGAGATCGGGTTACTTAATTGGAGTCAATCCGGATTATTTGATGTTTGGTTTTGTTTAAATAATTGTTTTGTTTATTTTGTTTTGCTGGTTGTGGGTTTAAATTACGTTTTAAAAGACTACATTTATTGAATTAGGATTACTTGCGTAGTATTTGTAGAAGCTTCCTCCAGTCGTTGCGATAACAGTCCTTGTCGATGCGTTAGTTAATTAGTTTTAAGATAAGCGCGTGTTATCGCCGCGCTGAGCAGATGTTCGTTGTGACGATGCATTAATTTGTTAAGGAAGTGGAGGCGGAAGTTGAAAACAAAGGGAAAGAGGAAGACGTCAATCGTAGCCGTTTGCTTTGGTCTAATGCCAAAAGCGCGCGAAGTCGCAATAACGTGGTATTTACGAGAGAACGCATTATCGACTATCGCGAACTGATTAGAATTATTAATTTAATAAAAGGTAAACTTCGTTTTTGGCTGAGTAATAAAGACATAATCAATAGCGGGTTATATGCAATACTTTTGAAGCAATAATTGTTGCCTCTAAAAGATATCACTTTCAGGGGATGATTTTGGGGGAGGAGGGTTTAACTGCACCTGCATAAGCAGTCATTTCTTTTGTGAGTTGTGTAACTTTGCGACTACTAGTTTCATAATCTTATGTCTGAATGTCACTTAGTTAATTTATATACAAGGTGTCCCATTTGTGTTGACAGTCGATTATTGCGGAGGTTAGCCGTACAAGTCTATTAAAAATTTATTTGAGTTTAGATTAGAGGTACTTCCGCCAAAAGCTACTATGAGAAACCACACTTTCTCCAACTGCATGAAGAAAATATATTTCGAGCAAAATGAAAGAGGCCCTACAATCTATCATCTGCGAAAGAAAGGAAATTTAATAATACTAACCCAGAAAAACAACAGATCCAAGATTGGATTCGTTATTTATTCATTATCCCATCGAAGGTTTAACCAGTCTTATCATGTCTAGCGTGGCATATTTGATTTAGTACACCTCTACAGAAAATTTGCAGTACAACGGAATCGACACAAATTCATTTGAAGGTAGCGAAATCTTTTTCCCTTCGCCCTTCGCGGAAATGTATAAACCATTTTAATTATCCAGAGTGGAGGACTCAATTTGTACTAATTACCCTCCTTCCACCTTATCACGGTTTTAATTTAAATTTAAACTTCTATAGCCTTGTACTTGTTTTCCGAAGGAAGAAAGAGCCGACGTTTCTCTACTATTTTTAGTATTTTTCCGTTCGTGGGCGAACTCCCCAGGCGCGGCTACCGAGGAAATAAATTTAATAGCTTATATGGTTGTCGAGTTTGAAATGCTGCTGAATACGTAACGGCTAAGTTGAAATCGCAACAACGTAAGGGTGGAAATGTAATTTTGCACTTTCCTATTGATTATATTCCGCCACAGTAAAATGGACCCCCGAGACGAATGTAAGATGCGTTAACATTCATGAGGCAGCTTTTTCCGCGTCCATAGTCGATGTTCGGGGAAGTTTTGTTCTGAAACTTCCCTTTGTTTATTACCATTTGGAGTCTTAGGTGGCTCTTATGAAAGCAACGTGGAAATCTGATGCCCTACATTCGAAAACTTTACTCTTACGTCGTTACTTTGCATTTTCCCGGAAAATGCCGCCGAGTTTAAGAGAAAGTTGTCCGAATGGTTTATAATTCAACAGATTAAGATGGGGACAAAGTGTGTGGCATAACGCAAGTGAGAACGAGCGATAGAAAAACTAAGTTTAAGAGAATTGCTTGGAGGGAACGTCGCCGGAAGCGCTAAAGAATCTAACTTTGATTGGCTTCTGCGAGCAACCCCAGTAAAGCCATTAGTTTCTTTCCTGCGTATTCTTTATAGAAACGGAAAGCTGTTTTGAAATAAATAAAGAGCATTTGAGAATTTTTACACCCTTGCAGATAGTTTTGTTGCGTTCATTTGGGGTGGAGTGGAGTAACCGGGGTGGATAGCCCTAAATTAAGCAAACGTGTGAGTATTTGACTTGCACCGTTGCTTGGTGGTGCATGTAGATCAATAACGTTCATCCCTTTACCTTTCCACAAGTCAACGCGGTTGGACGAACATTGCGTGTCTGTTTTATCGCAAACGGCGTTTTATTCATTATGAAAAACATCACCTCTCGCTCACATATCGTACACAAAGAACCCAAGGTATTGATCTCTGCTTCTACTTTTTAAATAATAATTTGAAAGCTCATTAATTTACCATTCATTTCATGTAGTCAAACCTGCCCGAATTAATAATCAATGGGCAAAGAGTTAACATTCCAAAAGCTCACTGAAATTATAGATAATGCATGTACTAAACTCAATTACCTACCCTAAAGCATGTAGGCATGCTTAACGCTTTATTTTGTTTCGATTTACTCCACTATATTCGTAAACATAGTTAACCTAATTAAATTAGCAATAAATTTAAATTTAGCTTCTAATGTACTGGTGGATGAAGTTAGAAATAATGTTATTAAATTGCAAAATGTAAGTATTTAATATTACTTGAATTACAAACTGTGCTGATGTAAAATTAGTAACGTTGCAAATGGATATTTCGAAAGAGAGCTACAGAACTTATCTGTCAATATTGTGGTGGTAATATTACTTACCCCTAATTTCCCTGGTGAAATTGGGTTCGAGGAGGATTATTTTTAGATGCCCAGGTGTAATTCTAATTACGGTGGCAGGTAATCCTATTGTTTGTTGTTTTTGGAATGATGATCAAAGGCAATTTTTCGATCGTTAAAAGTTAAAACTACAAACTTGAATGTAAATCCACGATTTATTTGTCATATAAGCTTTCAAGGCATGGCACTTATCCAAACCTAGAACCTATTCAAAAGTAAACTGGAACTGCGTGTATAAACAACAAAAATTCAATTGAATTGAATTAAGAAATTGTAATAATAACATCCACCCTGTAGTGTAGATATGCTAACATTAGCTAAGCTAAAGAAATTTCCCAAGATTGCAACGTAGTTAAAGCGACATCTCAATGAAACTTCTACGTACATGCGAAAACATTACGTACGTGCAATTTGTAACAAATAAACAAATCAGCCCCTAAAGTACCACTTCTTTCTAACAGCAAAATTATCCAGGATTATTGCGAAATTTGCCCTACTAATTCAAATTTAGGATAACAAGCATCTATTAAATCAACAGTCAAGAAACAAAAAGAATTACCTACACCCTAGTTATTAAATGGTACCATTAAAGAAAATTACTTGGCCCCTTAATCAAAGGCACTTACACACCCCAAAGTGACCTACGTTCTGCCGTCTCAGTTGAATCTTTTCCATGTCCTCTTTACCGCTCGAAGAAAAGCAAAGTGCACCCATTCGCGAGTCTTCGTCCTCAAGTAATTTGAATTGTTAGATCCGCGCCAAATAAATACGCAGTCACCTCTGATTTCGACTGGAGAAAGATGTCAATTTCCTAGTTGAAATGAACCGGTTGCGAAATGTGACCTTTCAGTTGCCAAATTGTACCGATGCACGAGGTCATAGGTGACGGAGGAATTGAAATTTACACCAAACAGCCTGAATGTATATTTACAGTACTAACTCTTTTGATCAAAATAGTCCTTTTGTTTAAATTACCACGGTAAAAGTTTTTTTCCAGGTTATATATCATATTGCACAATATTAGCACGTGTAACGGTGTTACTTTACATTCCAACCTTATATTCGATATTTTTACACCAGCTGTGTATTTCCTTTGTAAATCCGTTTAGTTTAGATGTAATATAGCTTTAATTTACAATAATTCTTTATTTTGGCCGCTAGATGTCGTGCAGTTGTTTCCGTAGTTAACAGTTTCTTCTGTCTGCGCATGTCTACAATTATTCCCTGTACAGACAAGATTCGATCTTTGCTTGTAACAGAAGGTACACGCCATTTGTGTCCTACTGTGCATCGTGCCTGTTTAAAAGGGTTTTTAATGGCTTTGGTGAAGTTTTTCTCTTTATTTTCTATGCTTCATTGAAACGCTTATTGTGGATATATTTACGCGTTCTAGGACCGTCAAGGTATGTACCTACAATTGCGTATTAATCTTCAGTTTTATAATGATTTTTTAGGCTTCTTGTTGCTGGTTTATTCTTTTCTTCGTTACTGTCCTATGTGGAAACCGCAGAATTTTGTATTTCTTCCTTATTGCAAGGAAGGTTTATTGGAAAATTCCACCGCCATCTCATGTCAAGGTCAATCACGGGATATCTACCTTACCTGATGACACTCAAATTGAAGTTGTTCACGCTCATGTTTAATTGTATGTTAATTTTGGAGATTATTGCTCTTGTGAATCGCTTCGATATTTCTGATTCTGTATGCATAGATTACTTTTGTCGTTACCGAACACATCTTACGACATTTCGATTTTGTCTACGTTACTTTTGTCACTCCGAAGATTCATTCGTACTAGATTAACTACATTTCCCTTATATTAGTCCTTTTACCGATTTAGTGAATTGCTTTTGAATTGTAAATTATATCTACCATTTTTATTTACGTTAGTTGTGTCATTACGAAGAATTTGTTCGTGCTACGTTTTGAATTTTTTAGACCATAAGATCAATAGAAATTGTATATTTTATCACCGATTTTTACAGACGATTCGTTGTCGATCAAAATTTTGTTTTTGTACAGTTAACGTACATTGAATTATTGAATCTTAATGAATGTTAATTATAAAATTATAGTTTTAGCATATGGGTACCCGAGTGTCAGACGTCAGACATTACTATCGTAATATTTGTATGCTGCGCTATTCACTATCCCTCTTTCTTGTTTAGATTTTATCTGTTACAGATAAGGCAAAAAAGCGCCCTTTCTGAGCTGGAAAAGGTTGTGACCTGTGGTTCAAAATCTAATGTTTTTATTTTAGCGGACGTTTTCATTTCAGATCTAGATATCTAGATTCATAACTCAATATTTTGAGATCATAAATTACTCTCGATTGTGACAATTATTGGGTATGTTTTACCCTGCCAATTTGTTACGTTTGCACGATTTAGTTTATATGAGGCACTAATTGCCCGGTAAACCGATTTAACGAACGTTGGTTAAGTTGCAATCTCGTGCACTAACTGATGCTTCCTTATTTTTACACACAAACCCATGTAATTAAAGAAATAAGTACCCTACGTTCCTAAACCCACTGTGTAAAATCTATTCATAGTGTATTTTCGCCGATGCACGTGAACAATGATTCGCGTGTTCGAACTCTAACTATCCGCATTAAAATTTTGCTCTTGAGAGCCCGTAATAATTAAACGTGGCTTCCCGCTCGGTGGCTACTGGCAGAATTCTAAAATTTTCTCTCTGATTAATTGATTCTCAAAAAATATCGCTTTATTAATGAAACCGGCCATTTTTAACCATTAACTATTTTGATTCGTTTAATATCCACCAATTACGCTAGTTCTAAAACCGCAACTCAAAATCCCCTCAAGTTTAAATATGCAATTTTTCTTTTCCCAGGGTTGTGGTGAAATCATACTGCAGACATCGGCAGTTTTGGTTACGTCGACCTACTTAAGATAACATACTACTCCTGAATACTCAACAGACTGGCGCCCACGATTTTTAGCACACGTTACAATGTCGCTGCGTATATATAGTTAAATGACGCGTAGAAAAAAATTATTGCTAATTTTAGTAAGAACTAATTATAAGTACTAAGGTGTATGACAATAAATAAAAACACCAGACGTCAATCAAATTTGTTTCTTGTTGGTTCTGTTGAATAACAAATTGGTTTCGTCTCCTCTTCATACAAAGAAGCTTACATTATAGGTATTGGATTGTAATTGCAAACAGCCCTCCGTTACTTTTTTAAAGTAGAATCAAGTATTCAAAAATTATCAAAGTCCTCGTGTGAGCCCGAAGAGACTTCAGCGCATTTTTGTGTGCCAGATCAGTATTGCATTAGCCAGTTTTGACTACATCATCAATAACATTTTGTCGAAGGCTACCACATTCCCTTTGTAGATAGCCACTTCCGACATCTCGTTCATCCGCAAATCGCGTTTGAAGTTTTGACTCCACCATCAGTAAGAGCTTGTCGGGGGCTACCACTTTCCTTTGGTCGGTACCCGCTTCGCCATTTGCATTTTAGTGGATTTCGCTAAAAACCCGTTACAAAATAGTACTCAATTTTTAGGTACTTCTCATTACTCATAGCTATTGGCGACACAAGAGAGTCCGCGATTAGAGCTCTAAGAAACTTTTGGGGACCAAAAGTCAGACTACCCCTCGAAGACGCGCGCCTTGCAAAAGGTTGTTAATGTTGCCCCCAAAAAAACAAAAATCCACCCAAAAAAGTGAGATCAAAAGCTACCTTCTTAAAGATAAATTTGCAAAAATGCCCTAGAAAGGGTCTTTTTTAGATTTAAGATTTCGCATTTTGCCAAATTTGACATGAATTATAAATGATTATAAACTTTTTGCGAAAAGGGAAGAAAATTGCGTAATATACCCGGTGAGTATCGAAAATGCGGTGAAAATAGTTAATTAAGGCACATGTGACTGCGTGTCCCGACGATAAAAATACGCGTCGGGCTAAAATAGAGATCTTGTCAACGCTCAAGGGTGGGTTTTAGTGCATGTTACGTGGATTCGTAGAAATTATTGTGAGAAATTGCGTGTGTAGCCAGCAGCGATTTTACGGTTTAAAAGAAAAAAACTTTCATTGAGAAAACGAATAAACGAGCTCAATCTAAAGTGAATTTATGTGTTATTAAATAAAAGTTAATCCGCGCGAATTATAAAACATTGCATAACACGAACAAGAGCGAAAGTCATACGTGAGTAAATAAAACTGATTCCGATGGTAAATGAACCCGTTCAGCTAATAGACAGTGTTATCCATCTGCCGCTGATAATACTTTTTATCCAACACCTCTATGTTATCCAGTCATTATCATGACGAAATTAAACGAGTAAGGTATAATATAACCCACTAATGAGTTATGGACGTAAAATAACTCACTAGCAAGATAAAGTACAGGAACATTCTTTTATTAATTAATTTTTTGTTTATTATTCCCCATAGCAACGAATTATTGCTTTTGTATTCCATGCACTCTAGTTTTTCGCGGAACACGCAGTTTTTAAGATTTCCACGTTTTAAACCAGCTTGAGGAGGTGTTGGATAAAGTTTTGTATGGTGCACGTGTGTTAATTACAAATAAGTCACTTGAGAAAATAACCCCACTCGGCCTGACGGCCTCGTGGGCTTACTTTTTTCTCGCGTGACTTATTTGTAATATAACACACTTATACCATAAATAACTATTAATAGTGGGTTACATAGTATTAAATTTTCGTTTGGAACTTTGAAATCAACGAAGCCTTCCCGTTACGTGCCTGAAATCAGGATCAACCGTTCTTTTTCCATTCAATGAGACAGTCGGAGATGATCCAGTATCCAAGGTTGGACGACACAGAGGGTAGTTTTAGTAGCTGTAAAACTAAGGTAAAGTTTTTGTTTTCTCTATTTGTATTCAATACAGACCGACTTCTTTAAGGATACTGATGGGTCGGAATTTTGTCACAAATCATTCCTTAATTACTCGGTCGGTTCATTTTTAACAGATTTGAAAATTTAAACAGTATGTAATATTCATGTATGCACCCAGTTAGAAAAAGGTGAAAGTAATTTACATAAACACTATTGCTACTTCTTAAAGCCCCCAAAATTGTTCGAAATGGATAAGTTTAACTCTGCCCAACTGCGCCGACAACTCGTCGTATTTAAAATGCACTATCCAGAACGAACCTCTCTTCGAGTTCTAATACGACTCCCCAAAAACGAAACGCTTTGAACCACTTGGTGTCACGGTGGTCCAGACTCGTGACACTCCTAGCCCATTTCAGGGTGCTTATCACTCTACATTTAAACCTCCCTATATTTATATACTGTCTATTACTAAGGCTGTAAAAACGCGCACCCCTAGCAAAATTTAACTTTCATCCCTACAAGAACTTAGAAAACTATCAGCCCCATTAGAGAGCTGCTACTACATGATTCAAAAATCACTCTGTGCAGATCTTGTTGTCACCAAGAGATGGTATTTAAAAACTAGTATCGTAGTGAATATCTAAGTCCTTAAAAACAGAATGATGCCCGAAATATTGCTTCATTATCTAAATGGTAATCATGCGTCATTGGCGCAGCTTTTTTAGAAAAAGTGCTTATTCTGCATTTTTAAATGTTTAATGCTAAACAGTTTAGTTCAACCCATTTATAATCTGACTCTGAAATAAATGGGACCCACAAAGACCATTTCTAATTAATTGAACTATATTTCTGTCTATTAAGCATTTTACGAGTATGTGGCTGGCAGAAGCGTAGGTAGATGTTTGCAAGGTCATTTGATTTTACTGCGGAAATCCCCCAAGGCATACCTAGCACCACAAAACAAGGTCACTCATTAGTTAGTCCTTGTGTTTCCTAATTAAACTGTAAAAGAAATACTTTCTAGTTCCTGTTAGCATTCAGCCGTCTAAAGACGCGTCAACACGTATTATTGTCAGTTTCTATTTATTTCTCTCCCAAAGTTTACGCAATTATTATTATATGTGAAATCCTTTCGCGGATCAGTATTATTTAAACTTGGAAATAAATTTACGCCGTTATAGTGATAGTAGTATCTGTGCATCCCTTTCGCTTGTGAATATGTTTAAAAAAATAAGGGTTTTCATCCAGAACTAGGGAGAACGTTATGTCGTTGAGTGAAGGAATTAGGTAGAGACGCAACCTTCATAAGACAAATAGTAGTAACTTTTATCTCTTACTCAGTATTTCCATTCTCTATCCAACACACTGGAACGCCGACTAGAAACTTGCCGTCGGGATCTGAGATTCCATAAGCGCTGTGATAAATATAGAACCTTTTATGATTTAATTAAACGCTTCACCTTGTCTTCGTAAAATTTGAAATGCATAATTTGCCATTTTCTTGGTTTTCAATATGGCATCTCTTTTACGTTTTCTGTTGAGTGCTCTGCTTTCGCTTTGTTCGCACTCATCTCATAAATTGCAATAATAGTAGGAAAAACGTGACTCCGATCCCAGAATTTTAATTAAATCTCTTGCCAGAATTAATTAATCAGAGCAAGAGTCCGCCACTTATTTTTCGCCGATTAACAACAAATGGTAATCAAAACTCAAGTAAAATTTAAAATCACAAATAAACCCAGCAATTTTATTTAACTGAAACCTCAATATTTTACAAGTTCTGAAAAAAATTGAACAATTTGTAATTATATAAAAAAACAGATGGTAATGAATTTTAAATCTTAGACAGGTAGAGATTTTTAACAACATTGCGTATATGCAAATGCAAAATTAAGAATCAGTCGAAAATACCTCACCTTACGAGCTCCAACCACCGGCGTCGTATTGTAAATCGCTCACCTGAAAAAAAATGCAAGGTGTAAATAATGCGAGTGTAATATAAACATGTCCAAGAACTGTGAAATACGCCAGATTCGTTGAAACGGTTTTGCGGTCATGACCATCGACCTATTTATTTTTAATTTGAGATACAGAACATATATATGGGATATTCGAGGAATGATTATTACTGACCCTTACGAACCGATTATATGTTGGACGGGGGCGTAGGGATAATAATGGATAAATAGTGCCAATTTGGTTGATTGTCGCGTAGGTGTGCATGTGCAAAATGGCGGTAGTCGAACGTTTACATCTGATTCAAACACGAACGTTTGTAAGTAACACTAACACGCGACGTCTAAACCTGAAATAAACACGGATACATTTGCAGTGATTACCGACCACTAAGTGCAGAACTTTTTTTAAACATGCCACTAAGATCAATGACACAAGGCACGTCTGGAACCGATTACAAATTTATTGGACAATAACCATCTTATTCTCTATTCCATTCGGGTTCAATCTCGGTTTACCGTGTAATCGTAGTCTATTGTAGCAGCTTTAACGGCATCACCAAGCCGAAACTTTGGTTACCTTTAAATTTAGAACCAATCTTTATATGGTGCATGTAGTTAAAGTAGGGGGTCACCTTCTCTACTTTACCTTTCCGCAAGTTTCTGGATTTTCATGGTCTTCCGTTTTCCTCATCATCGCTTAAGTGATTGTATTAATGATTGATCCTGTTGAAACCCTGTATTACCCGTTTTCATTGAGAATTTTAAATAATTAAACGTTCTTGGGTACATACAGACAGACAAACAAACAATTTTGCTTTATGTGGAAACCTTGACGAGCATACGTCCAACCATTCTCCAAAGTTTCGTCACAATCGGATGAACGGTTTAGGCGGGCATAACAGACATAGAAACAAACATACAAACATTAATTTTTATTTATACAGGGTGGAAATATTGTCTGGGATACTGAATAGGTATATTCAAAACAAAGTTTTTTATGATACCCAACATTATGAAATTCAATGCATAGGGAAACTATTAAATTAATTAACACAACATTTTTCTTAATGTGAGTTTCTCTCTTAAATTTGATTATGCAGTAGGTATAGCTTTTATGCTGCTATATCCAAAAAATAAATCCCCTTGGACCATGCAGAGGTACGCCACTGACCACAAATTTAAAGTACGTAGTGCATACCATAAAAAGTTTTTTTTTTTATTTGACATCGGGCTTTAACAGCTAGGTCATATCGCCCATTACATACATATGTTACATTTTAAATACGATTAATTAATGTTGTTATGTACAGTTAAATTGTTTTGAAGAGATATTTAGTGTCTCGGAGAAAATTTTCACCCTGTAATTACACAACTTGAAGCGTTGACTATTTCAAGGTGAGCATTTTCAAACAGAATAATTACTCACAACCCCTTATGACTTATCGAGGTGAAAGTTGTTGCTATTCGCCGCGATAGTGGACGATACAGAAATTGTTTTAGTGAAGTGTTGGTGTTCGAATCGATCAGTTGGATAAAAGTTTCATACTTTGTTGTGCAAAGTAGTGACGAAGGTGAGTAGTCTATCTTTGCTTTGTTAGCGGAATAATTAGGGTCATGCGTGCTTCACTTAGCACATGTTAGCCAAGTTTAGCGCTACGTTCGTTTGTAATTAGTGTGTAATGTCCCGTTGTTTCGTTGAATGTACTTATTCTTAATTTGGTTGACTGATTAAATGCGCTCTTAGTGTGTTAGGAGTAGTTGGTACCTTTGGAATTGAGAAAATATCACTTCTGCTTTTGTCGTTGAAATGACAGGATTTGATTTTTACGGAAGATTTTGATATCTGAAGAGGAAAATTCGAGTCATCACTCTAAAATTGGTGAAATTACTTATCTAAGCGTCTTTACGTAAATAGGTCATGACAATATCGTTTATTTTTATAGGATTTGTTAACACATTTCCTTTTAGGTTATGCCATATGTTTCTATTTAATAATAACTTATCTTCATTTTACCTATATCACAACCCGAAACCCATTTATTAATGGGGTACGTAACTTGGAATAAATTGGATTGGGTCTGATTTGTAATTGTAGTTTTGGGATGTATTTCTTTATCTTCCAGACAATGAGATTAGAATCAAGTTGCGTATAATTGATCAACTGTGTGGAAATTTTACATTTGGTTAAGTGTAACCCTGCCCAGAACTACTAATTTATTTACTGATTTATGCAATTGAATATCTTTTGTGTATATGTAGATTCTTTGCCAAGACAAAGGTGTTTATACCCTCTAGTTCTCGAGGATGATGTTGAGTTTATATTTTTATTTACTTTTTGGCGTGACTTGTGCACGCCGGGAGCCCAAAATTATATGAGCTTTGTCAAACCTCGGTGGTCGTTTCCCTGGAAGACCCGTTTCCCCTGGCTAGCAGTGACCAATTCCCTTTTCCTTCTCAAGGTTCGCTGCAAGTGATTCGAGCTATGTGCTTCACTATCTGAGCTGAGGGAATACTATTCGAATTTTGTTCCTTAGTATTCGAAGAGTGTTATCTGGGTTATTCGCTTTGTTCATCTCACATATTTTTCTGGTGGCTAATGCGAGCTATGTTCCCTTCATATTACCTAAATATGCGCTTTGTTCCTCTTACACATTATACAAAATGCGTGCTTTGTTCTCTTCGTGCTATGTAGGTAAAGATTGCTCACTCAACTATGGATAATCGGAGGAAAGTAGTGTAACTTCCCACTAAGTTTATTGTTCATCTCAATATTGCTGTGCTATGAATAAAGATAGGTATAAGCTGGTAATCATGCGCGCCGTTGGAACCACCCTCTAGACTCCCAATGAATGAGCGAAGTGTTTATAAGCGCTTGGACGTTTATAAGTTGAATGTTCCACTGTACAATGGTACTGGATCTACACAACTGCTTTTAATGCACTGTACAGTGGAACATTCAACTTATAAACGTCTATGCGCTGATAAAGAATTCGGTCATTCATTGGGAGTCTAGAGGATGGTTCTAACGGCGCGCATGATTACCAACTTTATACATATTTTTATTCATAGCACAGCGGTATTGAGATGAACAATAAACTTCATATAGTTCAAATATTCACATACAGTAAAGTAGGTTGCTCATGTTGTTTTCTTTATTTGCGGGGGAGTCATCCAAGATTAGCAAACCCGGCCAAGTCCCTCACAAGTTAAGAAATTGTGTCTGATGTGCCATATAATATTCATGAAACGCAGAAGAATCTGTGACATTCCCTTACCGAGATCGGCTGATCGACAGTAAGTGAAAGTACGAGTATAAGTTTACTTTTGAAATTCAAAAAACCATAAGGTTCTACAGTAGTGTTCCGTTGCCAAGATACAGGTCGATAAAAGGCGATCTTTAAATGAAATTTATAAATGATCAAACTAAGCGATGCCCGAATAACACGATAGTACGAATATAACGCCGAAAACCTGAAAATTCCGTTGCCGAGATTTAAATCGATTTGTTAAAATCTTAAAAGTTGCCCGAGTTAGTAAAACCTTTGAATGTAAAACTATAAGCTGCTTTTTGTGAATCAAAAATATTCTTATTTAGTTATATTTCATTTTAGAATCAAACTTTTTGGTTATATTCACATAAAAAAAAGCTACACACAGTGTCTTAAAATGAGTAGGATAACAGGGATATATTTGTTATTATTATATTTACAGATTCGGTTAAATTGGCAAAGTTGTGTAATTTTTTATGCTGATGGATATTCCGATCTTTAAAACAAATAATTCGCTTCGTAGATAATTGTAAAAAAGTGAAAATCGTCATTTTTAAAAAGTTCAAATATTTAGTAACAAAGAGAACTATCGAAAAAATCAAATCGGCGGTTTTCCGAGATATTAACATCAATTTGCTTATTTTAAATGGACAATTGGATTTTTACGTCATTCCATAGGCAAAAAATTACAAAACCAGTGATACCAAACACTTAGTATTTAATTTGGGAATCCACCTTTCACTTTCTTATGGCAATAATTCTATGGCCTATTGTATATGAAACCAAATTCATTCGTTTATTGTCTCGCATAGTCACCATCGACACGGCCATGGAGTTATTGCCATAAGAAATATATTGTAAAGTTCGAGGCAAAATGAAATATTATGTTTAGTATCACTGGTTTTGTAATGTTTTCTATCGAGGGACGTAAAAATGCAATATGGCGTCCATTTAAAATAAGGAAGTTGATGTCAATATCTTGAAAACCGCCATTTTGAAAAAAAATTGTCTATACCCATTAAATTTATCCCATCGAATCTTGCAACTGTTATTTGAAACTGTTTTGGATAGCGCTGTTTGTTACTAAAATATTTGAACTTTTTAAAAATGGCGATTTTTACTTTTTTCCAATTATCTACGAAATGATTTATTTTTTTCAAAATATCGGAATACCCATCAGCAACAAAAACTGCACAACTTTGCCAATTTAACCGAATCTGTAAGTATAATAGTAACAAAGATAGCCATGTTATCCTACTCAATTTAAGACACCCTGTATAGTTTTCCGTGCGCCACCTTGTATAACTTGGCAGCAAATAATTCGCTTTGTTATAACATCTGAATGTTAATCGTATTAGGGAGATCAAAAGTAATGCCGCTAAAGAAAATTTTGCACCACCCATAATAGTACTTGATCACCAAGAATTTGTTACAAGGAAGTTTCCCGTCGCCAAAGAAACTGTCCTTCAGTAAACTCGACTTTGGAGTAATTACTGTACGCTGAATCGCAGATCTCCCTTCTGTTACTTATAAAAATTTTCCCCCATGAAAACCCCTCCTCAAATAAATTCGCCCACGGGAGATTTGCCCATCCAAGGAAAATTCGCGTTCTCCAGAAGTCCAGAATACTCCTCGCGAGGAACTTGCGCAATGAGAAGTTCATGTTAAGAAAGAAGATTCGCTCTTGACATCAGTGAAACAGACTAAATCCTAAGTTTTTTTTTTCTATTCTGTAACAAAACTCGTCCTTTGGCAAATTCGTTTACGTGCATTTTCCCCCACAATAGGCGATTCCGTCTGAATATTCGTCTATTCAGGAAAACTGACTTTCAGAAAAGCTGCACCCCAAATGATTAAAACTTTGGAGCTTTGGAGACAAAATTAAAATTCGTTCCCGTGAATTTAGATCAGAAGAGTTGAATCAGTCAAATAGAACGCCCTGTAATGTTCTCCCGTGGAGATTCGCTCACAAAAGTTTCGAATTTTCGCCCCTAAGGAGAACCACTAGCAAGGCGCTTTCAAAACCCCTAAGGAATCACCTTTGGAATAATTGCTACCTGCCCAATCCCAGATCTCCCTTCTGTGTTTGAGAAAAAAACGCGCTACCCTATGAATTTCCTTATTTTAAATAAATTTGTCCTCGGATTACTTGTTCCCAGAAAATTCGACCCCAAAAGATTGACCTTAAGAAAACTCGTTTTTCGAAAACATTGCTACAGACTTTATATTTCTGTAGCAAGGAGTCGTGCCCACTTAAAATTCGTTTCCAAGGAAGATTTGTTTCCGCCGGAATGAAACTTACCCAAAAGTGCTTTAGAAAAGCTGGATCTCCGAAGAATTTGCTATATAAAAACATGTGCCTAGCTACTCAGTTCTGGAGCCCCTTTCTTCTTCTGTGACAAAATACTCCTTCGACAAATTTTCCTTTAAGATAACTCCCCCCATATCGCCCACGCAAAATTCGACCATTGAATGTTCCCCCTGAAATATTCACCTTCAAGGGAAATTCGCCTCCCGCTAGGACGGTCATCAACCACACAATTGTATATGGTCAACGTCTCCTATTTTGGTTGAGACTGCAGTGTTTCTTAGCTGTTTCGCGTCCCATACCATAACATCTCAAAAAGTCAAATTTTTCGTTTTCACCCTGTCTCGGAAACAAACGTAGCTAGACTGATTCCGTTTGTGGAAATTTGGAAGATTTCTTATTTTAATTGTCGCCCGCCTGAGTGCGGGGTAACATGTCCGAACAAGCTTTGTAAGCTTCGTTTTCGTTCAGGGATTTTGTTTCAAGTCATCCTTGTGCTTTGCAATAAATTTTTGTCATTGTCAATCAATTAATTGAGTGTTTATTCGAATCCATTGTGCGACCCGGATAGAGTTTTCATATCAGATTTTTCTTTTCGTGCCTAAGAATTATGTTAGGTGTTCATGAAAGATTGTGTAAGTGATTCTTTTCCGAAGTTGATGGAGTCTCCCAAATTATTAATTTAAAGGCAACATTGAGATTTTTGTTTGTGACGTAAACCGGGCGTCTACCAAAGAAAATATTACAATTCTACATTTAAAAGTTGTTTTGTTTTGAGCTAGCTGAACAGCTTTTTTGGGTGGCATAGTGAGCGCATGCCATTGAGGAAGGATCCGCTCAATTATATTATGGTATTGACTAGCTTGAAGCCTAAATTTCGTATTTTGGATACTTAGGTAAGCATTAACCAACGCCAACCAACAAACTATTGCAGATTTAGAAAATTCAATAGTGTATGGAATAAGTGGACATCGATGATCGGCATATTGTATACAGAATGGTTTCAGGATTAGCCCAATTCTTAACAAATTTTATAATACAAGGCTTTCAAGTAATTCTGTTATTTTAACACGTCCTATACATTAACTTAAAAAGGATAATTACTTTGAAGTTTGTGGTTTTAGTCTCTTTAAACTCGAACCAGGTTTCCTATTTCATTAAATTTTAAAACGAAATTGTGACTTCGTCGTTTTTAGATCTTTTCTTAAGTGGGCGAACTGCAAGATTTTAACCTCGATCTACTTGTCCTTTCGCAAATTAAAATTTTAAGTTTGCTCGTTCAATTAGCCTCAATAAATAATAACTCTGACCCGTTTAGAAAATTACAGCAAAGAAACTCTGGAAAAATTATTCATTCAGGGAGATCTCTTCCGTATTGAATTCTTTGGTGCGTAGTTAAGTATCCTTTTGCTACGCGAGCACAATGCCTTTCATCCGGTTTGTCACGAGACGTGATTTTTAATGGAAGGAAACCTTGACTGCTTCCCTACTGGATGATATTATGCGAAATCTAAGCTCACTCCAAAGTTTTGTCGATAACGCTTCCGTGGTTTTCCCAGTTTCTGGAGTACTAATCAGCATATCAACCGTCTGCTATAGATATATTAATATAGCAAATAGCACATATCCCATTGTGAAATCTAATGAAGCTATCCCAAATAATCGGTGTCAAGCATGAGCATATTTGTTCCGTCGGGAAAAGTCGTCATACAGTAAAGAGCTTTTTAGTTTCTTCAAGGTAAAAAAGAATGTCGCCCTTACAGTTAATATCTGGCAAACAGTTTCCAAATCACGAAGGAGTAATTAATTAAATAAATTTCAACGACTAATTTCCCCGGTGACAAATTTTGCGCCCATTTCATTTTAAGAGCTTGTTGAAGACGTTTATAGCGTATCCTAATATATCCAAAACAAATATTTTCCAACAGAAAGTCACGGCTTCAAAAAGGTTCTACGGAAAAGCCATTTCCTTCAAGCACTTTCTAAATATCGGTAAGGGGAAAAATCTGATGCTCATCGGACACTTTTTACTATCGAATCCAAATGTGCATATTTGGTATTACATGTTATTTAGCAGTGTCTGACTGATTCCTATTTTATTGT
Organism: Photinus pyralis; assembly: GCF_008802855.1. Classification (NCBI taxonomy): domain Eukaryota; kingdom Metazoa; phylum Arthropoda; class Insecta; order Coleoptera; family Lampyridae; genus Photinus; species Photinus pyralis. The sequence continues at coordinate 16,000,577 of NW_022170596.1, forward strand.
ATTGCAAAAACGAAATGACGCTGTGTCAATATCCTATAATCGTCCCACTCTAAATGCTTTGATTATGTTAAATTGTTCAACTGCATTGCGCATTAAGCTATAATTAGCTCATTTTGGTTTAACAATAAATCCTATCAAGTATAAATGTGGTGGAAATAAATTATAATTAGCAAATTTGATTAACGCGGGTTGGTTTCAATTTAATTTGACCACAATAATTGCCTTTCGTATTTTAAAGAGGAAAACTCATTATGGCCATTGAAAAAATGGGGGAGTTTGGTATTTAACGAGCTTTCAATGTTAATTTTTCGCGCTCGCCTGCTTTTGATGCGGCAATAACAAAATGTTAAGTACACGTAACCAATGGGATTGCTATAGTACCTCCCAATGTTCTGATACTATAAAAACGTGGTCGTATTTGGTTATAAAAGGAAGCTTAGTAAATATTGATTTATATGCTGGAATTAACCATTAAAAATTAATTCACAGTCGTTGAGCTGCGAAAGATTGATAAGATTGACGAGATATTACATTTACTCACCTATTAATGCTTCCACGATGTCATAGAGTAATTTACTCTATGACGATGTGATGGTTCTGTTCCATTTGTAAATAAAACAAATATGTAGGTTGATTTAACCCGCGGTATTATAATCCCATGCTAATATCTAAAGGGAGAGAAAATAGGCCACTGGATTTTTAAAAGTGAGTTTTATTGTTAAATGCCACGGTTATTCACATACTCAGTGAAATCATAAACGCACCCTCATCGTGGTGAGGTTACATGAAAGTTCGCTTCTTAATTACACTTTGATAAGGGAGCCTATGAGTGTAACTCGTGCTTTAACATAATTCATGGTTATCACTGTACCTCGTGAACAGAATTATCTCGTAGCTAATGATGGTGATCCAATACAATAGTCGGAACAGCCTCCTTACAGTGATATAGAGAAAATAATACTGAAGCTGGAGATTGAGAACTTCCGACGGTACTACTCCTCACAGGGAGCACCTGGAAAAGCAACCTCCGGGAGCATCGGATGGAATAGGAAAATGATGGTTGCGTGGGATCGTGTGGGTTTTGGTGGGTGGGCTGGTTCCTGGTCGGTTTCTGTAATTTCTCCTGGGCTGAAGGATCGGAGAAAGCGGCGATTTGGACGTAATTAAGAGGCTGCCTGATTTTGTTTTGACAGTAGCAGATGTTTTTTACTTCGATTAGGCGAGTGTGAGGGTTTTGATTGAATAAGAACAATATCACTTGTCTGGATCAGCGGAAGAGAAACGGGAAAACACTGAAACGATTGCCCAAGCAGGAACAATCGACACTTTTTCATACCCCAAACTACAGCCATAGAATAATATTATTAGTTACTCTTTGCTACAGCCTGCATTTCTATTTCACTTGCACTGTAGCGGTATTCAGTTGGGATGACAAAATGGGAATCTGTTCGGAGTAATTTCCATTGATTATCTGGTTTTCTGTTGCCAAAGCGCATATCCCAAACCTTTGGACTGTGTGGCGTCAGTTTCCAATCTGAAGGGACGACTGGGGTGAAAGATGAGTTAGAACACGAGGACTGGATAGCTCTGCAATGATTTCTTCGAATAATAGCTGATGGGAAGTTAACCAAACGAATTGACAGTTTTCGGACAATAGGGATCGGGTCCCTGCTAAGTCGGAAATACGGTGTGAGAAGGCCTCAAAACTGCTGCACCTAGGAAGGATCGGGCATCGATCTTGGGGGTTGGTACGGGTCGAGTCGGGATGCGGGAGTGTAACCTGCTGCACTGAGGTGAAATCCAGACCAGTCAATTTGTAGTTCTTCGAATTTGAACTTTTTCGCGTTGAGAGTTATACCCCACTCTTGGCAACGTTGTAGCAGTTGTTGAATTTCGGCTGTGGGTCTTCAGGTCTTCGACATTTTTATGAACGTTCTAGAAACCTTACGAATTTCCCCTTAATCTGTGTGGTTGAGAGCGTTCTAACGGAGGCGAATTTCCCTTGAAGGTGAAAATTTCAGGGGGCACATTCAAAGGTCGAATTTTGCGTGGGCGGGGAGTTATCTTGAAGGAAAATTGTCAAAGGAGTATTTTGTCACGGAAAAAGTTGATATTCATCGAAGATCCTGCTTTTCTAATGTGTACTTTTTGAGTAAGTTTCTCTAAGGGGCGAGCAATCCGGGCGAAGCGAATCTTAACTTGAGACCGAATCTTCTTTGGGGGCGAATTTTAAGTGGGGGCGACTTTTGCTACAGAAATATAAAATATGTAGCAATGATTTCAAGAGCTTTCATAAGGTCAATCTTTTGGAGGCGAATTTTCCGAGGACAAATTTATTTGAAAAAGGGCAGCGCATTTTTTTCTCAGAAGCAGAAGGGAGATCTGGAATTGGGCGGATAGCAATCATTCTAAAGTATAGCTCTCCTAAACGCGATTCCTTAGGGGCCTTGAAAGTGCCTTGTAGCAAGTGGCTAGTGCTTCTCCTTGGGGCGATAATTCGGGAATAGAAACCTGTGTGGTCGAATCTTCATGGGAGAATATTACAGGGCGTTCTATTTTGTTGATTCAACTGATCTAGATTCACCAGGGCGAATTTCAATTTTGTCTCCAAAGCTCCAAAGTTTTAATCATTTAGGGTGCAGCTTTTCTGAAAGTCAATTTTCCTGGGTAGGCGAGATATACTAACGACAAAAACAATTATCAACAGGTTACCTGCAACTTTGCAATTTTAGGTATTTACGATAAACATTCTTCCATCTTAGATAGAATGTAATAGATTAGTTCCAGCTAGTGGCCAATTAGCGTTCATTAATTCGAAAGCAAGTATTTGCATTTCATCCAGAAAACGGTACTTCTTTAATACAATCAACCCAACGCTCGTAACGTACAAAGAAAATATATGCAAAAACTATACTGTGAAAAAGCAGACCTAATTACAATTAATTCGAAGTACGTACCCCATTAATAAATGGGTTTCAAATTATGAGATAGATAGAACAAAGACAGGTAATTAAATTAACACATATGGCATAACCTAAAAAGAAACGTGTTAACAAAGAGGAATTATATAAAAATAACTTTACATCAAGAGGGATACAACCCCTACCCATTCGCGTAAAGACGCTTAGGTAATTAATTTAAACAAATTCAGCGTAATGACCACGACAAAAGAAAAAGTGAAATCATGTCAATGCTAATGGTTCCGACTACTCCCAATACAGAGCGCATTCAGTCAGTTACACAGACCAGAGTATATTCAATGGAGCGTTACTCATGGAGGTCTTGCTGGACCTCTTCCCTCTTCAATTAGTGGTAAAGAAAGAAGTTGCGAGGGTTGCAATCAGATGACTTCGAAGTGAGGGGGAGGAACATATAGAAGCGCAAAACAAAATTGTACAACAATTAAACATTCTTGAGTACATAATTATGCAGGATTTCAGACTACAATATGGATCTCGAATACCGCCACGACAAGCCCTTTAAAGTGGTGATCCGTGACGAGGAAGTCTGTAAGAATACTCCAGAATTTGAGAATGGAGGCTTATGCTGGTGCAAAAACGGATCCAAGTCGAAGGAAGGGGTGTACAGTATTTCAAGTCGCAGTTATAACTACAACCAGAAGTCATTGCGGCCAAAGGGCTACGTGGTGCGTGCTCGTAGTCAATTCTCAAGGCTCTCTCAGCTTTTCCCTGACCTCCAAGTAACTGCTCATGGAATATCGCACAAAACTGGAAGAAATAGCCAGGCGCAATCGTGTTACGGTAGTGTGGGCGTTAAGTCCTGAGGTAATAGCCGGTAACGAGGTGACTAATCATCTCCCTAAGGCCGGCTCTAAACATCCACAAATTAGCACGGAACCCTATTGCGGAGCACCAGCAGGTTTAGCTGGAGAAGTGATAAGAAACCAGCTCAGAAAAGAGAGGAAACGTCTATGGGAATCCGCCCCTGGACTAAGACAATCCAAGAAACCAATCTGCTTCCAGGAGACTAAGACCAAGTCGTGGCTAGCACTCAGCGGAAGTGAACTAAGGGCATACACTTCCCCCTGAGATACAATCTCAATAAAATCGGAGTAGCACATGTCTCCTCTGCTTCGAGGAGGAAGAGACAGCGGAACATGAACAGATGATTGGTGTAAGGCGGTCTCCGGATAGAGATCACAAAGCGTAGGTGAGGTTGCAATAGCATCTCAGCAGGTTAACTACTGTCTAGCTTCTATGGTATTGTTTAAGAATTATAAAAATATGCTATTGTTTACGTTTGGCTGTCCGTGCGTCCGTCCGCCCGTCTGTCCGGACTCACTTTTGCCCCGTTGAACTACTTTTAGGGGAACGGTCCTGAAGCCCTGGATTTTTTTGCAATAGGCAGCCTATGTCTCGAAGGTGTGCCACCAAACTTCGCTGTTTTAAGCTCCCTCCCCCCTTAAATTATTGAATTTTGAGTTTTTAAAAGAGACCAATAGGTCTGCTGTTATCCTTCATGGTACTTTAATGACTGGGTCTCAATGAGAGGAATTAATTTATACCAACCATGAACCATAGTCCTCTCAGATATAATTCCTTATATTTCAAGAATAGGTGATCGGAATAGGGTACTCAGATTGGGACGACCGGAAGAAATATGTGATGTCAAAATTTTATAAGCGAATATCTCGAAAACGGTTTGTCGTAGGAAAGTACTCTCAAAAGCAAAATTAATCGCCTGGACGAGACAAATCTATTGGTGAAATCGAACATAAGGCAAAACACATGAAGGGTCGAAATATATGTATTTCCTTTTATGTTGGCTTCATTAATCATTAATCATAATATTAAATGATGGGAGTTGCATGATATTTAAATGAAATATGAAAGAGTGGCATAAAATTCACATTGCACTCATACGGATTAATGTTCTCTCGGTTACGAGCTTTAGGGAATAATGTAATAATGCTTTTCACTAACCCAATTTCCATTATAACAATTTTTATATTACACCTCAAACACTTGACCGATAAAAGTAGATATTAAATCCACAGTTTCAGTGTCACAAATCCACAATATGCCATGCGATACATATTTTCAGTGGGTTGGGATGGAACGTGCCCAAATCAGTAGTTGTTTCTTTTCATGTTGTATCCAAGGAGGAGAGAAAATTAAATTTGCGACGGGGTGACTTTATCTGCTGACAGCGCTGACGTAGATTTAGTACTTTCGTATTCCGAATTCATAAAAATCGTGTGTGAATGACCCCTCTTGAAAGGACTAATCGATTTGGTTGTCTACTCTACCATTGTAAAGCGTTATACGTTATAACTTATAAATATCAATGTCTTTAGCCGATATGGCACCCTACACTAAATTTACGCGGTGAATTTATCAACAGCCAATAGGCATCTTTTATGTCGTTCGTCAAAAGCATTCAATTGAGTTTTATGTTAAGGGTTATGGATCAAACGGCACAGGATTGATTAATTTTCTTTATTTGTAGTGAGTTTAACTTGCATTTACCGAATTTACAAATCTAGTCATAGTTATAAAATAGTACTTACACGACTAAACAAAACACTTTTATGTTTTAAAGGTTTATACAGCTTCCTTCACGTAAAGTGAAATTTCCTTATATGTGTCATCTAGAACTGAAAAACTGGAACTGTAACGTTTACATTTTACATTTAAGATTTTCCTCTAAAATTAATAGTTTTGCCACAATTTGCAAAACACCACTTTCCACCCCTTTCAACCCCCGGGATTTCAGCCGCGGAAAAATTCAGCTGTTTTAATTATTTTTTCCCAATTTCTATTCATTTCACCTACCTGAAAAAACCGGTTTCGCCCGGTAACTAATTTTTTTTGAAAATGAAGTATTTTAGAGCTATTTAGCCTGGACTATTTTGGAAATGGTGGTCCGATCTTACTGAAGTTGCTTCCGTATTTTCGAACAAATAGCAGGATGGATATTTGTTCAATGAGGATTTTTAATTAACATTACATAGGCGAATAAATAATAAAGCCTAACGAAGTATGGTAATCAAGCGACGCATTAAAATTGTCATTTTATAATATAAATTGAATAAATGAATATTGCATTCCCTTGCTCAATTTACTGAAAGCATTCCAATGAATGCGATGGAATTTTTCCGGCGTTCTGGGCAGTAAATAAAATCTATTTGTATTGCAGTTGTAAAAATGGTAGGTATGCTTTTGCAGAAATTGAATGGATGCGCAAAAGTATAGTGGCAGCCATTACCGATCGTTATGCCCGAAATTCCAACAAATGCAAAAATATTTCAGAGCACTTTTCACAAATGCTTTTGGCTTCAACAGTCAAATCTACCAGCGACAGCTCTACTATTACATTAAGGGAACTCGGTATAGGGTAGAGAGCAAAGGTATTATGCTTCAATTTACTGACACGAAAGATTGAATCTGTCACCACGTGTAACACATTACAATGTGCCATTTCTTGAGAAAATTGAGCAAATCTTTCACTAAACTCATTTAATAGAGCTGATTGGCTTAATGCCGGGAACACATTTAATGATAAAATGGGAATTTAAATCGTTTACTTGCCTTTTGCGACACGTAAACGTTTCAATCTCGACAGTCGTAAGGCCTTCTGACCTCATTCGGTATTCGTGCAGCTCATCCGTGCGAGAATTCGAAAAAAATCCATTGGAAATTTCTATGCGCCTTTATATGAGCGGATTACCCTTCCATTAGAATGCAATAGCTTCCTTTCTAAACGTCTTAGTGCTCACGGTTTGTTGGAGATTTCCTTCCTTGTTTTCGATAGTTACGTCACACACTATTCGCTTTCGGTTTATGATTTGGAAATAAATATAAATTTAAATACGAATGATGGAGTAAGGAAGTGTTTGGTGCTGATATTTCTCGTAACGTTGCTAAAAAATTTTTTGACGCACAGATCCTAATCTAGTATTTAACCGCTAGCGAAAACCAGCTTAGAATTATCACAAATATTCCATTCTCGCACACCAATAATACTTTGAAAGTCTAACCTCGTCTGGTGGAAACCCTCCTTTACAATTCGGTCTCACTAGCTTTCTATCTCAAAAATGCACACTTTGTTATCGCTCTTATTCCAGAAATACTTTCGTTCACGTTCGCTATGAAGCGGTATATACAGGGTGACAATTTGAAAACTTACCACCCCCCATATCTTATTAAATAAACGAGATATTTAAAAAAATCAAAATCCGTTTCGGTAATTCGGAGGGGGAATCACAATGACATAGTTGGCGACGCACCCCCTCCAACCCCCTGCGCCCCAGCCACCCCAACTTTTAAATCTTAAATAATGACCCCCCATGTGTGATACGTCGTTGGAAAGCTCTGAAAAAATGCTTTCCAACCATACCAAATAGCATTACATTTAGGTTAGTAATTATTATTAGACATACAGTGACCTTTTTGCACATTCGCTCAATGTGCCTTTGCCCAGTCAAGAGGGAGCCTATGATGACCTCGTCAGAATCAGCTGAAGTTCTCGAAGAGTGAGCCTATCAGGTGCGCTCTCTTTCTATTCGTAAATGGGACAACCTCGATTTTTTCCGGGTTAACTGAGAGGTCATGAGTACTGCATCACCTATCCAACCGTTCAAGAGCCCTCTGCATGAGTTCCTTCACGGTGTTTGGAAACTTTTCAGTTATGCTAACACGAGATCGTCCGTCCTCTTTCAGAGTGCGGAGGAGTCGGTCTATCTAGCACCAGGCATCACAGCAGTGGAGACAACACTCCACTCTGCGGACACCCTCTAGTGACCGAGGAGTTCATCTCCGTCGGCCCAGTTGAGGATATAATGACCCTGATTCCGAGCATGGCGCGGATTCATCTTACGATTGACCCATCAATGCCAAAGCCAGCAGCAGCTACACTAATGGAATCGAACGTGGTGTTCTTAAACGCACCCTCGATATCTAGGAACGCTCCCAGGGCTACCTCCACAGCCGACATTCCCCTTTCCAGTCTGTACAAGAGGCTGTCAAGAGCCGTCTCCGTGGACATACCAGCCCTGTAAGCATTTTGGAATGGATGTAGTGGTCCATCAGTACCCTAATCCTTACAAGAAGCGATGATAGGCTGATGGGGCTGTAATCCTTGGCCATGTCATATTTGGCACGCTCCGATTTAGGTCCTGCACTCTTAAATGGGCTGAACGCGTTGACCAGCCATCTCAGAGATCCCTCTGTAACCACCCGGGCAGCTACTTTCCAGTCGATCGGCCATGCACCGATTTTGGTGGATGCGAAGTTATGTAGTCACCAGAGCCTGGAAAGTGTGTTTCCCGAAGACATGTGACAGCCTCATCCGCGATAGACGTATATCAGCCGCATGGAAGCCTCAGTGTCCCCACTTTTTTTGCCCTAGGTCTTTCAAAAAGATCTTACGACATTTTTGAACCTGAGGAAGACCCTCCATGTTACCACAGAAGGTCCTCCATGGTCCTCGTTTACACCTTCGAATATCGTCCTTATACTTGCGCTGAGCGATATTGAGATCCTTCCAGTCCGCAGGTAGCTTAGTTAGCATGGCCCTACTAAAGAGCCTGCGAACCACTTTACGATCCTTTTCAAGGTCTGAGTTTCACCAAGATTTTCTCTTCTTTCATCGAAAGGTCCGCAGTTTGCAGCTGTCCTCATATGACGTTCTTATGGCATTGCTTAGTAATGCGGCAGCCTCAACCAACTGCCCTGCTTTCCTGGAAAGCAAAGGTGGTCCATCCACGCCCTGACAAGTTTCGCCACATAGCAGTCCCAAACCAACCGGGGATTCCGCAACCTACAGGATCCGCAGTGGGATGCCACGTTTAGTTGGAAAAGAATGTGCATGTGGTCCGAAAGCGACGGCTCAACAGATACCCTCCAACTCGGGATCATATGGGCTACTGACAAGGAGCCCAACGTCAGATCGATAACGTCCTTCCTTCGCCGCTTCCTGAATTAGACCAATCAAATCAGTTGTATGCAAGTACTCCAAGAGGTGGCTGCGTTCGTGTCCGTGCTGCTCCACGCAACATGACGTGCATTTGCATCATAGCCAACCATAGGAGGAGGCCCACCATTTCGACAGTACTCTATCAACTCAGTCAGTTCCCTGGTAGATGGAACCTATTCTGAGTCATACGGGAGAAAGGATGAACAGACCACTAAGTGCCTGCTCCGTCCTCTGCCATCTTTAGGCTCAAGCCTTAGAGCTATGAGATCCCTGAAACAGAAATCATCAGCCGTTGCGACAATCCGTCCTGGAGATATAAGGGCATATATTCGAGGGTAGAGGACTGTGGTTGGTAGAAATTAATTCCTTTCATTGAGACCTTTCATTAGAGTGCAATGAAAGATAAGACCAGTTCCACTCACACCCCCTCCTCCAACCCCCTCTTTTTAAAAGCCCCGCCCCGTCATCGTTTGATCCCAAAAAAGGGTCGCCCGGGAAAGTGATAGTTTGTACACACCAATTTATGTCGATATGATCGTTCATTGGAATATCATGACGCGGGTAGACGTGTGTTTACCCCCCCCCCCCCTAAACACAAAAGTTTTGCCACCACTAAAGGCATGCGTATGCAAAATTTGAGACCAATTGGTTGTCGTATGTAAAAGTTATGCACGTTTTACTATCAAAAACAGCATCTCAGGAAATAATTCATGGGGTGGCCTCCCTCTTTAGGACAGCGAAAGTTGATGGGCACCTGGCACACCTTCAAGGTATACGCTACCCACTGCAAAAACTTTCGGGACTTTAGGACCATTCCCTTAGAAGTAGTTCAAAACGGCAGAAGTGGGTCCGGAATTTTTTTAATTCTTAAAAAATGCGCGAAAAATTGTTTGTGAGGTATTATGAAACAATAGTTATTTATATAACAAGAGCGCGAAGTTCAATTTCGCGCATTGAGACTGAAGGTATTTTGACGAGGCGAAGCCGAGTTAAAATATCAGTCAAATGCGCGAAATAACTTCGCGCTAGCGTTATATACAATATTTTTTCTACAACTGAACCGATTGTTAATTAAATTTGCTGTTTAAGTTCAACTTTGTCACGTGCGCGAAATACTTTTTTTCACTGTTGACGATTTCGCGCGATAGTGGAGACGGTTCACGAGAATTACGCTAAATCCGTTTCTGTTTTTCCAGCTTACAGATAAGATAATGAAAGGAATTCGGAATTGGTTGACAGGCGCTGAGGAAGCTATCGGCCCTGCGAGTATATGCGATCCGTCCTGGTTTAGTTGGTCCTTTTCAAAGTTTATGCTTAGCAGCAGTCATCATAGCGAGTAGGACGTATGTTATGAAAATTAGATCCTGAAGTTGCTAAAAAGAGATGAAGGTGTCGAACCTTACTCGAGATTTTCTACGCGAAGGTTGAATTACAGTAGAAGCAAACTATTAATTAATTAATAAGATTTTTAAGAAATTTAACCATGACCGCTCTCTTCCGACTTTAAGGAAGTTAGTTGTGAATGAACAAAACGAAAAACGTAGATCGAAATAAACATTCCATTAAACAATATAGGAAGCGAAATAAATTCAGCATCCAGACCATTTTTATGGGAATCGGTGAAATTTTAGAGAAGATTAATTATTCATCCACAACTCGACAACTCATACCTCCCCCCCATCAAATTAAATCCCACTTGTTTTACTATTTAACCGTCCAGAAAATCTCTTCCTTTTGTTTCAAAGCTTTCATAATTCCGATAAAAATACGACCGTATTATTTTTCTGTATGGTTTCTTATATCCGATTAGGTAATCAATAACATATTTTTTTGTGACTTAGAGTAATGAGTTCTTACTCGTGCCTCGAAATCAATAACTTACCGTTTTGTTAGAATCTGCCTCTGCTTTAAAAAAAATTGCAATAAGAACGAAATGGACCACATTCTTTGAACGGAACGTGGATATTAACGTTTTGCCTTAAGCATTTTTATTTAAAAGAACCGCGGTGTCTTTGTCATAAAGCCACTTTGAACCTGAAGAGATATAAAGCGAACTAGAGCTGAAAAGGTGAGAGCAGCCCAACAAAAACGTTTGAGGGATGTAATTCTAAGAATGATAGATATGCGGGGGTGGCATTCTCACCTTACCGCCATTGTTACTTTATTGCCGCTTCAGATACATTTAATTATTATTAAACTTTTTTAAGCCAGATAACGCTCGACTGTCTGACGTCTCTTTGCAATCGCGATGTAATGTCATATTTTGCATTCTTTACATCGTAAAATAAATGAACATTGAGATAGCGTCTACTCTTTACTTGACAATTTCGAAATGTCTCTTCTGTAGAAAATGTCCACAAAGTAGATGCTAATTAGGTGATAAGTATTGAAATATACTAAAATACAAGCTCCGGTTGTCACTTCATCCTAGCCAAACAAATATGCCCCAGCCGTTGGGCGCCAAACAATGTAGAGCTTTAGCCAAAATCTAAACTGACAGTCAGTCGATATAATTACCATTACACTCATCTTCGGATTATACGTCGCCTAAACTTCCTTTTTTTTACAACTTGCTTTGTATATCAAACACGCCATTTTGTAAATGAATCCGGTATGGCTCCAATCGTTTAGATGGGATGATAAAATACAATATTTTCAGACCGCGTTTTAGATTCTCATTGGGTAAGCACTTGGAAAGGTTCGTACTTCTTAATGATTGATATGAACGCTTGCATCGAAACCTAAATAACTAGTTCAAGGATTAGGGAGCAACGTGATATACCAGTATCGAATTGCTCGTTAGCTACAAACCCGGAAAATGTCGTCTATATGTTTACAACGTATATCATTTTAACAAGCGTTTTAAGATAGCCGACGATCCTTTGGAAGGGAGTAATACTTGTATAGTTTTGTATAAGTGTTTTCTTTTCTTCTTAGGCTACAAACAACCATTATCAGTCGGTAACACTTTGGAAATCGTTAAAAGCCGGAAAACATACAATTTATATTGCCTGTTCTTGAGCTGCATGTCAAATACCATTTTATCCACGGTAGGTGAACAGAATTGATCATTTTTCAATTGTACTTATGACGTCTACTACAATGTTCTGTATGAATGACGACTGTATCTTTCCTTTACCACAAAGAAGCGAAATTATATTCTTCCTTAAGGTTTAATATCTACGTAGGCACGTATATGTATAGAAAGTAGGTTAACACGAGTACGTATACTTCTTGAAAAATAACTCTTAAATGACCTTAGTTTGTAACAGTTGCATTTTCGCAAGTAAATATTATTTGATTGACAGTCACTGTAATTTTTGTTTGAGATTCGCTGTAATCTGTCATTTCTTTGCTTTTCTCTTCCATTTTTTTGGCCCCATTCTGTTACAAGCAGCGCGGTAAACCACTGGTAAACAGAGTATATTAATCAAAATCCATGTGGTTGTAATTGAACCATTCTTTAAGTATGTATTATTCTTTTACGATTTAACTTATGGTTGTGAGATTTCTGGGTGTTGTTTTGTATAAGTTCTACCCAGCGTCTCCAGCCTGGAGGATATTGTTAGAATGTATAGATAGTAGTCGGCTGAGGGTAATTGTCAATTAATAAATAAAATAGAAAGTTATCATTTGATTGAATTAGTTTGTATTCATCTTCCACATTAAAACAAGAGGTTATGGGCTATCTCAGCACATTGTGAAGTGGTTGGTTTTTGGTGCAGTTTGAAGAAAAACGTTTGTGAGCCGAAACTTAGAAATTTGAATTACATTACACATCAATCAAATGGCAGATGAGGAAAAATTTGTGTTCCGACAATTTGATGGACGAGAATTTAGCAATTGGTATTTCCGGCTACAAGTAGTGCTAGAGGACAAAGGAATTGAAAAATGGTTGGAAACAGATGCAGCCAAAGCTGTAACAGAACCTGATATCCGTGAAAATAATGTGGAAATTGCGAAAATCATTAAGGAAGATCGCGCATGTCGTTTACAAATAACTCGTCGTGTTGCGGATTCGCATTTAGAGTATTTGAAGGAACGGAAAACAGCATTTGCAATGATACAGTCGCTTCGTACAACGTTTGAAAGAACAAGTATAGCAACAGAAATAAGTGTAAGAAAGCGAATGTTACTGCTACGTTGTGAAGATTCAAGTAATCTAACTGAACATTTCCTCAACTTCGACAAATTAGTGCGCGAATTAAAAGCATGCGGAGGAGAAATGGATATCAGAAATTTAATTGTCACATTATTTTTGACTTTGTCAAGGAAATATGATATGGTGGTCACTGCTCTTGAGACGATGGATATTAAAAACTTAACAATGGAGATTGTTCGCTCGCGTCTGTTAGACGAAGAGAGCAAATCGTGCAATTTGGATGCAGGTCAAAGTAGTTCAAATAGCATTGCCAGGTATGGTGGTGTAATACGTTGTTATTTTTGCAAGAAAGAAGGTCATAAACGCAACGAATGTCCAAAGTTACTTCAGAAGAAGAACGGTAGATCAAGTAAAATGAACAATGTGAATTTGAAGAAAGGAAAATCGAATTTGGCAATTAGTGAAAATGCGGTAGATGATGTGGCGATTGTTGCTGACACGAGTACATTTGCCTTTGTTGGCCACACAAAATCATCAATTCGCTTCATAATTGATTCAGGTGCTTCTGAACATATGGTGAACGATCTATCATTGTTCAATGAATTATGGGATTTGGAAGATCCAATTATTGTAGGTGTTGCGAAAAGTGGTGAGTCGATTCGAGCATACAAGCGAGGTATAATTCGAGGAACTGTTGTTGTGAATGGTGATGAATAACGTTGTACACTGACTAATGTACTTTTCATCAAAGATTTGAAATATAATCTGTTTTCGGTAAGCCGATTGGAGGATGCTGGTCTAGAAATGATTGTGCAGAATGGATTGGTCCATATTATGCGGGGTACAAGTGAAGTAATCACCGGTCGGCGGATTGGACGCTTGTATGAATTTGAAATGAAACGCATTTTGAATGAAAACGTACACGCGGTGATAAAATCCAATGGCAGTGTAAAGCAAAGTTTAAAACTATGGCACAGGCGACTAGCACATATGAATTACGCCGATGTAAGAAAAATGCCATCGTTGGTTAACGGTGTTGGCGTATTAGTTGATGACGCGGATACTATTTGTGAACCTTGTATCATGGGCAAGCAATCTAGAAAGCCGTTCGCCAATTTAGGCGGAGCGCGATCAAAGCGTACGTTGGCTTTGGTACACAGTGATGTTTGTGGGCCGATTTCACCATGCACATGGGATGGTTACAAATATATGGTGACATTTATTGATGAGTTTACTCATTTTATGGCAGTGTACCTTATCAAAGAAAAATCGGATGTCTTCACTATGTTCCAGAAATACAAATTAATGGCGGAAACGCATACTGGGCAGAAAATAGGCGCGTTACGTTGTGATAATGGAGGAGAATACACATCTAATCGGTTCAAGGCACAATGCGAAGCATCTGGCATTCAATTACAGTATTCGATTTCGTATACACCGCAACTAAATGGTGTCGCGGAACGAATGAATCGAACGTTAGAGGGTAAGGTCCATGCTCGAAGGTGGACATATGGAACGCATATTTTGGGGTGAAGCTGTATATTGTGCAACTTTTGTGATGAATCGTAGTATAACTCGAGCGATTCAGTCGGTTGCAACACCATACGAGCTTTGGATGGGGAAGAAACCAGACATTTCAAAATTCCGTGTTTTTGGTTCGCCTGCATATGTACATATTCCTGATCAACTTCGTAAAAAGCTGGATGCAAAATCAACCAAGATGGTGATGGTTGGTTATGGAGTTAATGGCTATCGACTTTGGGATTCTTCAAAGAATCGAATTATTGTAAAACGTGATGTAATATTCGATGAATCAAAACGCAATGAATCATCGAACATATTTTACGAGTCAGATCAAGCGAAGAGTGGTGTTGACGAGGCGGAGATTGACGATGTTGGAGATAAAACAAAGTGTAAAGGAAAGGATAGTATTGATTCAGGCGGAGTAATAGATGTTGGACGAATTGATACTGAATTTGATAATCAAGAATTATATTCCGGCAATGAATTAGCACGTTCAAAGCGAAAGCGTCAACCACCAAGTAAATTCGGTAGCTGGGTCGACAGTTCGACAATTGAATTAAGATACGATGATGAGCATGAAAATTATCTATCCACATGTTCATTTAATACGGACGAATGCTTCTCTGCATTTGCACTAAATGCAATAGCATTCATTGATGATGTTCCCATGAAATTTGGAGACATTGCAAAACGAAATGATTCTGATCAATGGATGAAAGCGATCAATGAAGAAATGAATTCTTTAAAAAGAAATGAAACTTGGTCCCTTGTTGAACGACCATCCAACCGTGCTGTCATTACTTGTAAATGGATATTCTCAAGGAAGCGGAATGCTGCAGGAGAATTGGAAACGTACAAAGCAAGGTTGGTCGCTCGTGGGTTCACGCAACGAGAGGGGTTTGACTTCAATGAGACCTATTCACCGGTGGCGAAAATCACGACTGTACGTCTTTTGCTGGCGCTTGCGGTTGAGCGAGATTTGGAAATACACCAAATGGACGTGAAGACTGCTTTTCTTAATGGCAAGCTTGAAGAGGACATTTATATGGAGCAACCCGATGGCTTTGTCCAAGGCAAATTGGTGTGCAAATTGAATAAGTCTCTCTACGGACTTAAACAAGCGTCAAGAGTTTGGAATGAGCGTTTTCACACATTTGTTGTAAGAATTGGTTTCTTACGTTCGCAATATGATCAATGTTTGTACTTGATGGGCAGTGGGGCAAGTATGATCTTACTTTTATTGTATGTGGACGATTTAATTTTGCTTGGAAAGAATTTGGATAAGATTTTGATTGTTAAGCGTTTGATTGCAGCCGAATTTGAGATGCGAGATATGGGTGAAATAAAAACCTTCCTTGGCATCAATATCCAAAGAAACCGTGATGCTGGGACATTATATTTAAGTCAACGCAAATATCTCGAAGACGTTCTACGTAGATTCAACATGAATAATTGCAATCCGGTTGCCACACCAATGGAGATTCAAACCAAGAAGATCACACGCAGTGAATCAGAATTCACGAAGAAACCTTATCGTGAACTGATTGGCTGTCTTATGTACATAGCTTATGCAACAAGACCTGATTTATGTGCCGCTGTCGGTTACTTCAGCCAATTCCAGTCATGTGCGACTGATGAACATTGGATTGGTGCAAAACGAATATTAAGATATGTCAAAAGTTCTCTTGATTTGCGATTATTATACAACTGCCATTATAAATCACCAGTATTGGAGGGATTTGCCGATGCTGATTATGATAGTGAATCAAATGAGCGAAAATCGATTTCAGGAAATATAATCAAAGTGTTTGGTTCAACAGTTGGATGGACAGCACGAAAGCAAACGTCCATTGCTTTATAACTACGGAGTCAGAGTACATTTCTTTGGCGATTGCTGCTGCTGAAATTATCTGGTACCGTGGTATATTATGTGAAATTGGTATATCTCTGGATGGACCAACGATTATTCATGAAGACAATCAAGGGAGCTATAAAAATCGCTTTAGGTGAAAAGGTTTCACAACGAACAAAACATATTGATATAAAATATCATTTCATTCGTGATTGCATTGAGAAACAAATCATCAATCTTCGTTATATTAAAATGCAAGAGCAACAGGCCGACATAATGACAAAGGGGTTGTCAAAGAATGTATTCCAGTACATATGCAAGAAAATTGGACTTGTAAATTGATCTGGATATTATTTTTTTTTTTTATATTGTTCTGTTGATTAGATGTAAAGTAAGCGATTCAAATATTTAGGATTAAAATTGAATCGAGGCGGAGTGTTAGAATGTATAGATAGTAGTCGGCTGAGGGTAATTGTCAATTAATAAATAAAATAGAAAGTTATCATTTGATTGAATTAGTTTGTATTCATCTTCCACATTAAAACAAGAGATATAATTTGGACTTATTAACACGTCAGTTGATTGACAGTTTTGGCTACTACTTTTGCATTTGTTTACACTTCTGTCATTAGAAATTCGAACCGTGTTATGTCAATCGTTGCGGTAATGTCTTAGACCATATAGTACATGGGCTGCTAATTGTAACTAAAATATGGTCAAGGACATCGCCTGGGTATGTGAGTTTCAGGGTAAACGAGCCTGGCCGAAATTGTCCGATGAGACACGATTTGAGACTGTCAACCTATAAATTAACAAATGTCAATTAATTAATCGCCTAGATATCGCAAAAAAAAGCAAACCTGTTCTTATTTGTGGACGTATTGAGGATAATCAAGAGTATTTAAAGCTTCCCGTACTACGCGGTTACCATAAAAGCTACTCTTTACGCAATCCGAGTGGTGTTCATACGACTTTAGTTCACCCTGAGATTCACTTACCCACGACTACAGTGCCCTCTATCCGTGACCACCCATTTTGTATTGAAAGCATAGGGCGAATAGCAGTCCATGTACTATATGTTCTAAGGGTAATATCATTGTTTTCAGAGTAACCCTCTTATTGACTGGAGGTAAATTAAGTGCTACGCTTACGCCCGTTTCACAAGCAACTGATGGTCGGTCCTGATGCTCAGTCGGACTGATCATCAGTTGAAGTATCTTGCTTTCACATGGGCATGAGTTTGATCACTCGCGAAAATCTACATGCAGAACGCGGAGTAACGCGTCGTTGTCGTTTTGTGCTTTGTCGCTCTAAGCAGTAGGTTTCTGATCCCGTATCCCAAATTAGTCATTCAATTTTTTGACGGTCGGTCGGTGAAATAGCCGGTCGGCAGATTGACCGTTCGTGTGCAATAAGGTTGTTATATGTGGTTATTTTCTGGGTTTTCATTTCAAGTTTTAGCTTTAAATTTTAATTTCAAATGACAGGAATGTTTCATGTATCTTTACAACCACCTTAATTACGGTTATCAACAACAGTTTCTTATCAGATAACAGACGGCGGCCATTTCGTTGCAAAAACAAGGCTAACGTGTAATGTCGGCGCGTGGATAAGGCCTTCGGTGATTGAGTGAATTGGAATTAAAATATCGACGCCAGTAATTAATGGGATAATTCCTCTTCAAGGAACATGTGATTGCGATTAAAGTGAGCTGTTCACATACCTGTAATTGTGTACATCATTTGTACCTTGATCTTTGATCGGGTTTCGTTTTATTGTCAATTACCATGGAATATTTTAGTCTCCTTCAGAGCACTAATTTGCATTCAGGATACGTTCAGATTTTGGGGATTTCCAGTCAAGTCAAATATTAATACCGAGCGTGTAGACTCGGGGTACATATATCGGACAGAGCTTTTTCTAACCGAAGTTTTCATCAGTAATAACTAAAGGTAAGAATAATTATTTTTAAATAGCTTTGATATATGGGAATATGATTTGTATTAACAGACGATGTGTTTATCTTGTGAGGGGAAACTTAATTAAGTTATTGAAGTGATTTTAATTGTCGTTGAGGGAAAATATCTCAGTATTTCCGTAGTTAACTTCATTGTTACTTTCTCAGTGTTGTACAGGGAGAGTTAAGTTTTTCAAAGAAACTGGGTGGCGCTCAACCTTACGAGGAAGCTATAAAGATTTTATGGCCAAACGAACTAACCGCTGTAGGGAACCCTAAGCTCTTTTACTTTTACAAACCTGAGCTAGCTAGCCGTCTGATTTGAATGTTTTAAATCAGGGAGCAGCCCCTACCTTCGTCACAGCGCGGAGGCAGGAGGTCATTGATCTGACGCTGGGCTCCTTTTCAATAGCTCATATGATCACGAATTGGAGAGTGTCTGATGAGCCGTCGCTTTCGGACCACAGGCACATTCTCTTCCAACTGAACCTGGCATTGCACTGCGGGCCCTGTAGGTTTCGGAATCCCCGATCCACTGACTGGGACTGCTATGGGGCAAAACTGTCGGACCGGTTGGATAGACCACCTTTGCTCTGTCGGAAAGCAGGGCAGGTGGAAGAGGCGGCCGCATTAGTAAGTGACGCCATAACAGCGTCCTATGAGGACAGCTGTAAACTGCGTACCTTTCGAGGAAAGAAGAGAACACCTTGGTGGAACTCAGACCTTGAAAATGCTCGTAAGGAGGTTCGCAGGCTCTTTAATAGGGCCATGCGAACTAAGTTACCTGCGGACTGGGAAGATCTTAAGATCGCCCAGCGCAGGTATAAGGACCATATTCGGAGGTCGAAACGAGGATCTTGGAGGACTTTCTGTGGTAACATGGAAGGTCTTCCTGACGTTCAAAAACTTCGTAAAATCCTTCTGAAGGACCCGGGGCAAAAGGTGGGGACACTGAGGCTTCCATGCGGCAGATATACGTCTACCGCGGGTGAGGCACTCACATGTCTCCTGGAAACACACTTTCCAGGCTCTGGGGACTACTTAACTTCGGACCCACCAAAAGGAGCTACTCGGGTCGGTGTAAGGCCGATCAACTGGAAGGTAGCTTCCCGGGTGGTTACCGAGGGATCTCTGAGATGGGCGGTCAACACGTTCAGCCCATTTAAGAGTGCAGGACCGGATGGGATATTCCCGGCTCTTCTACAGAAGGGCCTGGATCCGCTGCTCTTACACTTGTTGCATCTCTTCAGAGCCTCTCTGGCTTTAGGGTATATCCCCGAAAGCTGGAGGAAGGTAAGAGTTGTGTACCTACCTAAGCCGGGTCGTGCTAAATATGACGTGGCGAAGGACTATAGGCCCATCAGCCTATCATCGTTTCTTCTAAAAACGGTGGAGAAGCTGGTGGATGCATACATAAGGAATGGCGTACTGGTTAGTAGACCACTACATCCGTTCCAACATGCTTACAGGGCTGGTATGTCCACGGAGACGGCTCTACACAGCCTGGTGTGCAGGCTGGAAAAGGGAATGTCTTCCGGGGGGATAGCTCTGGGAGCGTTTTTAGATATCGAGGGTGCGTTTAACAACACCACGTTCGATTCGATTAGTGAGGCTGCTGAGAGCTTTGGTATTGATGGGTCGATCGTAAGATGGATCCGAGCCATGCTCGAAAGCAGAATCATTATATCCTCAATTGGGATGACGGAGATGAGCTCATCGGTTACTAGAGGATGTCCGCAGGGTGGGGTATTGTCTCCACTGCTGTGGTGTCTGGTACTAGACGGGCTCCTCCGCACCTTGAACGAGGGGGGAGCGTATACACAGGGATACGCGGACGATCTCGCGATCGTCATAACTGGGAAGTTTCCAAACACTGTGAAAGAGCTCATGCAGGGGGCTCTTGAACAGGTGGATAGGTGGTGCAGTAGCCATGGCCTTTCCGTTAACCCGGAAAAGACCCAGGTTGTTTCATTCACGAATAGAAGGAGAGCGGATCTTACTGGACTCGCTCTTCGAGGACGTCAACTGGGTCTGACCAGGTCAGTGAAATACCTGGGAGTCATCATTGACTCCCGCCTGACCTGGAAAGGGCACATTGAGCGCATAAGCAAAAAGGCCACTGCATGTCTATGGGCATGCAGAAGGGCTTTTGGTTGTACATGGGGCTTGAACCCTCGATTGGTATACTGGCTTTACACTGCAGTGATAAGGCCAATAATACTGTATGGTGCACTTGTATGGTGGCCTGCCATGCGCAGGGTAACCTACAGGAAGCAGCTAGGAAAGGTCCAGCGACTCGCCTGTCTGGGAGTCACTGGAGCCCTAAAAACCACGCCAACCTTGGCCATGGAGGCACTTCTGGGACTAGAGCCTTTACACTTAGCTGTGGAGGCAGAGGCTCGGAAAGCTTCCATACGGCTAAACGATTGGGATGAATGGAAGGATCGAGGCAGCCTTGGGCACGGGCGGATCTGGGAGGAAACCCTCAGAACCGATCCCCTCCTTGCAAGGAGGGACGTGATCCGGGCTATCTTGCTAAGACCAAAGCGTTATAAAGTCATTCTCCCGGATAGGGAGCAGTGGCTGAACTCGGATTGCCCGTTCCTCAAACCTGAGGGGCTCGTGTGGTTTACAGACGGGTCCCAAACAGAAAGGGGAACGGGCATGGGTATATATGGTGATCGACCGAGAGCCAGCGTCAGCGTCTCCCTTGGTCAGCATAGCACCGTGTTTCAGGCAGAGATGTTAGCCATCATGACCTGTGCACAGGAAAACCTCCGTAGAGGTTACCGTAACAAGCATATACATATGCAGTGATAGTCAGGCGGCGTTGAGGGCCCTGTCGGTAGACAGGTTCCGATCAGCTACGGCGCTTGATTGCAGGCGAACCCTAGATAGATTAGGTGAGTCTAATAGGGTAAGCTTGATTTGGGTGCCAGCGCACTGCGGAATAGGGGGCAACGAAAGGGCGGACGAGTTGGCTCGCGAAGGCAGTGGTGGGGTCTTCGTCGGGCCCGAGCCTACCCTAGGGATTGCTCCCTCCGTTGTTAGGGCCAGGATTAAAGATTGGTTGACCAGTCAATTCCAGGCTCAGTGGCAACAAGTAACCGGACTCCGACAGTCCAAGGCCTTTCTAACAGGGCCCGTTGGCAAATCGGGGTCTTCTAAGCTTCTAAAACTGAATAGAAGCCAGCTTAGGAAGATCACCGGTGTCCTTACGGGACACTGGATGGTCAACTATCACCTGCATAACATTGGGCTCGCGGAGGAGTCAACGTGCAGGTTCTGTGGCGAGGCAGATGAAACTACCGAGCATGTGGTCTGTCACTGTGACGCTTTGATCAGGGACAGATATCAACTCCTTGGAGACAGATACCTGGAACCGAGGAGGGTGAAGCAACTTAGGCTAAACAGGGTCCTATCCTTCATTGAGAGGAACGGGCTCTGAACTCAGTTGCGAAGAAAGGGGGTAGGCACAATGGGCCTCTGGTGTGCCTAAGTGCTGCCCGGTCGGGCTCCCCTGCGAATAGAATAGAATAGCTAGCCGTCTATATGGCGGGTTTTTAGAAATGCAGTGCCATTTGAACTCACGTCGCCATAAGTTATTCTTATTGACAAGAGGGCGTAGACAGTTGTAATTACAATGTCAATTGCAGTAGAAGCGGTGCATGTTTGTCAGTTGTCTTGATAGATTTGAATCCCGTTGTTTGCTTTAAATGGTCATTCTAGGATCGCCTTTATGGTCTACTCCCTTCTGTGGTATTCAGGAAAAATCTTTGGAACCTATGAATAACCGGTTGGTCATTTTTTACCATAATTTAGATAATATCGAAAGATGTATTACAATTTGAAGCCGGAACAAGCCGTGCTTCAGATTAATAGTTAAACTTTGGTATATTCATTCATTGGAGTAATTTACCAATGTCCCGCAGTATGGAAATGTCAAAACCTTACCTTTATAACTTAGGGTTCTAAGAGCCAATAAAAGCGCAAACTAGTCATTAGACTTTTTTTACCAGTTGCTGATTAATATAGATCTAATGGCACCCCATGTGCACAGTTTGGATTAACAAACTTGTTTTTTAACGTAAACTAGTCATCCCAAATATAGCGCAATGAACGTTTTGCACCTTGGATCTCAACCTTTGGGTGGTAAAAGTTTATTTAACTGAGAGCACGTTAATCCGATAATACTACGAAATGAATTTGTGCGCTCGTTTTCCGTTTTCGCACCATTTACGGTTGAAAATAAATCCGCTGCCCGTAAATTTTTGCAAGGACAAGGAAACCCAAACGTGCATTCTCTTTTTTATACATGTGAAGGAATAGCAGAAACACCGTCCCTCATTCTCCGTCACGACAGCTTTTAAAACCGGCAACATTGTAGCGTTTTGATTCTATTTTTATTTGTTTGCTTTCAATAAAATATTTATATTTTACATCACTTTTCAAAAGGAGCAACAAATTTAACATGTCCAACTCGATATACATATCGAAAATGTATAAAATTCATTTCTGGGACATCCAAGAAAAACCATTGGAGATGACGTTAACCACCGGATTTTGTTTGTCAATAAGGAATTTTATTGGAAGTTCCGCAAAAATCAATGAACATTTAGTCGTATCCTGTAGTTATGTATTCTTTGGGGTTTTTCAAAGCATTTTGAAACTTTAAGAGACATTCGGTTGGTTGGGGTCCCCGACGCTTAGACTTTTTTGGAAATATTAAGCACTTTTAGAGCCATCTACAACTTGCCATGGCAAAAGAGCGGGACAGTACAAATCTTAATATCGAAAACTAGTTCTGTGATATTGCGTTACCAGGATCTTGATCTATCTATAAAAAGTGGACAAACTGCGGTCATCTTCTAAAACTTTTCAGAATAAAAAAATAGGCGGAAAACAACTTCATTTTTGAAAATGTTATACAGTGTGTAATACATGAGCAAGTTTCTAAAATAAAGACCAAAACGAATATTTTTTCCAAATAAAACAAAGGTTCCAAGGATAGGTATTACAGTTAGTTTTCTGCTTCTTCTATGTGTAATGATGCTGAAAAAACGTAAACTTTGACCATTTATTTTTGCCTTCTTTCTGAGTGGGCCAAGGCTGCTCAGCCAATTAATTAAAGAAATTTACCATGACACAAATCCTTGGAATATGCACGAAATCTCACGCCTATTTTAAGGTATGAGCAGAAAATGATAAAGTGATCTACAAAACTACACCACTGAATGTTGATACAGAGTTGGGTTGGATACAATTCTCTTTCATTGACAATGATTTAGGAAAAATAGGTGACGTATCGTGTACGTTGGAATCTTGCCGACGGTAACACGAAACTTTCTCGCAAACACTTTCTTTTCTGGTGTATCCTGTATTTTAAAAGTTACGAGCAAACCACCATTTTATTAACCCTTCAGAACACGTCTATAGTGTGGAAAAAAACGCGAATTTTCTTGGTATTATTATAATGGAAGACCGCACTGACCTTAGATTACGCTTTTAACCTTGGGATTTCTGCAATTACTATTTATATCGTCTTACAATAGTTTATATGTCACGCACACATGAAGAAGATAGCTTTCATGCGTATAAAGGGTGGTAAAATTAATCACAATCATTATCACAAAAAAGGTTGATGCGATCTATTCTATCATATGCATGTGCATGTACTGAAGGGTTAATACAACTGCTTGAAGTTAGAAACACCTGGTTAGATTATCACAAGTAGGAGAAAGCTCCACTACGTAAAAATTTGCACTTTAAGGTTCCTTATTGAATATTCTAATGCGTCAATTAAGATGATTTTATGACTAGGAACAGCCAGAGTTCAATCGCTTTCTTAGGTTCACGGTCGTAAACATTTACACAGCAGTTTTAACAGTGCCTCTTTGTGCGCCTACTTAGTACTTAGATTGTTCCGGTTCAAATACGTAAACAATTCATATATGACATTATAGTAGATAATGTATTAAGGGATAAAACAATAGTATAATTCCCTGAGGGAACAGTAATACTCCGAGCGACGTAGTCGCGAGGGTATTGCGTTCCCCGAGGGGAATTATTCTCTGTTTTATCCCGTGGTACATTCTACGTTTTATTTTTTATTGATAATAGTAGAATGGGGGGTTTACAGTATAGTTGAATTCCGCAGTTCTAATTTAATAAGCGTGTACCTGAAACCATAAAACATTTTTTTGGACAGTAAAAGTTTATTTAAAAATAGAGGCTGATTAGCAAAAAAATAATGAACATGTGCGGTTTTAAAGGTTTATTCAAAACGATATGATTGTGGCGGGCTCTGTGACGTAATAAGCCCGACCAATCAGCTCCTAGAACCATTCAGATGACATAACGACTTGGCAATATTGCAGGAGAATGGCATTTATAACTTGCGTCATCTGTCACAGGCACTTGTCACTTTCGTGCTAGATGCAGTTAAACATCCCTCTCAAAACGTCAAATGTGACAAACGTCAGACCCTCGCGTAAGGTTGCCAGCTCACTTCTACGTGATTGGTTGTAGGTTTGTGACGTATTTAGTCTGAAGCGTTTCAAATTCGGTCTAAAAACACAGCTTTTCAATAATTTATTTTGGGTTTATTTTACTGCCAAATAAAAATTAAGGACACACGGGTCTTTTTATTTTTAATGTACTTTGTGGATCAGAAATAAAAAATGAAGGCGGGATGACCCCATTGCTGTTGAAAAGTAAATTAATTTGCAAATAAAAATTTCACATCTGATTCGCGTTGTTGCGTATGGGGTTGGCTGCGACTGCCATGGTTACCTAGTTACGTATAAAAACAACAAAAAATGCTGCGTCTGTCATTTTGAAAGCAATTTTTGTGTCGTTTGGCTTTGTTCAAGAACGGAAAAGGGAATGAAGATGATGATGTTCCCAGGGAAGGAATAAAAGAAGCGGAAGATGCTCTTAAGGGGTTAGTGCCGGCGACCTCAAAAATATTATATGAAAACGAATACTATCCAACTTTTGTAAATGGCGATCGGAAAATTCCTTGAACGAATTGTGAACGAAAAAATTCTTTTGGCGTATTTTAGTGAAGGATCTAAGCAGGGAAAACCGTCTTGTTTGTGGACCTACTACTCCATGCTTGGATCCATGCTGCGTGTGCGAGAGAACCTACACATTTCAAGGTATTATTTATACACATTATTATTGGAATTTGAACAATACTAAGACGTTCTTTTGGATTATAGTTAGAGGCAATTCAAACGTTTTTAAAAAATAAGAATTAGAGATTAAGCCCAAGAAGTCTAGGATTCGCCATTCACTGTCTGAGGGTAATCTGAAAAGTATCTGCTAGATGTATTTCAAAATGGTGTTTTACACACAATTGCTACGACAATGGATCTGTATCACAACCTACAAAATGAATGAAGTTAAGTATCGTGAAAAAAGACCATTTTAAGAAATATAACATGGTTCCCCCTATGAAATGTCATTCTAGTTCCTTCTGTAAGTTTTAATTGTTATATTACACGATTGACAACTAACCATTGTGTTTCACTTTACCGTAAATGTCAATTAATTGTCAAAGTCCTATTGTTGTGACAGAGGGAATTAGATTTTATAACTCCCGTTGCTATGACAGCGGGAATTATGGGTCTGTTTATGTGGCTATAGACTAGTATTTTAACCACCATGTAAATTATCAATAAAAAATAATGGATAATAACAGTACAAATCAATTTAAGGTACCAAAAGAAATACTGATTTATTATCGAATATTAAATTCAAAATGCAAACTGTCCCCACTATGGGATAGCGTAACACATAAAATACAAAATACTCAAAATTATGAATTAAGTTACTTCAAACACTTTAATTAACTTGAATTTACAATTGATATTCCCAATTTAACAAAAATCCCAATCAAGGATAATCGACTAAATTGAATCTTAAAACTAGTTTCCACAAATAAATTGATACTCCGGGCAAAAATTTTCACGTATAGGGCAAAGTACAAGTAAAACATATAAGGCAACTCTTACCTTCCCTACATAATGCCAACGCCAAGAACTGAGGTCAGTTTTCGGTTCCCAAAACCTGCAAAGAAAAAAATCCCAAGCCACAGAGCGCGGTACATAAGTAATTGGATAATGCCTAAAGAGCCACGCTCTACTCGTAATCTGCTATAACGGGTACGGTACTTAATTGGCCAACCTCTCCAGCAGGAAATAGCGGTCTAGAATAATATTCACGTGTCGATCGTAACTTAACCGAGATAATAAAGGGGTAGGTACTGAAGTTAACGAATTAATTGAATGGGATAGCATATAACCCTGAAGTGGCGAAAATAGTTAGTACAAGTTACGGAAGTTGTTTCTTTGTTGAGGATGTCAAAGGCGTCGGCATTCGCAAACAAATGGTGAGCTTAATCCAAGGTTATCAACTCAAAACTTCTTACGTCGACCAAGAATCTTATGTATGTATAGGTAGTAGAACGTATCTTGAACTGGTACTTAAGATTGAATTTGAACTAGTGCTTTAAAACTGTTACAATTAAGACTAAACTTAAAAAAGACCCTAAAAAATCCAAGGTAACCCACTCGTTGTTGTCACAAAATGTACATACTTCTTAAATAGATGAATGCAAAAATCTTCGATGGAAAATTGTCGTATAACAGTTGACAGTACACTTCAATTACGAAAAATGCAAATGGCGGTGGGTACTTAAGATAAAGAAGAGGAGGACTAATTATTCCAGAATCCCCAGTTTAATGAGTCCAATTGCCAGAGATTAATAAAATATGGATGAGGGCAATTAAAATTCCATGCGTTCTCAACTAACGCCCCAGATGTTGGGTCAAACAAAGCGCACTTTGTTACAGCTCACAAAAGAAAGACGAAGGCCGACA
Organism: Photinus pyralis; assembly: GCF_008802855.1. Classification (NCBI taxonomy): domain Eukaryota; kingdom Metazoa; phylum Arthropoda; class Insecta; order Coleoptera; family Lampyridae; genus Photinus; species Photinus pyralis. Next base: position 16,027,834 of record NW_022170596.1, read on the forward strand.
ACCAAGTATCACGCCGTAGCCAAATTCACCCCAAAATTGCGCGGCTTGAGCTCCAACGATAGATGGAGCCATCTATTCAAAAGTTACGAGGATCTTTCAACAAGTAAAATTGGCTGCTTCGTAATGGAGAAAATAAACCGCAACAATCTGGTTCAAACTTTGTTAAGGGTCTCATATTAGTAGCAACCGCAATCCTTTCCACATCTTACTAGGAAATCCGGAATACTATGGACTCTCCTGTGATCAAGACCCGATTTAATTAACAACTCTAATTTTCAGACTACACATCGATTACCCTGAAAGTCAAAAACTAATTCCCACTACTATTTTTACTAAGTACTTCCCCTTCTTAGTATGCGTAATAAGCATGTTTTTTAAGTGTACCAATTGAAATCGTTTATTCACGAAAGCAAAGAATAAAGAGGTGGGGAAAACTATCGACTCTTGTTCACTTCTCCTTCTGATCTTGAGAGTGATCTAATGTCGAGCTAGCAATTGTCGACGAAATAAGATATGAATCTCGCCTCGAGAGGTTTCCGAAACCCAGTAAGAAACAATACTAAAGAACGCACCACATTTGCACCGCGGTTGACAAATGTATTCTTCTTCTGAATTTCCACCAAGAATATCATTTATTTGGAAAATCAATTGAAGCCGCTAAATTTCTCATGACGCAATGCTCAAATTGTTCTACTCTTAGAAGTTCTAACCTCGCAACGACATTTTGAAAAAATTTTTTGAAAAAATTTTAATGCAAATTTAGGGCTACCATTACACTTCTCCGTATAAAGAATTGTGGATTTGATTATGAACCATAGGTTAAGATATCTGGTTTCTCATGTGTTAGTTCAATCTATACCTACCTACCGTTGCTGTCGAAACGCAAGCTTTTTGTTGTCTCTGAGTGTTTTTTAAACAACTTAAGAGTTTATCAATTTCTTTTGTAAGTAAACAATTTAAAGCGAGATTACGAAATTAAATGACTAATCAGAAACACAACTGAATCCTATATGGAAATAGACCCTTTAATGTGAATTTGAATCATGTATTTATATTAATTTTCGAGGTTCCATTGTAACTTAGGTCATCTCCTTTAGTCACAAGCAAAGTCAATTATTACATTTTAATTTGAAATTGTCGCCAAAACTCCACTTGCTTTCTGTGAGCGCTCTCACAATATTTTAGGGATATTGATCGAGTAGGTTATAATATTATTACTTCACTCAAGCAGTCGTTGGAACGATATTGTAATAAAGTTATCACTGCTACGTTGAATAATAATTTTATGAAGAGCGATACATCGCTACAATATATTTTAGAGTTTTCATACAAACATGCAATGTGTCTTCCATTTCTTATTATACTAAACGGAGGCATACAGATTTTCACACTCTACTTCATTTTTCAACTCGTACTGGTAATGCATTGTGTCCAAGCATAGGCTTTGTTACATTCAACCACAATACAAATGTGCAGAATCTTCCAAAGATATTGTAATAGCGATTCAATTGGAATTGAAATTGAAAAAAAATTCGCTCAAAATTCGATTAGGGCCGTCTTTTTCGCATTATGGAGCTCGCCTAAAGTATACATTCGAATAAATCTTTACGTTCATATATATAGACTCTGACTGATGGAAATAAATCATATATATTCAACTCATTTCACTCCTTTTATACACTAACAAGGATTTAGGGAGCGCTAACTGTTACCATTATCCTACACGAATTGTTCTTTTTCTCTATAAGAGCACGCAATAATCGTTAGTTTTTGTTTACTCTTTGTACAGAGTGGAAATGAAATCAGAATCAAAAGTTAAATTGAACAGACACGTACTTTGTTTAGCACATTATTGAAGCTTAAATCTAAACGACTATAGCCACGGAAGTTATTCTGACAATCAAAACGACGAGGTTAAAGCTTTATTGTGATACGTTCAGAGCAATTTTCGGATTTGCGCAATCGATCGGTACTTTATATGTTATGTAAATTACCTCTAATAACTGATAGTGTACCTACGTAATTCGCCTATGCATACGTTGTCAGATACGAACAAAAAAAAATGTGGCCTCTAAACCTCTAGAGAGACAAACAATCAGATCATCGACCTATTCGAAATTCACCACAAACCGGGTATAACTTCCAAAGATATTTCTGAAAATAATGAAATGAACTCAAGCTATTATTTATGTATGCTAAATTGGGATTAACTTTGATCATGTCATGTCTTGTTTATAATAGCTTTGTTTTTTTAATATAGATATATAGGATTCGCGCATTTAGGGATACCACAATGCAACTTGGATGAATGCCTAAAGTACACTTAAAACCAAGTGTTTTTTGCATGAGCTTTCCACCTTTGAAACACGGCCTAAATCCACATTATCCATATTATACAGACAGACAAACAATTTTGATGTAGTGTCCTAGGAGTAATGGACAATATTTTGGGAAATTAAAGTTGAGGTTATTTGAAGACAAACACGCTAATAATAGTATATTAAGATACAAGTGTATAATCAAGTATTTAAAGCACGTTTAATGGCACGACGCGAAGCGGAGTGCCTTTAACGTTGCAAGTGCTTTAAAGACCAATTATACACGTGTATCTTTATAGTATTTTTTATTATATCTGCAGTATAATTTAAAAATAGGAAATACATTGAAATCATATTGACGTTATACTCGAATACATGTCTACTTAAGTGGGCTGAGTGTTCGTAATTTCACTATTGCCATGGAAATGTCACTTGACGTTTGCTTATAAGAATCATCGTCTTTTTGAATAAATTAGTTCCGTTGAAAAAGATAATACACCGTTCATTAAATTGCTTGTTGTAAAATCTAAACAAACGTTGGTAGGTGTAAAATCCAAATCCAGTAAAGCCTAAAGACGATTTTTTATTTCACCCAGATGACAGTTTCAAAAGTCATACTTGAAGTATTACCTATTACTTAGCAACTTTAAAGCACTTGTGTTTTAAAGGCCTTTTTTCGCACGCATTTGAGTGTTCAAAACGGAGATTGTGATTTAGGTATAATAAAAAAATATTTATTTATTTATGTATTTATTATTTATTTATTGAATAAACAACAACCATTTCCTTCCAATTACTTTGAAGTTTCAACACTCAGACGCGAAGCGTATGAATATAATTAGAAACATTATTTACCCTAAGGTGTAGGTCACCCAATCTTAATCAATCCTCTTTAAATAGAAGGTGCTGTTTTTAAGTGAGCTATTAGAAGTATCTCAGTAACGGTTTGGAATGTCGATTTGGGCCCCTTTCCTTTTATAAATAATCGATCCAAAGGGATCATTTAAATTTCAACGTGCTGTAGCTTCTTCTGTACCCAATACCTAGCCCTGTAGTTTTTGGGTGATATCTTCTAATAATGTCGTCCATTAATATATGAATAAGTCCGAACTCATGCCTCCACCTTGCCTCAGTACTTCTCATGTTATGAATTCTCTTGATTAATTTTAGATAGACTCCTCTATATTGTAGGCATATTACTCCTCTCGGTGCTTTGTCAAAAGCTTTCTTCAGATCTATAAATCCAATTTAAGCTTTTTTATTGCAATGCCGTGTATTTGAAATAATTTTCTTCTCTTCTTTTCTTATTTATACCTTTGTGGAAACCACTCTGGACTTCTAGGAGGGTTGGTTCTATTATTTTTCTTGGTTTACTCTCCAAAAGGTAATACCTCTGTAATTATTACATTGTTTATTGTCTCATTTCTTGAAAATTGGGACTATTAGAATCAATTTCCCAATCTTTTGATATCTCCTACTTCTTCCATATTTAATTATACAACTCTAGGATTTCTTCAGTGCTTCATTTCTCATCTGTTTAATCATATGTACGGTTATCATGACCTGGGGCTTTCCCGTTTTTAATTATCTGTAGAGCAGCTGTAATTTCCTCTTCTGATATATTTGCTAGTCCTTGGATACCCGGTCTATTACTCTTGGTTCTCGTGTTCTGTCTCTTTCTTATCATGATCATTTAGATTTCTTTCATCCATTACCATCCAATCATTTTACTTATTATTTGATGTTCCACCTAACAGTTCCTGGAAATGTTCCCTACATCTATCCATAATGTCGTCATGGCGGGTCAGAATTTGGCCTACTTTATTTTTGATTACCATAGTTTCTAATGGTTTCCTGTTCCTTACATTGCTTGTATTTATCTTCGATCTTGTTTTCTAGATATTGTTTCCATTTTTGCTTTTTAAATGTCATTCCGCTACGTTGTTTTGTTTGTATGTTTGTTTACCTTCTTTATGCCGCATGCTTTTTTTTGCAGGTGTTACTAAAGGATTCTTGAGTCTTCGCTACATTTCTTGTACCTTCATATATTTCGAATCTGCTTCGTCATTTACTTTTTGGTTAATTATTTGTTCGTAAAGTGCGGCTACTTGCGGATTTTGTAGTTTGTAGGTCCTCTTATTTTCGCTACCAGTAGATAATGGCCGCCCCCCCTTCTCACTTTTACATTTTTCGTTAATTTGTAGTTATTCCTTTCTGTTACCACATAGTCTATAATAGACTTCATTTTCTGGTACGACTTCTCTGGTGTGCTTATGCATTTCTTTATGCTCATAAAACGTATTGGATATTAACAAGTTATTAACTGCACAGTATTCTACCATCCTTTCTCCATTGTTGTTTCTCCATATTTTCATAATACTGTCTCCGTTTCGTCCCTTTCACTCCTACCCTGGCATTGAAATCCCCTGCGATAAATAGTTTTCCCTCGCTCTCCTCCGTTATAGCTGTAAGCTCCTCCCAGAAGTATATGTACTATAATGTAATTCTTTTCTGTTAAATTCATCTCTTATTTCCGTTTCTTTTCCATTTAAACTTATTATATTCCATGTACTTAGTTTCCATTCCTGTAATTCATGCCTTTCCGTTACCGTTGACCGTCCTTATTTTAGTCCAGTCAAATTAGACGTAAAAATGCTAAATCCGGTAGAAGATTTTATTTTTCCAAATTGTTTAAATAGTAAAGAGAAAGAGAGAGAGAAAAAAAAAGAGAAATTTCTGTAGTCAAAAATCTAACGAAAATTTCTGACTTTTTTCGGTTTTCCTGAAATAACTCGCCAACGGCAATACTTAGGTAAATTCATCCTTTATTAAAAACTGTAGTGTATAAAAGTACCTTTAATTTGATATTTGGCCCCCTAGCATGATAGTTTGGAGACACACCAATTTAAAAGTTCCGTCAATTTTTGGGAATAATAGCGCTTTTTTATGAATTAAAGAAATGTGGGACAAGTAATTTGTCTCAGATTTTGTATGTACATGCATCTAGTGATGTCATGTCAAAATGGAGATGGGGTTAATACACGTTCTATCCTTCATGATATTCTAATGAAAGGTCTCATCGAAATGAATTGGTTTCTAAAAACTATAACCTTACCCCTTTTATCTTTCAATGGTATTCTATTAAAAGGAAACAAAATAAACTGTCACTGCCCAGTAAGAAAAAATCTATTGCAAATGCGTTACTGCAACATCACATAGTGATGTGTGATGTTAGCTCTTTAGTTGCAATAACGTGTAGAGGATGTTACCGCAATGCCTTATGTCCGCGTCAGGGACGTTAGTTTTGTAACGTTTAAATGTTAACGTGTATGTAACGTTTGCAGTTGGCATCACAGACACATTACTTCAACGTTATTTATTTTACTTCTAGATTACACAATAAAAACATTTTTGGTAAAAAGGAGTACAATTTGATGCCTTATTATTGGAAATCGAATTTGGTTTTCTTTTATAGTGTAAGGGGTGTTATTAGCTGATAACCCTACATTTCCCACTCGATGCACTACGCGAACACACGTGCCTTACCTGGGATTCGAACCGCTAACCATTGAGAGTCGATATCGCCAACCCGCGCGCCGGACCAACTGAGCCACTCGGTACTCAGATCTGCGTTTAGGGAAAATATAACCCTTCTTAAATCTGTCATGTAGTCGTGCTAATAAATTTTATAAAACGAATGTTGCTCGCAAATACAGATAAAAAATGTTACAACAATTTATTAAATACATTACTTGATAAATAGATTCAAGTGAAGAAGCGACAATCATTTCAGTTTGCCTGTTTCCCTGTATACTGAAAGTTACACATATTAACATTTTACGTGAAAAATAATTAAAAGAATTAACGTAAAGGACAGATAAGGGTTGCCATAAATGCAGTCAGGTAGTGCGGAGATTCGGCACAAGTATTTCTCTTATTATTCGCGTGTTTTGTGTAAGCGCGCACGTTATAAACAATGGCGAGCAATATTATGTATATATTTTTGTTGATACTCTCCCTTACATTTTTAAATGTTTAAATATAGGAAAATGTTATTGCATACGCATGGAAACCAATTCCATCTGTTTCTGCCTCCGCACTTGACTATGATGATCATGACAAACACGTTTATTGGTTGTTAAACGTACCACGTTTCTTGATTATTACAATTAAAACGTTGCTCCTATGTGTATTGAGTCACGTTTAAACAACGGCAAAGACGAAAAACAAAAGCGTATGGCAGGAACATCACATTTTAACGTTCAATTATCAGTCACAATTAAAACGCCACAAAAAATTATGTCAAACGAACGCCATCTACTAAACGTTAAGAAGATGAATAACAAGAACTCGTTACATTCACGTTTAAAGAGTGATGTTATACTACTAACATGCGTTAAAAGTCACTATAGTGTACACGAATTAAATGTAGCTATCAAAACATTGGTTAAATGTTACGGCAATGTACCAACTTAATGTTTATAAACCCCTCTGTTGTGACGTTACAAAACGTCCATGTTACGTTCCTTTGTTACTGGACAGGGACATCACATTTTAACGTTCAATTAACAGTCACAATTACAACGTTACAAAAAATTATGTCACACTAACGCCATCCACTAAACGTTAAGAAGATGATAACAAGAACTCGTTACATTCACGTTTAAAGAGTGATGTTATACTATTAACATGCGTTAAACGTCACTATAGTGTACACTATGTAAATGTAGCTATCAAAACGTTGTTTAAATGTTACAGCAATTTACCAACTTAATGTGTATAAAACCACTCTGTTGTGACGTTACGAAACGTCCATGTTATGTTCCTTTCTTACTGGGTGTCTACCAGCTACCGTCCTTTATATCTCAAGAGCGGATTGTTGGGATATGGTACTCACAAAAGGCGATTGGGATGTCTAACTTTAAGAGCGAATATCTCGAACATTATAAAATGCAAATGCAGAAATTTTGACCACAGAAATTCTTCCTACGTCAGTAGCATTGGCAAACTTGGATTTTTCTCTCTCTTTACCATTTAAACAAGTCGGAAAAATAAAATCTTCTACTGGACCTTTTGTAACCATAAAGTACAAATTGACTGGACTATTTAGTTTTATGGCTGCGTTGGGTTAGGTTCTGCGCTCGTGCTCTTCATACCACTTTCTTTTTCGTATCTCACATATACTCCATTGATAAATAGTTTTTGGACTCATGCGAATTTGAAATATGCCCTCTAGTGACGACTATTCGTTAGCAATTTTCGGTTTAGTAGTTTTTTGGGTAAAAAGAAACCCAAAAGGAAACATACAGTATGGTGTAAAGGCTACTTGAAAAAAAGGCGCGTACTTTCCCATGTGAATTTTCTGAATGAATTGAAGTTGGCTCCATCTTTTGCGAACTTTTGTTATTTGTAACGCCTTTGATAGAAAAAAAAAACATACTGTAACGAGAGAAGCCATCCCACCTCATGAAATGTGTGACATGGTGTACGAGTTCACTACTTGTAGTGAACTGTCGGAACTGACGGTCCGACGATCCGACAGGCGATAGTGCTATACACACGTTCCAACTTGTCTTTGATTACGCCAGGCCGGCCGGATGAACGAGCATACTTTTAATTATTTTTCGACCGCCTGAAGAGTCTTGAATGACAATGTAACACGATCATTAGTGAATAATCGCTGCCGAATAGCATAAAGAGAAGTACACGCTTTCCAACCGTCGCGAAACAGCCAGCTTCGTTTTTTGATTCCAGTATTTAAAGAATACCATTTTTACAATCAAGTAATCTCATTCCTCAAGATCTTCCAAAAATACAGTCAATCATAATTAGACTTGATAAACGTCAGCTTTGAAACAACGTCCCCGCTTACGCCGAAAATAACGCACACGCCGTAAGCATCTGCATCTCTCTTCTAACAGCGATAAGAACTCTAGTAAGAACTTGTCCGTTAACAAAACCTCTTATCGCGAACAACCAGATACGCCTATATTTTAAGATGAAATTACAAACAACTCTAAAAGGAAAAATAACAGTGGGACACGAATTCAAATCTGCAAATTAACAGCATTTACAATATGACTATTTTACTGCGATTTTCTCACTTTGCCTCATTTTTATTGAAAGCACGGTGGCTAAAGTGTTATTGCTTGAAATACAATTTGTAATTATGGAACAATATCGGGCTTTGCGAGTATACTCTTCTGTGATGGCAAACGAGGGGACGATGTATCTCGCCCTACATCGAATTTCATTCACAGTTGGAAACATGGGACGCATTTTATTTAAGATGAAAACGGTCCCTTGAGGCGTTTAAATGCTTTGTAAACAAACAAATCTAAGCATTACAAAGTTTAATCTGGTGGATAAATAAAGCCCTTTGTAATCAATTCACCTACAAAGTGAACTACAATTTAAAGTCATTCTTCTAAAGAATTGTTATTAATACGATCCTTTGAGGGGACACATCTCACATTTGAAAATATTGGGATTTGAATCAATAAATGTTTGGCACAGTTTCAAGGGATATCAAGAGATATCCTCGTCAAATTCGAGCTTTAAAAATTTTATTGCCGTCAATATACTTTATTATGGAGACATGTCTACCATAGTGCATAACTAAACTTTGATTGGGAGTGAATTTATAATTTATTTGCATACATAACATCATTTCATTATTTCAGTTCGCGATGGCGATTTCGAATTCATTGTTCGTAGGTGAAAATTCTTCTCTAGATTTTTTGGTGCCATTTTGAAAGTATAAGACCTTGCCAAACGATTCGCGCCTTAACTCAATAAGTTGGCTCATTCGTCCAAGAATGAACAGATTTGGATTAAGATTTCTTACATAATGATGTTCCGACCTTGTCATTGCCGATATAGTTGGTGGTCCATCAGGATGTAGCATATCTTCTAAATATAATTAGTTCAATGGTGAAATATATCTAAATTGTGGTTGTTTTTGTTGTGATTGACTAGTACAAATTGCTACATTTATAATACTAATAGAGTACCTATGTTCCGATATCAAATATATTTCTCGAATGGAATTAATCGTTTTTTGGGTGTAGAGAGAAGAGAAAAGGGTAGAGCGCTAAGGTAGAATTCCCCTCGCCGTTTATTGATCACAATACAAAAGAATGTATGGTTAGTTTGTCATGTGCAGAATGTACTATCCGGCGTTTCGTGCTTTATTAGATAATCCGTTATGAATTTTGCAAGAGAAAAGGTTCGCTTACACGAGCTTAAACGCAGTAAGCAGAGCTTTATGAGAATGTGTGCCTGATATGGATACAATTTAATTTGTGAGCTAAAGCGGGGTCGCCGTATGTGATTGATTATGGCACCGAAAACTTTTTGACAATTTTAATTCCACGCACTTTAAGATAAATAAACGATTTAGCGTTTTTCGTATTTTATGAGTAGTGATGTCCAAAGCACGTGTTGCATTTAAACCACACGATTATTTAATTTATTAGAAACATACGGGCTGCTCTGCATAATGACGCCTATGAAAGCACTTGTTACACGTGCAATTATTCAATTGCATCAAATCGAAATTAAATGCTGAAATTAAATGCAAAATTTCCAAGCAATAGAACAAAATAACCCAAACACTCTGTTTGGATTCGACTTTTTATCAATAAATAAAATACAAAATCTGTTTCATGCAAGTACTTCTCATAGGTCGATTTCTTCAGGAATATCAAAATTACTTTCAACAAAATTATTATGAAAATTTCCAAAAACAATCAAGCAATTTCAAACAACCTAAAATAATTGACGTGGATGAGGTTCCTTTTCGAATTCCCTTTAGAAATATGGTAACGGAACGCTTCTGTATATGACAGCTACCTCCGTGACAAACACAAACTAAGGATGTTCACACGGATTATGACAAATATACACAATCAATATAACTGTGGTATTATGAATCCGAGCAACCCGGCTTCAATTTCAAGAAAGTAATGCTCAAAGTGGTGATTACTTATGCACAGAAATAAAATCCCAAATGTTTCTCTGTGTTGGTATTCATTTTGCCCAATTTATTAACTTGGTTTTATGATGGATGTTTCCTGCCGTATGCCGTTGTATATAAAATGTTATCTTTTCGTGCAAGGCGCTGTCCGAATGCGTCAATCAACGCTGAGAAACTAGCTTTTAATGAGCCGCTACTGTTAACGTTACAAAAACACTTCTTATTAACCATGATGATTATTTCAAATTTAGTCCTGAGGTGTCGAAACGGATTGGTTTATTCGCGTAGATTTTTAGCGCTCGAAAAATAAATGGCCTTACCCTACCCGTTTTAACGCACAATTAAAATTGCAGGGAACTGGCACTTTGTCACAAATTCGACATTAATTAAAGGTTTCTTCAGGACTTACTCAACGTTTACGAGTTGTCGGTACTTAATATATTGATGTGTAAACTACGTTATGTAGACGCTTTGTGGGTCTCAGCCTTTAAAATGATGATAGGTCACCCTGTATGTTATATTTCATTTATGTTTTATGTTAAATGTTTGTCGCTAATTTAGATGGATCACAATATCGATCGTATCATTTGAATTTGAAATTATTGTTGATTTTATTTTTCTCCGGTTTGCGATAAGGACTCGTTATCGCTACGTAAAGTTTCAAGATAAGCAAGTGTTATCGCCTAAGTTTAACAAAGGTGCGTTTTCATTTTTCAAAGACGCAATATTTTGTTAAAGAGGGAATGGTAGAAGTTAAAGAAAGGGAACAAGGTTTTAAATAGAGAAACGGACGAATTGTTACTTTTTGCTTGATAAGAGTTATTTGTTGCAAAACAATCAGCCTTGCCGTTTATCTCGTTTAACAGAAAGTTAGTTGAGCGCTACGAGTATTAAAAGAATGAAGTCGTCATGTTTGAAAAGTGAAACTCTAAATCGAGATTCTAGCATAATTGAAGTTGAGAAGTGAAGTTTCGAAGCAATATCGCTTGGTAGTGTTTGTGAGTCATTTATGGTAAATCGCAAGTTACTACCGCAGATTTGGGATTATTGACACTTAAGGTAATTATTAAATCGATCGCTTGTTTTGTGGTACATGAGTTATCTGGCTCTGAGTGCCATTATTTCGTTCAGCTGATTTGATTGATTGATGTCGAATAAATTTGTTTTATCTGTAAATGGTTAGTTTTGTGATTAATCGAGCCCAAAATTACGAACTAGATAAGAGTGCTCATGTTAAATTTTTCTATTTCGTACTCGGAATTACATCAGATGTTAATTAAAATGTATTAATTCATTCTTTGGAATTTTGGATACGGGTGAGGCTACCGAACAATAAAATTAATAACATTTGCGTTAATATCGTTAATTCTTTGCACACAAATTACCTTATAAATAAGCATATTGGACTAAAATGGGTTTGGAGATTTTCTAGCTAGAATATTGAACAAACTATTTTAAAATGAGACTGATTTTTTCTAGTAAATCCAATCCTAATGAGTTCATAAATTGTAAAAATACATGCAATACAAGCCGCTTCAAATTTGCCCAGAGGTTGATATCTTTAATAAAACATAGATCCAATTATCTGTAATAAATTTTACTCTTCAATCGATAAGTTTCGACGATATCTTAATTTTTTACATAAATAAGTGAATATCACCGTATCTCGTAAAAAAGCTTGCACTTGAAAAAAGCTCGGGAAAATCAAAGAATGGGGCTTTAAATTAAAATTTCCCATCGGGAAATGACACTGGACGTAGTTTTTTCGAACGATGCACTTTTGTGTTTGATTGTAAGCAACCAAGACTCTTATTACTATTCAAGTTTGTTATTAACAGGTTTATTATTATCAACCTTTTTCACCACCAAAAAGAGAAATCTTTATGGAATCAAAATTTTACACAACACTTATTAATGAATGTTTCTTTGATTCAGATGTTTCGAACAACTTTAGTAATACGAATGCCAACTACACAGGTCAAACGCCTTAGTGAAATGACAACAATGAATTTTTTTTACAATAGCACTTTATGGCAAAGAAAATCTACTGGCGCTCTTAATTAGTTTGTCCTTTGTTCATTTAGAACAGACCTACTCTCCTGCTGGCGGGCCAGAATAGAACAAACTAAGAGACTAACAGACTAAAGTCGAACTGTCTGTAGCGTACCGAGTTTTTGAGATATAGAATAATCTCCGACCGAATTGATCTCGTGTAAGATTTGCTTGGGTAAAGCATTGAGCCTTACAACCCTAATGCTACATTTGGTCCTTCGAGCCTTTGAACGAATGGGAGCCGCGTTACCTCAGGAGCTTATGCAGAACAAACGAACCGTACTGGGCGGGGAAAGTTGTAACAAATGTTCTGGGAAGATATCCAAGACGCACAAGACGATATCATGGAAAGCAGCGAAATACCTAATATTTTTAGAGGCCTATTACGAAACTTCAAAAGATGCAGATCACCAAATCATGCTAGCGGTCTGCGAGAAAAGATCACGAGAAAAAAATAGCTGTTTCGTATGTCTACGAGCCAAAGAAGAAGCCAGAAGTGAGTTGGATGGGTACAGGGAAAACAAAGGTCGCCAGGAGAAGAAGGAGTGTCCATGCAACGCTCCGTGTCCATTATGGAAGAGTCCGCGCTAACAAAATTCTGGGAAATTGAAGAAAGTCCGAACCCAAGACGCAGGCCTATGGCAGGAAGATCACCAATGCGAGAAAATGTATTAAGAAACAACAACAAGGAATGTAGACCACACTTATACCGTAAGGCTGGCGCTGAAACGAGAAGCTGAGAAACTGGAAAAGGTAACTGCACTCAACATACAGAAACAACTTGTAGTGGACTTTAGTTGGTTTTGGGAAAAATTGAGCTTGAGATGAAAAAAGAATTTTTGTAATTTTACAAAAATTCCCTTTTGTTTAAAATAACTCACAAACTGTAGAAAAGTACAAAATTATGGGTTAAAAATTTTTCTGTAGGATAAAAATTCAGTAATATACAAGTGGACCATTAGAAGTATCTCAGGAACGGTTTTGAATTTTGATTCGGGTCCCATTGTAATGGGTACCTTTTTTGAATAATTGATCAAAAGGAATCATTTAAAAATATTTTCAAGATGGCCGCTTTTCCGGTTGTATCAGAACGATACCGGAACTTTCTTATTTCAAACGGCACTATTTTTTGTGATGGCATTTTTGAATTCTTCATAAAAAATCAGTATAATTTTGTCAAATGAAGCTAAGAGTATGTCTAACACATGGTTTCGAAATTATTTGACATTTTTTCACAGTTTCAGAGGTTCAGTAAATTAGCCATATCACATCACGAATGGACAGCCAAAAATCCACGCTATTAAAAGTTATTGGTCTGATTATTAAATGTGATTCGAAAATAATACAAATAATCGTTCCAAAAAGCTGAATGGCAGTAAAACTACTGTCATGGAATATATACTTATTATTGGAATATTGTATGAGACAGTACCCACCTATGACTGCTGTAAGAGAGATTTAAGTCATTTAAAGTAGGTAAATGAAAGACCTTCGCTTTGAACTTTACATTTTATTGTAATTGAAACAATATTCTCTACATTTATAACAAGATTTCTTTGGAAAATAGCAAGAATAAATGAGAATTATTCAATTAGCGTCTGTTATGTACAAATCTCAATGCATTTGGCGTTTATTTTTATGCATTTTCCAAGTACTTAGTAGTTCACCGTTCTGTCTAGCGTAAGCCTCGAATGAAACCCCTGTTATATCATAAACGTTTATGTGGAATTCCAACAATTTGATATTCAAAATGATTTACTTCTCCAAAAAACAAAGATAAATGTGAACAACACGAGAGAAAAAGACAAAAGCGCAAGAGCGACATAAATCTGTTCGCCAAAAAATGTGTACCTACTCAAAAAATACTCATTGTATTCGTAAATAACTTTTTGTTCGATCATTAGCATTCAGAGTACCTATTTATATATTCAAAGCTCGTTAACGAGCAAATGCGACCCGGTTTTTGTGCGCCTAGGCCTATAATAATTAAACGCCGCTCGCATGATCCTACATGAACCATTACCTTTACATTAGGGGAGATACTTACGACAAACGGGTATCACTTAGGAGGAAAATCAGATTTTTAACGTTGCAAGGCTTGTTGACGGGATTTAATTAAAAATTATAGGTGAGTGTATTTACGATGTCACATTAACCTGCTTTTAGGTACGTTTTAAGGCTACCTCCAATGTAATTAAAAATAGAGTGCTTACATAACTGTACCGCACTTTAATTAAATAATACTAATTAAACGGGATTGCTTAATACAAAGTGCATAAAGATGAGCTTCTTTATAGAAACCGCCCTTGAACGAGGGTGCGAAAAAAATCCGTGAAGTTAGCCGTACTTACATCATCACCAAAATCTAAACGCCTTAATTTAATTACGTCATCCAAAATAGGACACACCGTACATATTTACCCAAGTAGGAGCGAGAAAGAATGACTCCACCGCAAAGGGCACTGCATGTCCTAGAAGGTCACTAAACAACCGCTAGTCATCCGCAACATCAGTGGTGAAGTTGTAGAGGGCGAAGGGTGTTTGTGGGTTGACACGATTTGTGACGATTTCTAGGCAATTTAGACACATTGTAGTAACAAGGGACGAACCCGAGGGCTACTCTCCAACTTTGGCACCGTCTACTTGCAAGGAGGCTTGGGATTTCACGATATCTAAGGTTATCGTGTAGTAGTCCCACCAGGAATGATGCAGATCCTGCTGGGTATCTAAGGACGTCGCGCCCCTAGGTATAGCTCTTTGTTTGCGAGATGAGATGATGTATGCTATTTTTCCCCTTACGGATCGCTGTAGTTACAAGGACGCGATGGCGAGATTTTAAATTGATTTTTGTAAAAAGAAACGGTTTTAAGGGTGGTTTCCTCCAAGTCAGGTCTGAAGTTGGGTTTTTGTAGGGTTTTAAATTTAAAGGAAAATAAGCACGTGAAGTAGGTAGATACGCATATATTTATATGGCACCTAATTAACTAATATTTGATAAAAAAAAGTGCTAAATATTCTTCCACAAGTGCTTTCCCATACAGATCAATAATTAATCAACCATTTTCAACGCACATTCGAAGTAGTTTTGCGTTGATCTACTTCCAGTCAATGTACGAAGATAGCAGCCATTTTTGCCTGAAAAGCTTTGGTGGTTTACTGTCAACATGTATTTTATGAAGACTTTGTCGATTAAATCGAGTACCTATCAGGGACCTGGACTCAAATGAAATACCGGCCCGGTCCTGTTTATATTTATGCGAAAATATTTATAGTGCTCCGGTTCGGTTTCGGTTCCAAAAAAATAAAAGTTGGGATCCTCGCATTTTTTTTTGGTCCAAAACGGTTCTTTTCGGTTCTAATTTTTTAGAAACTATGGCATCCAAAAAATTCATTATAACAACGTGATTTAATAGGTGTGAAAAAAACGTGAGAACGTGACGTATCGTCAGTGTATAGCTAATGTAAAACAACAAGGGGAATAAAGGAGGAGGAGGGAAATGTGTATTTGAACTTAATTTATTAGTAAAAAACAGAAAAAATGCACAAAAACTTATGTACGTAGTAATTTTTATTTTCTAAAACCTCGACCCTCTTTTGATCATTTACATTTAAAGTAGTGGCTGAATTACCGCCACCGCCACCCCTGCTGCCTTCAATCTCGACATGTTAAACATTTATAATCCACCGATGGCAATCATGGAGTAATATTTTATCAATTTTCCCGGCGCGTCCTTCAACGCCTGTTAAGAACCGTAAAACACCGAACAAAATAATAAGGGTTTGTTTAGATTCTCAATAAGTTTCCATTTCTGAAGGAATAACGGTTTCGGTTTGGTTTTCGCCCTAAAAAATATACCGGTTTCGGTTCGGTTTTCGGTTCTTTTTCGGTCCGGTCCAGGCCCCTGGTACCTATTGCTGTGAAAAGGATGAAGATTGGAGGGAGGCTTTCGGCGTAATAATTGTGGAAACCGGAGCGGTTTACCTGCATTTTTCTGTGACGTCACAGTTACATCAGCTGTTTGAGATAAGATTCGTCTTACACTACGTATACTAAATAGACTGAATTATGTTTGCATTTCTCTGAGGAATCGTTTATACCGTATTTATATGCGCGTAAGTAAATTTAAATCAATTTATCATTAAAACATTCGGTCACATTTAGATTTAGGTTTGATTTTAGGGGAATTCCATGGAATAGTTTTTTTTCTATTTAAAGGGTAACCTATAATGTTTGCATCGTAAATAAATCAGACGAGTTTTTACCTGCATTTGACAGTATTTATTGATTTGAAGATATAATTCAGGTAACGTATCAATTTTGATTTTGATGGGATCTATAAAATTAGCGCTTTATCTGAGCACAACTGTCCCAGATTTTATTGTCATAATGGAATATACCAGTACCATAATATTTATTTATCACATAATATATAACAGGATTTTATACCTTATAGGCAAAGAAAAAAAAGTAATTTTTACACAAGGAGTTAATAACCTAAGGAGCAACTACGAGTCAGTAAAAAAATATCAACTTTGGCGTAACCAAACTTGGATGTAACAAATTCGAGCCTATTCATCGTGAATCACATCTCATTAGAGGGCAGGTTTTTTCTAAATATTGTTGCGTAAAATTTTGGTGAATAGTCCTGGATTACGATCCTGACTGGGTATTTGCGTGTCAAAACTTATGGTGCCAAATTGTCGCGACATACGCGAAGCACGTGACAGTCCAACTGAACCAGATCCGTCGTTGTCAAAAATAGTACGCTGTGAGTTTCTTGTTTTTCTGGAGTTATCACTGACTGAAGGAAATGAATACCATTGGGTGATCAGATTCTGACGGCGTAATGTGGCCCACTCTGTAATTGGGCGAAAGCCTGTTGAGGGCCCAGAACAAGAGAGAGGTAATAAATAAATAAATAAATGTTTTATACCGCGTTTACTAGTGAGATCAAAATAGCATTTTAAAAAGTGTTCTGTTTAAAAAAAGTGTTCTGTTCAATATCTCGGTAACATTATACTCATTTGCTCCTCTGACTTGACTACTTCAATTCTAAAAATGCTAATTAAACCACGTCGTAACTGCAATTCATAATAGGCTCGTTAGCAGTGGTGCCAATTTCAGATGGAACACATGGCATAACAATTGCGGTGTGACAACGAGCTTATTTGGTTTTGATAAATGGCCTTCTAAAACGTAGCAAAAGAACTGATGCTGTTGTTCTTTTGGCAAACGCTTACCTGCAACAAAAAAAAAGCATGTGATAAAATTGTGGTTTATTTATTTACAATTAATTAACAATAAATTTATAATAGTTTTGAAAGGAATCGATTTATAACAGTTAAAATATTATTTATCATTTTAGATTTGCCTATATAGAACACTCGAGTGTGCTCGATCCTAATGTTTTCGAAAATTCTAGAACAACACACATCGTATTTCACGGAAAGATTGCATCACATCTTCTTTATCGCAGATGACTAATCTTTCACGCCTCGGCATCTATCGGGGTTTCTGGAATATTCGCTACAGTATTTATGTAAAATATGAAACGATCTGAAACTCTCAATACAATTTTGTTTTTAAACGACTTCAGGATGCATATGCAATCAAAATTCAAATTTTAAATGTTTTCATATTTTTTTATAGATCAACTTCGTTGGTAATGCCGTTTAAATCGTGGTCGGGGTTGTGTAAGCTGGTGGAAGATCAGAAACCTATTTCTAAATATTTCAGCTTAGTAGGCACATTCAATTTAGTGAACAAGCGCCACCGTCAGACATATTTAAGCTCCATTTCTTTTTATAGTGCTTTTTGACTGTCTCGTGTCACGACAGCGTCCCTCGTTAATTCTCTTGGGTGTTCACCTTCACAGAAACTTCGCGTAAATTCAATGAAGGAAAGTCACTCCGCCTCGACAGTCTGTCCCACCCACTCGATATTTAAGTATACAAAGATACCAAACCCTTATAGTAAAGAGAAAGAATTATGAACTGGCCTTTGTGGAGTTTATTAAGAATTTAAACGGAAAAATGCAAACGGTCTGGTTTGCCGACTTTAATATTAATTCCGGCACTAATATTAGAGCGAAATAAGTGCTAATCAAATCAATTTTTCATGCGCCAAGGACCTGAAATTATTAGATTAGAATAAGCGCTTCAGATTTTTGTTCCATGTTCATACTGATTACTAGACGCCTGCATGCAACTAAAGTTATGATGAATTCAGAAATTAAATGACACACTTCGGAATGGTTTGAAAAATGAAAATTTTGCGTTATGCCGGTTATCGTCATCGCCGCTTTTTACGTTTCCCTTATCAAGACAGTAGTTGATAGTTTGATAATTAGATCAACAATGGAAATAACTGACATTTTTCTTGATCAAACTCCATAATTTGGTACCGATTCCATCGGTAGATAAAACATATGTTAGCTGTGTTTTTCCCTATTTTGATTTAAAAAACCAAACATTGCAGAACCACATTGTAATTAGCTACGTTTTGTCTATTTCAAGTAATTTCCTTTTGTTGTACAGTATAAACTATCATATTGTATTGTTAGCAAAGGAATTTTTAGAATGGAATGTTAGATAAGGCGTGTAAGTACATGATTATGTGACTTGAAGTGGTGCGCGGAGACTTGGCATTCGTCGCTTGGCTTGCAAAGTGTGAGCATGCTGTTGTGGCGTAGACGTCACGCAAATAATTGTTATTTTGCCTTTTGTTATTTAAAAATTATATAACAAAAATTTGGAAGAGAATAATCGATACAAGAATCGAAGCTGTTTTGATTTCCCTTTCTCGATATTGCTACGTGGGACCTATTTCTGATGGTTCTCATGGCCAGCAAAGATAATGGCAGAGAATATGCGCTCATTTGTACGTGCAACAATTATTTAATGATTGTCTGAGGGGCACGTATTAACAGGTACGTGAATTATGAAAGATAATGGTTACCGAAAAATGCTCCTTCGTAAGGCAAAGACGCGAAAACCCGTAGTGAGCTGCAATTAATTAATCTCCTAAACTTTCCAGACACGTCTAAATTACTTTTTTTTTCGACAGGAATTTCAACCCAGTATTTTCACTACCCTCGCCATGACCTAATAATTACACCATTAACGTACCTTCATGATAATGTTGTAATAGATGTTCCTAATACGAATCGAATTGAATAGTAATTATTTTGTCTTCTAAATATATGTCAATCGAACTCAACGCGTATTACCAAATGATGGATTATTCTACACTTTATTTCCTATCGCCCGTAAATGCTATTATTAGTTTAATGTATTTTATTCAATTTTGACATTTCCATTTCCTGTCGTTAGCTCTTTATTAAAGAGGGTGGAAACTCTTTATATATTTATTTTGCTGCCTCACTCTCAAATGACGGTATTTTGTTGTGGTGTGTTAATTGGGAGCAAAATCATATTTCACCCACATATGTCATTAATTCTTCATCCATAGGTAAATTGACATAAGATAGCTAATTCCAAAATCTGAAAACCAAAACATTTATGAATGACAAATTCAAATTAATACAATCGGTCTTGCAATTCCAGAAGCAAATTCATTTCATTGTACTAGAGAAGTTAGTCCAGTTCTTCTTTTTTAAATTCAATATTAGTCAACTAACTGAGTCAAATGTGAGATATACATTTTTTTGTCATTTTTAAGGGGTTGTTGCTATCAGTAATCGAAAAAGTGGCCACGCATAGTTTTCGAACAATTTTGGAAACTGTAAAGGCTGTAAAGGAATGGTGAAGTCGACAATTGATCAAAATTTCGCTATCGTACGCAATAAACGCAAATCATTAGAAGCATTTTAAACTCTTTAAACAAAGAAGTGTAAAGTTATTATTTAAGATTAAGCTAAAAACTCATATGTTTTGTGAACCATTTTTTTCTTTCTACAACTCGGTGATCTTTGGCCTGCGAATTGACATAAATGGCATAGTGGCCACTAAATATAAATTTCTTACAGAAGAAAATATCATAAAATTATAATTTGAAATAGGTCCTACCGGATCGCGCTTTCCTCTTATCTAGGACACATTTGCCCCATTCCGTTTACAGTTTGCCAATAGTTGTGGTGCCGTTCGTATTTCAAAGTCAAGTAAACCTCCCTTGGGAATATATCAACGCGTACACCGCAATCCACTCCCGATGTTGCCGAGAATTTTTTTCTGTAACCTTCACAGGCGCCGAATTTGTTTCGGAATTAAATTCGATCACGTATACTCAAAATTGATACGCCCGTAATGTCGCCTTCTTTCCATTCCGTAATGGGATACGTTTGCGTACGTCTCGAAACTCCGAGAGGGCATTAAATTTGAAATTAAACGTTGAAACTTTATTAATTATTCTCACTTTACGCAAACCTGAGTTTTGTTGCGCGCTTCTCAAATTTTATCGTTGAAATTAAATCCGGATTTTGAAATTTGCGAAAGTTGTTTGTGAAGGTAACTTTTGGCTCGTCTTTTGTTTTAATATCGGGTAGGTTATAAATTTTTGTTTTATCTACTCGCAGGGACTGTACTGTTAAGGTCATAAAAGATATAACTCTTTGGAAATTAAATTGCTTTCCTTGACTTTATGAAAAGAACATTAACTATCTTAATTTAGCTTTATATTCTACTATCCAGTGAATGTTTGTTCCATTTTTCTATCAACTTGTCCAAAAATTACCTATACCCAATAATATTTTTGATCATTCTACCTCCAAAAGAGGCTCCAGATCAAATATTGGTATTTCATTTATACAGAGTGTGACGGGTAGCATCAATAAGATACCATTTTTCAGCATATACAGCCCGTTCGTTAGTTTTTAAACTTACAGTTGAAATAGAAACTTAAAATATGGTTTACAGCAATAGGTAATAGACCATTGCGAATTAAAATAAAATAATTTCAGAATAACACCATTTCCGTAAATACCAGAAGTTGGCGCCATCTTGTTTTTTTTTTAAAAGAAACATACTATTTTCTATTTTTCTCCAAATGCGCCATGTTATTCTGCATTCAAGCTTACTTACCTGTCATAGTATTTGACATATGTTAATATTTCGAGATGCAAAGGTTTATTCAAAAATTCATATCTCTTAAACCGTTCTAGATTAGTACGTGCTGGTTTTTATGATCGAATCCTTAAAGTCTAAAGAATCTTGAGAAAGTGTCCATAGTCTAGGAGCCCAAAAGGGGAGTTTGAGATTTACTCGAGCGCGTGAGATGAAAGTAAGATGGGTTAACTACATGTTGAAACGTGTGCATTTCAATAATATAACGATTTGAGCGTGGCGCAAGAGGGTGGTAAGGTCAGAAACTTGCAAAATAAACGGTAACTTGACATTCTCGAGGGAGTTGGATTTTTTATTTTGAAGGAAGTAATTCAAGAATAACAGAATGAATACTATCTTTTGTGTCATGTCATGACATGAGTTGAGAAATGTCACGTGTTTCAGGAAAATGAACTTTTTTTTTATCATGCGAAGGCCCGTTGTGTGGACTAACATAACAGGAGAAGATGTAGAAATTAACGCTCTGGGATATTTTGAAGCATATCCACGTGCTACCATCAGAACATCATCTCCTAGTTTTGGAATTTCCTATTCGCCAATACAAAGAATTCTTTGTCGTCATAGGTTGCATTCCTATAAATATATATAACTAAAAAAGCCTGAATATTATGCACGCAGAATCTTCTTTTGCGAAAAATTTTTTAGACAAGTTCAGGACCGACCGTAATTTCTTAAAAAAAATCACCTGGAAGAACGAATCAACATTTTGTCAACGAGGGATGTTTAACCAAATAAATCGGCATTTTTGGGGTCGACAAATCTCCATTTATTTATTTTATTATCGTATGGGCGGAACAAAAGTTTTCAGATCGCATCAACAGCCGTCCGTCTGTGTGACCTAACGACCGTCGTGGTATTACTGCCGGAACCGCCATCTTTACATTCCTTCCGAAGCATGGTAGTCAGATTCTCTACCACTAAAAACTGTAAACTTGTGGGATTCGGACTCGCCACCTGTGAAGTTAGAGCCAAACTAATTATTATGAAATAGCAGAAATTCCAGGTAAAATTAAGGAATAGATTTATGATAGCTAACCGAACCTGTAAGTGTCCAACTGCAAAGTGGTCCTTGCCATACAATTTCCTAGTCTTTGGAGGGTTCGAAATTTTCATAGCCTTCTGCGCCTTGAGAGTCACACTGGGTCTTAAGGATCTTCGGAATCTTCAAAAACTTTCTCTGTATTAATTTTGTTTAGGGTTTCCCATTACCTTTAGAGCCAGTCTTTGCATTTTTAGCGCATTTCCACAAAAATAAAAAAAAAAGCGCTATTGTGGCCACTTTGTCCGTCCGTCCGTCCGCTCGTTTTGCGACGCTACTAGTTCTTTATCTTAAGAGCTATTGTTCTACTTTTTGCGCTATTTGGTTCGTTATGGTGTCGAGTCTTGTACCAAGGAAGGAATTTTTTCTGTACCGCTTACAAAAAAAGTTATTTTAAAAAAAACAAAAAACCGTTTTTTACATGTTCCATAATTTTACACTTTTGCCGTTTATTAACGATCCTAGAGATCGTTTATAATTTTGCATTACTATCTGTCGTCTGCCTGTTGGTCTGTCCGTCTGTTCCTTTGTCTGTCTGTCCATCTATCTGTCCGTGTGAACGATAACTTTGTTTAGAAATGTTTGATCGCTTTTACATCTCCGTTAGTTATGAACTGAATTGCATGAAATTCAATATGGGCATAGCTTTAGCCATATAATACGCAATTCCAAAAGTTGAATCGAATCGATTCAAAATTCACAGTGCCCTTTTCGCATCTCGACCATTTATAAACCGAATTGCAAACTTTTTTACTTATAAAAGTATTTGAATGAAATCTGATACATAGGCACTTGTAATAAAGGAAAATCAAACGCCAATTTCAAAATTTGGTTTTGCGCATGCGCAGTGCCAACTTTTTTATTTGCGGAAGAATTTACACGAAATTTGATACATAGGCACTTGGGATCAAGGAAAATCAAACGCCAATTTCAAAATTTAGTTTTGCGCATGCGCAGTGCCAGCTTTTTTATTTATGGAAGAATTTAAACGAAATTTGATACATAGGCACTTGGGATAAAGGAAAATTTCTATTTCTATTTATTTATTTCCCTTTCAGATTACATTAGTAATATAGGGTCGTCAGGAGAGTAAATCGTATACAAACAATTAGTTAGTGACAAACGTAACATATAAGTATATAAAACATTTATAAGTTTATAAAACAAAAGACAAGAGACATATAGGACTCTCGATATCATACTGGAGAGCCTGCCAAGTACTCCACCACTGTGTAATATGGGTGCTCCAGAAAGAAATTTTTCGCCAAGGATTTAAATTGTGCCAATTTCAAAATTTGGTTTTGCGCATGCGCAGTGCCAACTATTTTATTTATGGAAGAATTTAAATGAAATTTGATACATAGGCACTAGGAAATGCGCTTTATGTAAATCGTTTACGATTACTTTTTAACTTGTTAGACCTTGCAACGACTTTGTGGACGCCAAAAGCTTGGATCCTCCAAGATTTTAACCGGTTCAGAGTATTCCTAGACTTTAGGTTCCTTCGGTTTCTTCTCCATCGTGACAGTCTTCGAAGTCTTTTGAGTTTAGAGTGTACGGGACCTTCTTCTCGATATAGGGAATATATTGAGTACTACCTGTAGTTTGGATTTCAGGAACTTTTAGGAGACCTAGCAATATTTAGAATCTTCAGCGTTGAGAAATGTAAATCTGCACTCGGTGGAACTCTTTTAAGAAGACCATCTTCTAACGTCAATGAGTCCCACGGAGCCCAGTGCGCCTTTAGGACTGAACCGTATCGAGATACCTCTTTCCAGGTTGACTTTTCCTCTTCCATTTTCCAGTTTTATCACAGACGCAGATCAAGGAATGGTGCAGAATGTCAAGGATGCACTCAAAAAGATGGCGGGCGGAGACGTAGCTAGGTTTTTCTCGATTTCTCAAAGGATTTGGTGAGAAAACAACAAGAAATTCAGATGAGGAGCAATGTCCCAGTCAGAACATTTGAAGAAAAAGACACTGTTTACGCCAGGTCACTGGTACCGGGCCAAAAATAGGTATTTTCTACAGTGATAGAAGTTAACGGTTCACTAAGCTATAACATCGCTACACCGGGAGGGAAGATTATACGAAGACATGCAGACCAGATACGGAACAGAGTAAAACGCCAAC